>NC_087376.1:30660617-31260617 GCF_031761385.1 Necator americanus
TTAGTTCAGTACTCGGCACTCGAACCTTTTTTTGTTTCTTTTTCTCTTAACGATTGTATGTGTTTCTATTATAAGTTCGCAATATATTTACCAGTAATATTGCATTCAATTACTCTGAAGGAAACTTCTATAAATTTCTGGGTACAACTGTAATTGTTAGCAAGTCTTGGAGTTTCTTTTTCGGGGATTTTTTCTTTTCTTTTTTTCCAAATTCGAATTTTTCCTTTTTTTTATGAGTATGTAGATCAATATGTGCATACTTGATTTTACAACGTCATCCGCTCTTTCTTTTTAGAAAAAGAATCAATTAGAGGGCTGAATGAGGGTCATTTTTCCAAATTCACATATCTCGGAACTTTCTTCGAAGTTTCTCCGACGAACACTCTGAGTATCATGTTTTAACGAAAAGAGTGATTTGGTAATTATTTACAGCCAAGTTTTTTATTGATCAACATTTTGGATGTATCACGGAATCCAAAAACTGTCAGGAAATATTACTTGAGAGAACAAAACCTTTTTCCCATACACGCGTTTAAGGGAAGCAAACAAATTTTCTGCTTAGTAAGAATCACAGTGAACACGATGCCAAGTACAAAAAATTAAAGTCACGTATTCCTCGGAATTACATCCTCGTAGTCTAAGTTCAAATATCTATCTATCCGCTTTGATGCCCTTTTTCCAGGAGTTTTTTTTTTCGTTAAAGATTTCTCATCGTCGCGACTGTGAGATTTTCTTTTCAGCGTAGGCTCCTTTAAATCCTATTTCCAGTACCCAGAGACTAATTCGTGGCAAAAACGTCCCGCATTCCAAGGGAATGTCTCAACATATATGGCATACTTGTGGGTGTTTTCAAATAAATAATTTTATATATATATATATATATATATATATATATATGTATATATATGTGTATATTCTTTAGAAAAACAATGTTTTCCCTGTAATACTCTATTCATTCTTTTCTATAATTTCTGCATTTTTGTCCCTCTTCTTTATGATACGAGAAACTACTTGAATGTATTCATTCCGACATTGTCATTTTTAAATTCTATTTCGTAAATGTTTCCTTCACCTCTTTCTTATTTTCCTCCACATTCCTCTTTGTTCTTACATTGTACGATTATTATCATAAAAGAAATATAGGTTATATAATGAATGTATTAATTTTGAATTAATAAATGTAAGTCATTAGGAGCGGAATTTAAGCACAGAGGAAGAGTTTCGGTGTCAGAACGGACAGCTAGGACTTTTTATGTTGATGAATGCCCCAATTCGATCTAGATATTTACTTGTTTATTCATTAAGTTAGAGAAATATTCCACAATGTTTATCCCTGTGCGTTTTACAAATGTGCTCAGGGACACCCTTCTTACCGCTTTTGGTGCATGATCAAAAACAACGGAGCCTTTTTTGTCTTTTTATGTTATACGTACAACAAATGCTATATTGAAAATTAGTAAATAACGCCTGAAAAAAAATAGAAATGAAACTGCCGAAGTGGTTCATCGAAATATAAGAAGAATTTTGTCATACTCATCTGATATTTGTGACTACTGCTATAATCCTATGAATGTTTCTTATTTCTTATGTGTTTTTAGAATTAATTGTTTCATTCGTACCATAAATATACGAGCTCCTGTTCAAAAAAAAAAAACTCATAGTGTAGATCCATCTATTCTATTTTTTCACACTTTCATTGAAACTTGGATGCACCTCAAAAGAAAAAACAAGCGGTTAACAACAGAAACAAAAGACAACAACAAACAACATATTTTTTCATCCTTCTCAAATATGCCATTTAATAACAATGTCCTTGGTTGAGGACAGTGTTCAATCTAAACGGTTATGACCAATATAATCTTCGTCAGAAGCTGAAAAAAAACATTCACGATCTATCCACATTTCTTCATTTCAATCCTCAATCCCGTCTCCACTCAAATGATCCATGCAGAAGACGCATCGGAATTATCCCTCTTTTCTGAGTGTTAGGATTTGCGAGCAAGGTCGATTCGAAACAAATCGAGATGCTCTTCAAAAGCGAACGAAAGCAAATAAGGTTGTTTTGAGTATTTTTCTAACAAGTGCAGCAATTTTTAATCGAGTAGAGGGAGGAAAGGATTCACTCGAGTAGTATTTCGAATGTTAGAATGATTTGCGTTTAGATTCGATTATTTTACACTGATTATTCCAGAAATTAAGAATTTAACAGGTAAGGATATTTTGCCCAATTTTTAAAATCATAAAAACGATATTAAGTGGATAAAGTAAACGAGTAAACAATATGTTAATTTAATCATTTATTATAAAATTCGATGTTTGCAATACTTCCAAATAAACTCGGCTCCATTCCTATGGTAGTATCGGAAACCGTAAAACGTTTCTAAATCGAATTGTTTATCAACAACATTATTTCCTGTGCATGCTGACGAGTTCACGTAGAAATATCATCGCAAACAAAGTCGGGCAAGCGTCAATAGAAGGCTGCGGGTGGGTCTACGGCTTTTATGTTTAATTAAGTATCTCCCAGTACATGATTCAATTTCGTGCGCTCTTCGCATCCACGGCTCGACTACAATCTGGCCACGATGACAACGTTAGCCGGATTTGTGGCGTGGATTTTTCAAGTTCCGTGCTCGTTGACGATAACATACGTAGCTTTTGGTTTTTTTCTTTTCACAGTAACCAGCACCTCTCTATATTATTAAATACCGTAACCATATCCAGAATGTTTCGATTTCTTTCTGTTCAAAAAAAGCCGGATCTGCGATTTATATCGCTTGTCAATATATTTCTTTCACCCTTTTTTTCATATCCTAGGTGGTGGCTTTAATTGATGTGTCATTTCAATAGCTTCAATTGCTGGACGCTGACAGCATTTGGCACTGGCTAATGCGGACATCCCTCTTCTCATTCAAAGCACTCGATTCGTGGTGGGATTCGTTCTGCGGATTACAGGTCAACTTATTCGATATGAAAATTTGCGTGTGCATGCAATCGCATTTTCGTTGCCTACAAATTTTCGCATTGTCCCCATGAGTCGCCTCCGTTTCCCCCACATTTCTACATTCCTTCTATGGTTTTTGTTTCAAGTTCAAGCGAATTTGTAGTCTCCCCGAACATTGACGCTTATTTTTTCATCGGTTGTCGAAATAAGCTTACTGAGAAGTGTGTTAATGACTCTCCCTCGGCGATGTACTGTGACGTTCGTTCCGACGAAAATGTGACAGATATCGTTAGTCCGTCAACGCTCGTCCTACATTAACATCGGAACGTCGTCGTCTTTCCGAGTACTAGCGCAATGTTCAGTCGTGGACATTTCTGATACCTCGATCCTCAGCCCTAATTGTGGAAATGTTGGCTATTATCGCCGCGTGTGTAATTTCATGCACATACGGCTGTTACGCTGAACGAAAACATGCTGAATAGGAGCAGTTTAGAAGAACTTTCCGCTCGGCTCTCATCTTCAATTCTACACTTTTTTTCTCGTAATATCTTCTTTCATAATAATGTTTTTCTACGAGTCATGTTTTCCAGCCCTCAGACATTCAGTTTTTGATTCTGATTCCTCTACGAATAACAAGTTATAAATCACGTTTTTGGGTAGAAGAGGATAGAAATTGTGTCACATAGATAATGCGTTCTCTTGATTTTATGATTTTTTTTCTTTGAAATGGTTAAAGAATTAGCAAGTATGCATTCAGAGGAAATGTCATCAACAAGCAAAAACACAACATTAATTGTATCCCTTATCTCCTATATTAAATCTTTTGAAAACGATTCATTTCACCCTCTTCTGTCTCTTTTCCAAAGTTGTGCACATACTTAGTCAACCGCAGTTCTATCGTTTCTTGTCTGTTTGTTTGTTTTAAGTGGACATCTTTGGCGGTCGGACCGCAGTTGAAATAGTTCATGTAAATTCGCAAGCATATTGCGGTATACGCAAATTTTTATGGCGATTATTAATTGGGGTTTTCAGTTAAATGTTGCAAAACTTCTGATCATATTTCTTTTCTCCACTGTTTATAGCGCAGGTAAGCGAAGAAATACGTAATCATAAGCAGAAGACAGACATCATAAACAATTTATATATATATATATATATATTTGATGATTCGCTGGAGAAGTAGAACACTTTTTGCTTCGCTTCAACCGCAACATTGCTCGCATATGTTCATTCGTAATTGTTTACTGTGCCAGGAGTAAAATGAATTGACTATGATATCTGCATCTAAAAGGTAACGTCAGAATCTATTCATTTTCCTCACGAAACTGAAGCAATACTGCCATAACAACTCTTTGACGTCTTCACAAGTTACCTGTCCTGGAAAGATTGAAAAATATTGCTCCTAGGATGTGCCAGCTTAGTTCCTTTTTTTTGTGAACATAGTCGCTTCCTAATGTTTCGATGACGATTAATTGGGAACAGCGTTGAGGATGAGAAAAACACGGAAAAGAAAGTCTTGAGTGGTTCGTCTAGTATTAGCTTTCCATATGAATCCCCGTGGTGTCGAAAATGTCTGCATTAAAATCATCCTTAATCTTCATCATCTCCAATCTACATTTTCTGGAGAAAACTTGCGTATACGTCTGTAATCGTCACACAATTTTCATCCAAACTTCATTGATGCGAGTAGCTGGAAGGTTTCTACGGCTCTCATGTGTAGCAATCCACGGAAAAAAAAACATCAGTATCAATCCTTTTTTTTCTACGGAACTCAACAAAAAATACTCATCAGTCACCTAAAAGTTAGAATTCTGTGTTTGGGGATTTTTCTCTCAATCCGAGAAGTATTAGAATCTGCGATCCTGCCCATTCTTCCTCAATCGAATTTGTGAAAGCGAAACAGAACGTCAACGCTTTCCGAAATCTTGGGATAGAACCGAGAAAAAAGCGGGGGAAAGTTTTTAAATGAATTATTCTCTAGAATAGGTTCCGTCACTCAACATTGTAAAGGCTCTCATAATATCTTTTTACAACAGTTCTTCGACTAATAATTTCCTCTCAGACGATCGTATTAATTGAGAACATAAAAAGACTACTCTTTTTACGTGAATTTCATATAATTTCATAATTTTTATTTGATCGCAATCTTCTTTGAACTAATTTAATCTTTGTATGTATTACACATTTGTCATTAAAGTTATGTGTGAAAAAAACTTTAGAAATTTTAACCTAAAAATTTCTAATAAAGAGTATTCTAGGTGTATGTCTTAATTCCTGATCTCACATCGCTTTCTCTCGGCTTAAAAATCATTTCCGTTTATTTTATGCAATAAATCACGATTTCTATTTGTTGCTACAATCAAAAAAAGAATGTAAGAATAAGAAAACGTTCACTTCCCGAGAAACACAAAAAAAGAATAGCAATTTGCATTTATCATGCAAAATTGGAACGTTCTCGACGTTTCCACTGTTTGGGGGAAGTGAAACCTATGAATATCGAACTAGACTTGTCTTCATACGAGTGTGAAACGAACTAGACTTGTCTTCATACGAGTGTGAAACGAACTTCACGAACATCTGTGAAATGCTGTTTTGGTTCTATGGGTATCTGGAGTAGAAAACTTGTAATCATGTGAATGTTTGTGTTCTGTATAGAAATCACTTAAGAAGGGCTGATATTACTATACTATTATATTTTATTGCATATTTACGATTATACTTTACGTGTAAACGCTGTGGATCGTGCGCTTTTTGCCGAAAAGTATTGATCCGTTCATTTATTTCTATTTACTTTCTATTTTCAACCAAAGACATTTTTTTTGCAAATCTTACAGTCTTCCCACACGAGATCTTGATTTTCTTTGACTTTAATTGTTTATTTATTAAAATTGTTTTACACTAATTTCTTAAAATTAAAGTCTACGTAGATGTTTTGAGACTTTATTGATTGATTACTGTATTGACATACTCTGATTACGAATACTACAGTCGTTTTATCCAAAAAAAAGATATCGGTTCCATCAATTTGTGATTTATCCTTTATTCAATGGATGTGCTGATGAAACTGTGATCGTCGTGGTAATCTCCGTTATCTACTTTCAAACATTATAAAGGGAAACTTGAGAAAATTGGTACTCTCAGACGAATTAACCATCCTAGACAAAGCAGACTATTTTAGAAAATTAGATGTACATATGCCAAATGTTCTACAACATTTTTTTGGATATTCTAGTTGTGTTCATTACTTTTATGAATAACTGCATTAGTTCAGTATTCTACGCTTGACAATAAGCTTCTTACAATCTGTTCATTAACTTTTTCCCACTTTTTTTACAGTATACTCGTACTTCTTTCCTATTCATCGATAGAGCACCATACGCAATGACTTCTGGATGTGCTCTAATGAAAATTGCTCGTTTTCCGCTATATTTAATAGTTTTATGCATTAAAGACCTATTTTAGAGGCATTACCCCACGAATCTGAGGTGGCACGGATTTCACGTGGAGTATTCGTATACGGGATCGTAGATTAAGGAGAGGGGGCAACTCTGTCGATTTCTTCCTAATTGCCGTAAAAAACGGCCCGAAAGAAACGGCTTCGAGCGTTCCGGCGCGTTATTTTCTACAACGAGTTCGATTGGAGCGCGCCAGCCTCCTGCACTCGCCGCATCTTCCGGGCCGTTTTTTTACGGAAATTAGCAAGAAATGGACGGAATCATCCCCCTCTCCACGATCTACTATCTCGTATAAGAATACTCCACCTGAACTCCGTACCACCTCAAATTCGTGGGGTGATGCCTTTAAGTTGAAGCAATACTCGATCGTTGGATTGAGGTGCTTCCGAGAAATTGATTGTGCTTTTTCATTTTAGTATGTAAGAACAATTCTGAGTATTTTCGCAAAATATTTGAATTTCTCATTCGTATCCTCATGTATTAGATGTGGATCTTCATAGGATTACATGGGAAATGACAGTTGCTGAACTAATTAGAAATTGCATCATTTCCCTTGGACTTCCATTTAGAAAAAGCAGATTTCAATTAAACACGGAGGCGCAGCAAAATTTCCGCTAATTTTATATTTTCGAAATTGTGGAATCATTCAGTTTTCCTCTCTCTCAGATTTGTCGAAAAACTTATACTTGAGGCTAAAGTAGTGCTATTACGTGAGTGAGCAGTTAACAGTATTTGATATTTCATTACGATAAGTGATTTTTCAGAAGTCTTTGTCCAAGCTAGTTCCTTGTTTTTGGAAAGATTCGGTATTAATCTCAAGTAACTGCGAGCACGTAAAGTCTTTTACGGACTTCAACGTCTCAATATATCTGATGCAAATTTCAGTCTTTTATTTTCGAGTGTATGCCGAACGGGTTTCAAGTTGATGGTCCTGAAAAGCAACAATTCAACATCGTGTCGATAAATATACTCCTTTTAGGACAAGACGTGTGGTCATGTTCACACATCCCTCGGTCTTTTTTTATTGTTTCGTCATTGCTCAAATATTTGCTCTACTGAAAGAGACGCTACAACATTTTCTAAATTGCTAACTGGTTTTTTACCTCCTCAAAATTTCTATTTTGGCAGCATTTTGAAAGCTAGAACAAATTTTCTCTCCTGCTTGCTTTTCTCCTCTCCTTTCAATTTGTATTTTTTTATTCGAAAAATTTTGCTTTTAGTAACAACCTTACATGCTAGCTTCGTATCTTGGAATTTTTTAGAAAAAAAATTTATGAACCTTGAACATAACTTTGTTACTTTATATCTTTAGCTCATAGCTCTTGAAGTTAGTTTCTTTTATTTATTTTCTTAATCAAATACGTAAATCTAAGTTTAATAATACAAGTATGCTTGTAAAAAAGTTGTTGGTTGGTAATCCCATGCTAATTTTCACAATTTGGTGGACTATAGAGGAGCTTCGGGATTTGTGTTTAGATCGTTTCTCACCAGACCAAGACCTAATGGTGAAAAAATCCGCTACTTTCATTTTCGCGGATTTCACCGACTATTTGTTACTAATTTAAGAATGAAAGCAGTTTGCTGTCTATCCACATAGCACAGTCCTTCCAGGATGAATTAATGATAGCAAATTCCATTGAAAAAAGATAGTATGGGTCATCTTCCTCAATTACATTAGTTTGGGCGTCCCGAAAATTCGTTGGGAATGAATCAATGAGAGTTTCCGGGACTCAGTATGAGTACATCAAATTTTACTTTTGTAGAAATACGTCAGAAATCAATTATTGATTGATATCTTCTATAAATACTTCGAAAATACGCACAAGCTTAATCGCTAAGTAACTCCGTTTATTTTTTTCTCCTCTGCTCAATTCCTACTTTTTTATTTGTAAATATTTCACCTTACACTACAAAACATCAAAACTTATGAGCTCATGAACGAAGTGTAGTTGTGACGATAACAACAATACGTGAATGAATTTCTCCTGTAATTACTGCTCCATTCATTCACTCCATATTAATTTTCGATCTAATACGGAATTGTATGAATTGTGTCGTAAACATATCGATAACTACCAATTTTATATGCTATATACTATTGTTATGCTAATTTAACCCTTATTGTTACTTTTTAAATGGCGAACGTTATTAATGTACTACAGAACTGTAGTTTTTTTTTTCTCTTGACGTTCACATAACTTGTTAAAATTGCTAGTTGCACTTGTGCATATGGCTCTCTGGTAAACATGTCTTACTCAGTTCATGGTAATCGGTTAGCGCATTTTTTTTAAACTAGGTGCTCTTATCAATTGTCTAACAGTGCTTCTATAATACAAATTCTGAATATAGAATAATTATTAGCGACAGCTAAAAAAGATATCATAAGAATAAGAATAAGATCTCAATTTTTCCTTGTCTCTAGTCAATCTTTTCCTAATCATCAAATTAATTTCTCATTTGTTAAATTTATCGATACCTATCGATAAATTTAACAAATGAGAGATTAATTTAGTGAATCGATATCGATGCCCGAAACAAAAGAGGTTAACAATCTCAGTTACAACTCATCTAATTTGAGTTGCTTTTGTAAATATAATTTTCGTCTCTCATAATAGATTTACTAACAAATCAGAAAATTCTAAAATGGGATCCCGTGTTCGAATACCTAAAAGAATCAGGATTATCACTCAGTGCTTACATATTTCAGCACAATCCGCCTAGGATTTGAGATGCACTATCTACCTGCAGATGTGGAATAATTCTAGGATAACGTCGTAATACTCCTTGAATTGAGAGTACTTCGAGCTATAGATGTCTTATTTTCATTAGCTAGCATAAAACAATTTACAGATTTGTGTGTAATCCGTCCACTTATGATATTATTCACCTAGATTTAAAGGAATTTGGATTCTTGGATCAAACATTTGTGGTGTAGCATGAAATCGGTAGGATCACAGGGGAAATGTTAATTTAGGTGGCAGGATCTCTTAAATCACTAGGAGAACCTAAAGTACAGTATGACTGCAGTGAACGAAATCCGAAAAAAAACACCTGAAGTATATCTTCACCTCTATGCGATCCTTATATGTGCTGAGCTTTTAATTTATTGCGTATTTGTTTTTTGTAAAGTTATTGAAATGTCTACATATACCAGAGGAAATACAAATAATGGTAGTATTCTTAATTTGTTAAATTGTAGAACAGTTTCGGAGTAATTTAGTTAAGTAACTACAAGTAATTTTTTGTAGTCGCCAACTTATACATTGCAAAATCTCAAAAATTCTTTCACAGGTAGTAAAAATGTAGTAGAGTCGGTGAAAATGTTGCGAGCAATGGCTACTAGTAAAACGATCAAAGTAGACAAATTTATTTTTTTTGTACAATACAAACATTGTCACTTTCTGACATAAC
Organism: Necator americanus; assembly: GCF_031761385.1. Classification (NCBI taxonomy): domain Eukaryota; kingdom Metazoa; phylum Nematoda; class Chromadorea; order Rhabditida; family Ancylostomatidae; genus Necator; species Necator americanus. Next base: position 30,670,428 of record NC_087376.1, read on the forward strand.
TTTACCTTATTTGTTGACGTCATTGCCACTGTTTTTTTTTTGCCCGGAAATTTGCCGTTTTCGCTAATTTTACTGGTCTTGAGGTCGACATCTATCGCAGCCTTCTGCTCTTATTTATCCCGCCCACGTACGTCTCTCACACGTCTCCAATGTGGAGATGTCGAATCATTTGGATAACCAAGCTCATTGCATCACTCTATCCCGGTTTTTCTTTCCTTTTCCGAAGAGGAAGATTGTTTAGTGCACTTCTTCCCAGCAAAAGAAGAAATGAGTGAAATTTGAACGCTTTCAAGTTTTTTCTCTTAATATGGACCCAATGCAATTAAAGCCCCTACAAAACTAATACAATTTATCGGAAAGGTTTCGGATTTTTCAAAATTATTTACTAAGGCTTAGTTCTCAATTATCCAATTCATAGCGGTCTTATTGTTACTTCTTTTCAACGGGACATTTATAGGATTCTTTTCTATTCCATTAATATCTCTACGGCGATCGTGAGAACACATTTGGTTCGAGTGATTCTGAATATTGTGACAAATTCTCTTCGGTACTAAACAACAATCCGATAATTATCGTAATGGAATTGCGCTAATTGCTTGTCAAGATGCCATATACTACGTAAAATGATCCAGTCAGAAGACGAATCCTCATATTTACCACTACCTCTGCATTACGTTTGTAGCCAGTGGCCATTTCTTCTAGTATCTTTCGTTTCCATGCCACTGAAAATCCTTCGTTTGCTCTTTGTCTACATCCTAGAACAATGCAATCGTTGTTGTTTTAATTTTCGCTAGAGCAATCACTATCGTGATTTTCACGATAAACGATGATAAAAATTACGTGAGTGAAAACAGCAAAGTGAAAACAACTGAAGGGTGTTCTACTTTTAATGAGAAAACATTCTTTTTAGTGGTTGTTTTTTTTTCGATTTTTTATTCTGCCATATCATATTTTAATTTAATTTAATTTTATAATACTTGTTGAAACATGGAAGATCACCGCATTGTTATTTAAATGGTTACAAACTCACATTTATTATAGATTATGTATATTATTAAGATATTTCGAGAGATAAATTCTCACAATATTTGATGGATGTGAAGCTGGATTACTCGGAACTTTTAGACGGTTTCGGTGAACGAAACCTTTCTGTCAGCTTACATCCGTATTACGTTAATGTGTACCTGCTACTGATCTCTAAATTTTTCTTTCTTATTTTTCTTTTTTTTTCTTTTTTCAACCTCTTTTTTTCCCTTTCTTTTACTCCATTTACCATATGTCATTATAGCATTTCTGTAACCACAAAGCGCTTGTTTTGTCAATGTCTGATCGTGGACGCCGTTACCGTATTCCATACTTACTAAATGGTTTCATTAACGGAACCTTCTTAAGAAGAAATAAGAATACAGAAAGTATTTATGATGTGCAAAAGATTTATCCTATCTTGAAAATAATGAAGCCCTTTCTACTTGAAAAATTTATGGCATATCAATTCGCTTGGGGTGCGCCGACTTGCAGTTCTCTGCAGTTCGGAATCGTTGAAGTTTTATAGACGTGTGCTGGTCCATAGAAAGACTAACTGAGCCCACCGATATATCAACTCAGTACTTTTATCCTCACAGACGAGTCTGCTACCAATTTATCAACAGCGGAGGGATAAAAGGCTTCGCTCGCAGCAGAACGTTTTCGAGCCATAAATTGTCCAGTCACAATCGATGCTTCGAAAAAAGCTGGAGAGGAAATAATCTGTGTTAGAACTACAATATAATGAGCTAAGATTATTTTGAGTCTTTTTTAGATATACATCTAAAGTATCTGATGTTTCTCATAAATGAAAATCTTCCTCCTCCGGTTTTTCTTTGCTATCACATGAACAACTTTCAAAAAAAAAAATTCGAATTTTCAGCAAGAAAGATACAGCACTTTATGTGATTAGATGTGAGAAATGGTTACGAGATTACAAGACATGCTGTAACCTGGGCGACCAACAAAAAATTCCATGCACGTAAAGCGCTAAGTATTATAGAAAACGATTGCATCTCGGAAAAGAGCGCTGAAAAGGAAGCCACAAAAGTAACAAAATTATCTGAATGAAGACCTGTTTGATCGTTTTTAGTTTCTAAATAGATAGTGCTAGTTGTGTTAGGATTTTTCATGATACCCTTCAGTTTTTACGGCTATCATCAGCAGAAGAAAAGATGTCGAATCAATTTTTCCAGAGTAATAAAGGATGTTCAGGTTCATTTTCTATGGTATTTTTGGTAGTCAATCTTAATAATAATAAGATGAAAGTTTGTTTTTTTATTGTAGTTTTACTAATTATTTCTTATACTTGTACAAGATGGAAGCGCATTTTGTACTGTAATTTTAATAATACTAATTCCTAATACTTTTACAAGATTGAAATTCATTCCTCATAGTAATTTTACTAATACATTCACATTCAGTCCTTCTTAATACATTCAAATATTTGTGAATTCTGATTCAAATACACCTCCACAACTTAATAGCGTTTCGTTTATTTTTTTACGACTTCCACAAGCTATGATTGTAGCAATTTTTTTAAATGTGATTCCTACCTTGCACTCATAAATTCTAACGTGAATCCTTTAATGTTGCAATCAACAGCAAGACATCTTTGCAATTTCTGGACATAATAAATGAGTCAAACAACAGGTTTGATTTTTCTTTAAAAAAGATGTTATTAACAGTTCTAAGTATATCCTACTTACCCAATGCTTGTCGCTTTTACCTCTGTTGCTTACGTAAAAATTCTAGATAGAGTTTCAGCACTACGTTGAGCAAATCTTTTGTTGTGCTACAACTGCAGTGAGCGATTTTCACTCTGAATGCTTGGCTGACGAGGCCAATCGTACCTAAGGGGCACAGTTTTAATTGGCACAATCCGACACTCTCGTTCAGTCACATCTTCTGGCTCAGATTTGCATACATTACTCGCCAGTTTGCGGCTCAGTTCCTTGGAACGTTCTGAAAATGCTCTATAAGCTAATCGCAAGTGTCGCAGTCGTTCTATCGATGATTTATTAAGCGTGTGAGATTGGTTTTCCTTCACAATAAAAATTGCTCACATAAAATTCATTCGTTACCAGTTCCAAAATTTATTCGCAAATATTTTTGGAAGTGTTGATTGAGCACATAGTTCGCTACATTTCTTTCTGATCTTTTTTTTTTGTCCGAATTTGAGCTATGATACAAATAGTATTGTGCCTGGATATTAGAGAATATCTGAACCCTTCGTTCTTCTTCCTAGTTAAGCTCATTATACGGCTACGGCAGATTTCACGGAAAGTCTCATTAGTATGTGAGATTGCAGATCTGTGTACAGCATTTTCCATGCTTTCATAAACAAAACGGAAGTCTCACTGTGACTCAAGTTGTTCAATAGAACTCAATAAGACGTACATAAATCAATCGCTTGGGTTTATGTATATTTTCCATTTGAACGCGCACATATTTTTCCTTAATACTGAGTTCTGGTTTTTCTTTGTTTGTGTTGAATTTTTGACTAGCCAATTATTTCTTGATTTATTCAGAACGAATTTTATTTAGTCTTTTTCGATTTTTTGTTGTGCTCCCATAGAAGATAAGGACACAGGATTTTTGAATTTCTTTTGACTTTGACCACTAAACCAGTTGGGAATCGTTTACTTTTGTTAATCGGTAACAGAATGAGTTTATTAATTTTTTTTATAATTTATTTTGTTATTTATATTGTTTGTTAGCTCGCAATTACTTGTTGTGCATCAGTTTTCACTTAAATTCATTAAATTTCTTATTTGTCCCCTATTCTAAATTTTTATTTGTTTCAAGCTCTATTTCCTAGTTTTTATTTACGTTTTATCCTATTTGTACTTGATAGATCCAACTTTTAGAAATGGAATGCACTTTTTCGAAATGAAAATCTTCATTTTTCTACTTTATAGCCTTTTAATGGTAATTAAAGTGAAGTTTTTGCCGATTTCCACCACTGTTTCACGTAAGCGACTCTTTTTTCGTGACCGAATAATCCTTCTTCCCATATTTTGTTCTATTTTTGAAACGTTTATTTCTCTATGATGAGCAGAATCCGCTAGATTTGTTTGCGTTCGCGTCATTTTCAGCGACATTTCAGTAATGTGCCTCCTTCGTCATGTTCTGATCTGCTCGGCGGTCTTCAACTTATTGACATTTTTAACTGGTAGGCTTTTTCACTTTTCACTATTCTATTTGCTTCAGTCCTAGGTTTTTCCATTATTCAACTGTCAAGAAAAATTTTTATTCAAGTATTCGTTGAAAGTTCTCGTATTCAAGGTCTCTTTCTTGGTATTTTACGAGAGGATTTGTTGATTGTTTCGTTGGTGCTGACAGTGGCTGGCTTACTAGGAATGTTGTTGTTTGCTATTACTTGGTTTATACGTCCCAAGGTGCATACCATTTTCCTAATTAATTAATTCCATTATATCTTTCTTTCTTTCTTTCTTTCGCTTACATCATTCTTTTCCCATTCAGGTAATCCATCGCCCGATATACTTCGTAAAACATTGGAAAGAAGAGAAATTTAGCAAAGAGGCTACAATTAATCCGGATACAACGGAAGCTGTAATGAAGAATATTAGAGGGATTCCGTTCCTCATTCAAGTATGTTCGATCCGGTGCAAGCGCTTTCAATAGAACGCCACTAGCCATTAAAGCAGCGCTCGTCGCCAACTTTAGCCTGGATGTCCTCCTATACGGCGTAGGGCATGTGATATAGTAGACGAGCTGTGGTGTGTTCCCATATGTGTGTGTATTGAGTTGGAGGGAAATAGCGTGCGAGTAATTAATGATCCACAACATTCATTCTACATTACACTTTTACAGCTTGTGTTCTGGAAGTGTTTCACGTGTTGAACACTGAAGTAGAATGAAAATGTTTATGTCCTGGTTTAAAAAAAATTCCTCCAAAATTTTTCATTCACGCCAAACACTCGCATCGCTTAACCACCTTTTTGTTGATGATTAGATAAGTTTTGGCGATACATCCCTTTATTTCCCATTTTAACCCGCTTACTGCGAATTTATTCCAAATGATTTAGTATGCTGTGTGCTGGAAAGCCTTTCATTTTATTATTATTTTTTTAGCCCTCTTTCATTTTAATGGAAGGTGTTCTAAAATGTTGATTGAAAAGAAATCCTTTTTTTCAAGAAATATTCACTGAGCCGAGTTGGAGAATCTTTCAGAATTTTATAACACCCTATATATACATATATATAAAATTTATTTGTACCAATTTTATACTTTTCTTTTTGAAAAATTCAAAAAAAAACACATCTACAGGTTGTATCTTCCACTTAAAAATGTCCTCAATTTTTTAGGCTATTCAGTACTCTATGGAAGCAACCTACTACCGCGATATACTCAGCGAAATGGGCGAGGGTGTAGTCCGTACCTCAGTTATTCATACTGCTCCTGCTTGTACGAGCATTTTAGACTCGGAAAGTGAAGATGAAACGAAAGCGGTTCCATTTACACCAAGGTATGCAAAGAAACAAATGTAGCCCTGAAAAAAATATCTTGTTTTTGGAATGCCAACGATTACTAATTAGTTACCTTCAATTTTTGGTTTTCTTCAACTTCTTGATTTCAAAAAACCAGAAAGATGATTGTTTTGTAAGGAACTCTGCTGAAGAACAGTGGCTTCCCTTTGGCGAGTCTTGGCGCAATGAGCAGCTGCGTCTGTCACTCGAAAGAGGAAGTAGTAACTTACTTGTAAGTTTTTTTTTTTTTTTAGCATGGCACTGTTTTAAAAATATGTCTCATATATATTATCTTTGAAAAGCATAAAAATTCATTCGACTTTTGAAATCTTGCTCGTTTGAATGAGAATATCATCCTTTTCCAACACTCGCATTACGTTCTCTAGAGTGGTGCTGGATATTTTGGATGAGATCGTGTTATACTGTCGGGCCTCTCTTCTCACTATCGTGGTGCTTTGTAAAATGGGGAGATTATAGTAGTAATGTTGCTGTATAACTCACGGGGTACCTTTACGTATCGCATGAGGATGCCTACATAAGGAAGCTGTTACGGAGACGTTGTCCAAAGCCTTCATACTCGCTTCCATCTCAAATGAATCGAGAGCTTCCTTTGACTCGACGGAAATGAGGCACAGCGGCACGTTGTACTCTTGAGGTCTTGCATAGGTTTTAAACAGTGTGTACGTGACCATTCGTGCTGAAACCTTTTCAAAACCCTGCTTAGTCGCATGGCTGTCCTTCATTTAATGTTCCTTAAATACTGTCTCGGATCACTCTTGTAAAAAGAGTGTAGATAAAAAACAATAAACAGATTTGACTGTAGCTGCTGATGTCACTGGGTCTCTCTTCTTTTACAAAGGTGACGCTCTGGTAGTCCCTCTATTGCTTAAGAACCCTGAACACGGACACCTGACGACTGATGGGCCTTCGTAGGATGTTTTTGAGGACTGGTGGCAGGTTCTTAAGATGTTCCGACATAATCAGGCAGGGGGACATAGCTCCCGAAGAAATCGGTGTAGAAGTCGGAATAACCTTTTGTATTCCCTCGATTGATGATGTGATTCTTCTATCTTAGGTCTGGAAGAGTCTATTCCACTATGGTACCATCCACAAGGCGACTTCCATTTTCAGCGGAAAAGGAAAGGATTCTGGGATTGTTAGTTCCCTTCGGTGATCTTGGTCGCCATGATAAACTAGGGAAGCCTTTTTCCTTGCTCGTTCTATTGAAGGTTACAGGTCCCGGTATGAGATTCTTCATGTGTTCATGGGACATTTGTGGCGTTGAACGCACCAAGGGTGACCATGCTAAATGTGTAATCCCTCTTTCAAACTACTGTGTCCGTATAGAAAGCTTCGAGTTCCTTTTCCTCTCAACTTGATGCTGGAGCAAAAGCAAAGTAGATACTCATTGCTGGCATTGACCCACACCTTATCGCCCGTTAATTTCCGATTCGGGTCGTCGTTTGTTCGAAGAGATATTCATTCCCATACTCGTGTTGAAAAAACCGCCAATTTCTCGACTCTAGGATGTTCCTAGGAGTAGTATTTCTCGAATGTCATATGCGGCGTTCAGTGGTGGCGACGTCTCGTCTCGGTCATTCCGATGACGTACTTCTTGATCTTCATGTATTTTGTAAGTACCGATCTTCATCCTACTCCTTTTCCATCTCAGCAGCCTCGATGACTCCTGCAACTTTTTCGTTCCTGGCACTGCCATACGAGGCGCTCTTTTACAGGCGGTAGTCCCGTTATTATTCTATCAATCGATTACTTTCAAATTCGCGGGCAAATAGCCATGAAAACACAGATAATATGAAGCAGCCGTGGCAGAAACAAACGGAAACAGAGTTTGTTTTCTGAATCCATCTGCGTCCCCGTGGAGGTAACAGGTAGCTTTCGATCAACGCTCAGCCTCCTGTCACTTCACTGGGATTGTGCGCCACGTTGTTCGAGAAAAACCGGCTGAAATCCTTCTGGTACGGGAAGTCCGTGGTGAATGAGAAAATAGCTGTAACAGTAGAAAACTCACTGCTACTGCTGCAACAAAACGTTCAGTAACAGTGCTTTTCAATGCTCAAAAACCAATAAGTAATCTTTTTCTTGGTAAGAAAGGCAGCAGTTAAATGACCGTAATTGCGAAAAATAATCGCTTTTTGTTGTTTATATGAAGATCTTGTGCATTGCATGAGGAGGTTATGATTCTGATTTCATGGGCTAGCTCGAGCGTCGCTTTAATTAGAAGCTGCCGTTCCGTTCTTGATTTTCCCCCAACCTTACTGTATTTTTCAACAACGTTAAACAATGAAAAATTCCTTGTAGAAGCAAGGTCTTGTTTCCAGATATTCATTTCCTCGGACTTCGAAATCATTTCAGGTTTTTCCATACTGTGAAGCCTCCCCTCATGGGGATCGTGGGCACGAGGCCGTTGAACACGATTTTTCACGGATAGAGAGCATAAAACGACCACATGGGTAAGTTTTTGGATTTTATTGAACTGCAATCCATCGGGATTTCTTCATTTTCAGCGGAAGAAACAAGAGCCAGAATCGGCAACAATTCCAAGTACGATGCATCGGAATGTCAGCATCATTTATAGAACGTTTTAACAATTCATTTCGAAACAGTTCCTTTAATAATTGATCACTGAGTCTCCTAGATGTGCATACGGTTATTTGTAGACCTGATTTCTTTATGGGAGATGATCTCCGAGAATTTTTATACTTCATTTAACTCTTTTTTATTGCATATTTTCTCTTGTTTCTATCTCGTTTCGGTTTTTATTGGTCTTTACGGGCTTATTTTCTCTGTCACATGAAGTACTTTTTGGAATAATCTTGTGGTAAACCTATCCTTTACGTCTCAAAATGTTATGAGCTATTGCTTTGCAATAAAATATGTGTTTTCAGAATTATTTTGTATAAAAAGAAATCATAATGGTTGGAGATTAATCCAGTTATACTGTCATATTTGGTGTTTGCAAAAATCTTCCGACAAAATATATATATCCAACCCCGAAAATTTCACCAAAGTTTGTTTTTAAACAAGCAGCTCTAGTCCCGTAAATATAATTTGATCGATTTCCGAATGTGTTATATATATTAGATGAATTATACAGATAAATATATAGATAGGAAGAACTCAATTGGTTTATTTACGGAAATATAGAAATAAATAATCGGTGATGAAGAAATCGTAAATGGTGCTAACTTATTTACAGTTCCTTTCGTCGCGTAAATCATAACGATTTGATGGTATCTGAGAAGATGATTGGCGCACAAACATGATGGCACACATGATAACCTCGGATTTTGACGATCCTCCAGGATTCATATTTTCGTGGTGCAACAGCAAAGCACTGTATGGCTGACCTATCTCTCTTTTAACTGTAATTTTTCACATTCTATTTTAAATCTAAGAAAAACTAAGTTGTTGTTTTCCTAACATAAAAAAAACTTTCTTTTTTCAAAAGATGTCAGCAGTATACTTGAAAAAGTCATTCCTGCTTTTCAGATGATTCTTTTATATTTGATTTCTTTAAACTGGGTTCTCGTAACTCCTTCTCCTCGATATTCTATTGAGAACGAAATTATGGGTGAACCTACGGTAAGCGTTGAAAGTTCAATTGATTTAATAAACGTTGTGTATAAGTAAATGTACCATATTCGTTGAATGTATGATTCTGTAAATCGCCGTCAGCTTTTTATGAATTGAAAAAGACGAGAAAGTTTTCTTTATCAGGGTTTTATATTTGGAAATCTCAGATCATTAAAGCAAAATGAATCTGAGAAAAAAGGTGAAAAAAACCTCTTTTCTCACATTTATTAGATGAGATTATGTGTGATTCATCTTCAATTCAAATATGATCGTAATCCATAAGGCAGCGTACATTAAAAAATCCATTGAATTAGAATTTTGAGGTGAATATAAAAAGTAAGAAATGGGATTTGCATTAAAGCGATAGTGGAAAGTGTACAACTTTAAGAAAATCATCCTTCTTCATTCCTAAGGTTGACTGTGCGGATTCGCTTGTTGGTTTAACCTTCAAGACACGAAAACCATTTTCTGGACGAGTTTACGTGTACGGAATGGCTGGCGATAGCAAATGCAGCAAAGCTTTTGTTGAAAATCAGAATCAAAGCAGGTAGTAAATATTCAGTCATGGATTTTATCTAATTTGTAGCCATTCCATGTCAAATACCTGTGTTTAGGCTTTCTATGCACTTCAAAAGTGGAGATTGTACAATGCAAAGACAAAGAGTTTCGGGTCAAATTAGCGTGGGTTCCTAAATATTAAAAAAATACAGTAACGTATTAAATAGTAGTATATAATTTAGCTGTAAGTAACTAACGATCTCGTTTGAAAAATCTTAAAATTTATTTTTAGGGTCTAATATCTTCACTTGTTGTCGTCGTTTCATTCCATGGAACCTTCGTAACAAAAGCTGATCGAGCTTATAAGTGTATATGTTTTTTCAGGAGTCAAAAAACATTGACAAATTCGATAGGTACATATTTTCTGATGTCTTCAGAGAAAAAAAAAACTCTAAATCTTTTGCAGGATAATTATATCTGTTCCAGAAATGTCACCGCTTGGCACCACAGAACTTCTGAATACTGTTCCCACGCCGACATGTACCTATTCGATACATACTCAGACTCCGGATGGTCCTATTGTGATGTAAAAATTTACTTTTTTCATAACATGTACACTCTGTCTATCATCAGGATATCAGGAGAACATGTTACAGTATGGGTACGGTAGGCGAAAAGATATATCATGTCTGGCAGTGCGATTCATCGGCTACTGGATTTTTGGTGCACAGTTGTTCGGTCGGAGATGGCCGAGGAGAACGAATAGATCTTGTAAGTGCACTGATAATAAAAAAAATTGTGAGTTAAAATGTAAAGTATACGAATGCAGTAAGAGGTGTAAGGATGATTTTCTGAATGTACTCATACATAGAAGAAAATATAACCAATAGATTACTCGTTTCTTCCTCACTGCTAAGTCACATCCTGGAGATGAGAGTTTGTATGAAAATCAATATTGGAGATCAACGAGGCACATCCCAAATAGTTGCCGATACTTGCCGTCCTTTCGTTCCTTCGTTATACGAAAATTCTCTGTCTTAACATAATATGGTAATAGTAGAAGTTTTGCCACAGTTTTTTTTTTGAAATTCAATAAAATCCTTGAAGGATGTTCTGCTTCGTCTTATCATAATTTCTGGATTCATCAGTTTGTTTCTGTTAGTTTGGCATGCACAAATAATTATTGTCATAAATCTTTCTTGAATAGGGGAATCGATAGTCGATAGAATTCAATAAACCCCTTAACTCATTTTCAACTCCACGTTCCCGAATTTGCGTGATCTATTGATCTATTGACATCACTTTTGAGACTCAGAGTGTGCAGACTTAGGCTGCAGCCTTCTTAATTTCTAGTGATTCTCAAGCTCATCGCTTCAAATTGCAAAATTTATCCATGGTTGTAGTCTAAAATTTCCAAATTTGTGTAAATGAGAAATGCTATGGAAGTTATCAAACTTTTTTCTTTGAAAATTCTCTAATTTCGTTTTCAGTCTGTTTACAGCAGCTTCTCATTCCATATTATTTGGTCTTGTTGTTGTTTTATGTTGTTGTTATCATACCGCATGTTTAAGCCGAATTGATCCCGTGAAAGAAACCTCCAGAAAGTGAACAAAGGTAGCTGCTCTTTTCAGATCGATGTGGACGGTTGTGCCGTTGACCCAGCAATCCAGCCTGATGTTTTCTACGAAGACGAGAATCGAGTAGGTTTAGTGGATTCCTTTCGAGTAGCCCCCACAAACGAAGGAAATTTCAGGCAGTTGTTGAGGTTTACGGATACAAATTCAGTGGTGCAAGCGTCCTGAATTACGAATGTGTGCTGGAAATTTGTCGATCAAACTTGGAATGCGAAAACCTAACTCCTCCAAAATGTGACAGAGAACAAAAAGAAAAAAGCGTATTCCCTCAAGAAGCACTGAGGAGGTCAAGATCCATCGGTTAGTATAGCGGTGCCTTCGAGTGCAGTCAAAGTTCCCAGGGCAACTTCTCATTCCAGGACAAGATATGAGTCATCATAATAAACGTGGTCAAATCGAAGTGGCTGCAACGTTGACCATGGAAGACAGGATGGATCCTAATACGGTGACGTCAGCAAATGACTTACCTACTCTGAACCAGCAGGTGATTTGCTTTTATTTCTGGATTTCTTAATAAGATTTCATTGTCAGCACTGTTACACTATATCAGAGATATCTGGATATCTGATAGTAAAATGTAGTTTGGATGAGGAACTTAACACTGCTCTAATCGGAATGTACTTCGGAGCGCAAAAAACATTCTTAGAGCGCAGAGACCCTCCTTAACTGACAAATGGTTTTCCCCTTTTAGTTTTAGTTTTAGTTTAGGTGATAGTTCATCAATCCACAGTTCATCAACGGAAATGAATAGCTAAGTCAGTCGAGGCCCCCAAAGACAGCATCCTACGAAAAAAAGGAAGATAGAGATGGGCACTGTAGTATTTTAATTTTTTCAAACTCTCCAAGCAGCTATGGTGAAAATAAATAGCTAAGTTATATCATGTAGTGCTTTCAAAGAAACCGAAAATAACCTAAGAAATGATTCCTCCGCAATCTGCATCTGTTAATCCAGAGCGGTATTTGTGCTCCATGTACGTTTTTTGCGCTCTAAAGTACGGTTCGATTTGAGCAAAGTTTGAATGCCTCTCTCACAACTACATTTTTCTTTCGCCTGATACCTGAGGTGTCCAGTGGAGTTAGTGATATAGATATAAAAATAGGCAGACGGATAAATTAAACTGAAAACACCTCCGACATCTTTCCACATTCCTCCTGAAATGAGGCATATTTGTAATTTTCTTTTGATCTATTTAAAAAACATCGTAACCTGGTAGGGAAAATGAATCCACATGTTTGTATTTGAAGAAATGAAGGTGACGTTTATAAAATTGTTGATAGGGTTAGTGTTATTGTCAAGCAGATTAGTGATGTTTTATGTTATCGTGTTATATGATTGATTGTTCACCGATCAACTTCACCGATTATTACGGTAACGGACTTGTAAGATGACCTTTTCAGACAAATTCGACATCATCTGACTTCTCACGAACCGTCTGTCTACCAGCATTTTCTATACTCTTTACCATTATCCTATTCGCTTTCATTTTCATTACTTCCATGATTGTTGTATTCTACGTTGCACGCTACCAAACATATGTGGTAAATCCTAAAACATAAACTAATAATAAGTAATAAATTTTGATAAGAATTTGATTACACTTCACTGAGTCAACATACGATTAATGATGGGAAAATTTGCCTTTAGTGTGCCAAAAGATATATAATTTGGTTAAAACGACATGAAGGACGGACAGTTGCGTAAGCGCCTGCTATTCAAAGCGGCGCGGTGGAGCGTAGCGGTTGGGATCGTGTAAGGATCCCCGATACCGCCACTCGCCACAGTTCGCCATGGTCCCACCTCGTTTCCAACCGCTGGCTCCACCGCAGCGCTTCGAGCGCAGCCCCCTACGCAATCGTCCGTACTTCATATCGTTTGGACCTGACTATGAGTTACTATGAATGGGTGGCGCGGTGCAGCCGCCGGTCATGATTAAGGTGGAACTATCGCGAACTTTGGCGATGAGTTGTGCCCGACGAGGGTCCCACCTTGATCCTAACTCCACCGCGCCGCCTCATGTACAGGCGTTTGCGCGGCTGCATGGAGTTTCACATCGTTTTTGCGCTACTGTGGTATCTTGCGTTCGCAGGTGTGTTTGTTTGACGTGCATACTGTAGCTTTCGTGTGCTTTTAATGTGCTTCAGTAACTGAATTGATCTGGTCAAAGTTCGCTTCACAGAGTTAGATTGATGGGTAAAGGGTGACTCGACTTATCAAATGTACCAAATATGTGGAAAAGATGACGAAAACCCTCTGATTGTACAGTATGGCTTAGTGGTTAGTGAGGTGCACTGATGGACGTGCGATTGTTTGGTGGTCCCTAGTTCGACTACGCGGAAGTCGTATGTCTTTGCAATTTTCATATGCAATAATCGCAAACGTACACTTATGCACGTCCACGAATTAGAGACTAATCCATACGAATGCAGGATCTTCGTTAGCAAGGATTTTAACGTTGTGTGCGATGTTGCGACAGTGTTCTTGGACTTAAGAGGTGTAATTAGGCCACCGTGATGGTGTAGAGGATAGTGTTTTACACTGGGAATTGCGTGTTAACAGGTGGTCTAGGGTTCGACCCCGTGGAAATTCTGTGACTTTGGGATTTTGTCTGCAATGTTTGCATTGAAAACCTCGTCACATACATGAATCCAAGAGGAATCCATACTGTTCCAGGAGTGTCAGCTGGAAAAAATCTGGTGTGTTTTTGCGACAGTGTGGTGGGATTTTTGAGAACAAAACACATTGTTGTGTTGAGATAAAGTGAGTGAGCGAAATGTCACCACATAAGCGGTACGGAGCAAAGGTCCGTGGAATTTCACCAAATGGGTGGTGTGGTGTTTGGATGGTCCCGCTGGACGGTACGAATGGTGATGTACCAAATGGGTGGTGTGAGGTTACGGTCCGCGGCAGGCCACCACACGGGCGGTATGGCGGTACGGAGCGTCGGTCCACGGTACGGAACGTCGGTCCACGGTACGGAACTTCGGTCCACGGTACGAAGCATCGGTCCACGGTACGAAGCATCGGTCCACGGTACGGAACGTCGGTCCACGGTACGGAGCATCGGTCCACGGTACGGAACATCGGTCCACGGTACGAAGCATCGGTCCACGGTACGAAGCATCGGTCCACGGTACGAAGCATCGGTCCACGGTACGAAGCATCGGTCCACGGTACGAAGCATCGGTCCACGGTACGAAGCATCGGTCCACGGTACGGAACGTCGGTCCACGGTACGAAGCATCGGTCCACGGTACGAAGCATCGGTCCACGGTACGAAGCATCGGTCCACGGTACGGAACGTCGGTCCACGGTACGGAACGTCGGTCCACGGTACGGAACGTCGGTCCACGGTACGGAACGTCGGTCCACGGTACGGAACTTCGGTCCACGGTACGGAACTTCGGTCCACGGTACGGAACTTCGGTCCACGGTACGGAACTTCGGTCCACGGTACGGAACTTCGGTCCACGGTACGGAACTTCGGTCCACGGTACGGAACTTCGGTCCACGGTACGGAACTTCGGTCCACGGTACGGAACTTCGGTCCACGGTACGGAACTTCGGTCCACGGTACGGAACTTCGGTCCACGGTACGGAACTTCGGTCCACGGTACGGAACGTCGGTCCACGGTACGGAACTTCGGTCCACGGAATGTCACCAAATGGGCGATGCTGGGCACGTGTAAGTATTGCAAAAAGGTGGGATTTCCGAGGAACCGAAACCCAACCCACTGCTCACAACGCTTTTGCCAATGTGGCGCACAATCCGCTACACCATCATAGCAACATAGTGTTTCTTCTCAACAGTTCCCTCACATTCTAGAAACATCGCAGACTATGGCCAAGTTTTTGCAAATGTAAATCTTGCAGTTGTATAGATTCTCCTTTAATTCTTGAATGGGCACAAGTTTCATCTGCAAATATTGCAAATATGATGGAGGTTTGCGGAGTCGAACCATAGACAATCAAACCAACGTTCAACTGTCAGTGTAAGTTACTAACCACTGAGCCATACTGTTCAATGGATTCTTCCCGTGATGTACGCACACAAATTCAAAAAGGAGTCACGTTTATTCTGGACACAAATTTTGACAGTCTCATTTCCTCCATAAATAAAGCAATAAACGTAACGAGTTCTTGTTTTGTGCAACCAGAAGCAAAGTGTTCTCCAGCTGCTTTTTACAAAGAACGATGGCGGCGACGTGTCCACATATCACAACGACTTCTGTGCTCAATCTTGTCAATTATTGACCAGATCATTTTCATATCGCGATCACTATGAAATCGCCTGATAAAAACGTTGAGAAAAATTCAAAATTGTTTAGGAATCAAATAAAAGTATAAAAGATAAAGTCACTGGCGTATTAATCCACTTGGGATGCACCAATTCGTTCTACTGGAATTCGTAATCTATGAGGTTTTGGAATGTGTGTTGGATTATACAATGACTTGTGGGGGCTTTTATCGACGCCGGTGGGATGAAAGGCTTTGTTTGTACTAGGGCGGTTTTGAACCATCGACCGTGTGGCAACAACGGACCTCTAACCGACTGCGCAACACCCGCCCAAAAACCAAATCGTAATATTTTACTTAAATTTAGTTACAGAAGTTATCTGTCTATGGGAATCACTTTTTGAAACGTTTAATTTTTCGTATTTTAAATTCGAGACACTAAGACCAACAGATTCCATATAAATTACTATTAATCCACTACTTTCGAAGAGAATGCGAAGAGAAACGGAAGAAAGGACCGTCTTCAAAACATAGAACTTCTTTAAATCTTGTCTAAATTGAACAAGATCGCAAACCACTTCCGTTTCTTCTCTCCAGATACTCCGTACTTAAACTAGGATTATGCTGTTAATTTGAAAAAATCAAATAATCCTCAAAATTAACAGAACTTTTTAAAGCAATATCTTTGCCTTTCAACGTAGGCAGTAACAACTTTTTAGAGCAATTGAACCCTTTTTTAATTTGTACACATATCGTCCCATACCATCGCATTTTTCATAGAAATCTTGTGAAATTTCGAAATTTTATTTTCATAAACACGTAGTAACAAATGCATAAATGATACAGTGTATACGAAAGATAGCATATTTAAAGGAATCAGAAGAGAAAGATTGTACTGTATGACGCTTCTAGGATCAGAGACTAGAGGAAAAACTGTACAAATCATAATAAGAAATTCTTCATATAATGTTAATCCAGTAAACGTAGTACGTGAAACATTTTAATTGGTGGCTTACTGCTCATGGTTTCTTTAGTTTTTCGTGTTCGAGTTGTGTTGAACACACGATCCTCAAAAGTGACTATAGCCTCGCGAGCGCCGGACCAAGCATGAGGTCCCTGCAATGTGGGCGATGGAATTAATAGGAATATTCACAAAATTGTTGGAGAATTCACCTGTAATCTATATTGGTATGGAACAAGTCCGTGGAAAAACAAGGACTTAGCTAAGAGTGGATCATAAAAGAAACGACTGAGTACTGCTGGTCGACATCCAAGAAGTTTGGCTAGTTCATCCATGATTTCTACATAGTAAACCTGAACGAATCAAACATTTCCTCGTTAGACTTCTAACAGTGGAATTCAAGATGAGAGATTTTTTTAAAATTTGTCTGTAAGCGTACCTGAATTGTATGTCTCCTACTAACAATGAATTGTTTCGCAATATTTTCATGCTTGCGCTTAATATCTCTCTCCATTTTTTCCTTGGATGGCAATTTGATTTTACCCTAGAAATCGAAATGTTGTCAGATTCATTTGTTGACAGGTATTGTGGAATGAACATATTAATATCCGGAAAGTAACACGCATTTTTAAGCTGAGACTTAACCTCAAACACACATTTTTAAAAGCATCACCCCACGAATCTGAGGTGGTACGGATTTCAGGTGGAGTATTCTTATACGGGGTCGTAAATGATTGAGAGAAGAAGATTCCGTCCATTTCTTCCTAATTGCCGTAAAAAACGGCCCGGAAGATACGCCTTCCGGCGTTCCGGCGCACTACCTTCTACAAGGGGTTCGATTGGAGCGCGTCAGCCTTGTGCACGCGCCGCATCTTCCTGGCCGTTACCACCCGTACCACCACAGATTCGTGGTATGCTGCCTTTAAATTTCAACGATTGGTGTATTCATATATATTATAATATTATATAATATTCACTTCCTAAAAAAATCCACGGAGAATCGTAAAATCGAATTAAGAAAGAAACTTCTAAAAAACAAAGGTAGAGTCGTAGAGTACTAAATGCAGTGGGAAGTACTCCTTTATGTTAAAAATCCTAAATTTTTAACCAATGAGAACATTTAAGCACAATTTGACGACTTGCCTCATACCTCCCTAACAAAGGTGAAGATTCCGGAGATAGAAAAGGGAAGTGCCATGGAACAAAATTTTTGCCTAAGCTGGCGAAATTAACTCTCGGCTGAGGTGAACTTGTTTTATCCTGGATATCAATTTGAACCGGAAACTCTAATGCACTTTTGGACTACGTTAAAGTCTATTTATATGTTTTCTTCTGATTACCAGCACCATTCAAATGGGAGAGCCTTCACTTTTAATTTAACATAAGCTTTTTGAAAAGGCTCTACTTGTATTTTAGATCTCAACTTCAGTCCAAGATTTAAAATTGTGGATTTAGGTGATGGATGAAAAAGTTCTGTGCCATCAAGATGAAAATAAAGGCGCTATGATAAAACAGAAAAGTCATCTTGAACTTCGTACTTAACTGATTTTTCCTATCTTTTGCACCCATTTCCTATCTGGTTTGTGCTAGGAAAAACTGTGCAGAAGTCACAATTTTTTCATTATATGTTCAAGGTCGAATCGTGTGTCGAAAGTAAGGCAAAACTGAAAGGGTAGAAGAACTGTTCCTGAGAAAACAGAACCTCATGTAATTCCAGTGGTTATGTGTATATTTCAATTATTAGAGCGTACCCTTTGAAAATGACGTTTTAACAAGACTGTAGTCAGCAAAACGCATGTTACTTTCCGAAAAATCAAAGAAAAATACCACTAACATTAAGAGCAGCTATAAATACTCTTGTCTGCATTTCAGATATCGGCATTATAGATCCCGTTGGCTGGATAAGTCCAATAACAGCAAGAGAATTCTGTAAAAAATACAAGAACAGCATGGATTTTTTACATGAAAAATACCTACCATAATCGTAAAGTACCTTCGGAGATAATTGTGCTGGATACATATATTTGTAGAGATCAACACGATTTTCCTTGACAGGAATAAGCTGTCCTTCTTCTATAAGAGGGAATCCAAAAGAAAATCCAGTAGCGAATATGACCTAGATTTACAGACATTACTTCAGTAATCGGCAATTTTTTCAAGCAAACGTTCAGCTTACTGTGTCGACTTTGGGAATTTCAGTTCCATCCTCAAAAATTACTCCATCTTCAGTGAATGAGCCAATATTTGGTTTAATCTGAATGATGATAAAAGAAATTGTTGGTAGGAACACTGATGAGAAAATGTTCACGGCATCAGGTCCAGTGACATTAGTGTCCACGAATCCTGTTCCGTGCCACCTTCAACTCACCACCACAGTTCCAGAAATAATACGATTTGGTAATTCATCATTGATGGTCACGTGTGCAGCTAATACACGATGTTTTGGCATGAGACCAAATCGGCCGTGGTCGAACCTTTAAAAAGATCAGTTCGACGAAAAAAAATCACTTTGCGATTCGTTAGATAAATATTTGCGGTAAATAATAATAATAATGCTAAGCTTCACCTCTTGTTCAACTTCCTCTCCAGCACAAAATTTTGCGCTGCAAATGGTGCCAATGCCTTCAACATGAACATGAACCTGAAAAACTCAGAATTTTACGTATATTGGGCGCTACGTATGTTACGGTTACGTTTTCGGTGTTCGGCTAATAGCGACCACCAGTTTCGCCATATTCTATACATTTCAGACGACTCGAAAAAATATGGAAATTCCTGACGAAACTCGCAATCCAGTGCTTTTTTGTAAAGTTTCAGCAACTCTATCTAGCAGCTTCAAAAAGAGCAGAAAGATTTTTCTGTTCGGCTAGTAGCGTAAACTTATCAAAAGGTTCTCTCATCAACTAATTCCCATTAGCGAATACATATATATTTCGTAGGCAAAGTCCTTTCAGATCGTGTCTGTGACAAAGCCTTTTCTAGAAAATTTTGTAAAATATTTTCTGAAACTGGAATCCACAGATTTGTGCGGTGAGCTCAAAACATGTTTTACCACCGTTGTACAAGTCAATTAGAAGATATCCGCTCTATTTTTTACTATGAGGATCGTTAGGATCCAACCTGCTGAGGTAGGCCAAGTCGGCTGGTTCTCCACCGTCCCATACTCGATTCATTACCCATGATCCAGATCTAGTAGCTAGATACACCTGAACGGGAACAGCAATTATTGCACGATCCCAGCAAATAGGTCTTAGAGATAGTTAAATTTTTTCCGTAGAGAATTTCGCCATTAGGAAAAATATCCGATAGGATGGAAAATTCACTCACTTTCTTGCTAATTTTGCTCAATTCCACGGCAATATCAGCACCGCTGTTACCAATTCCGATTACAACCACTGTTTGATCCTCATAACCCTGAAGATGTGGTGGATTTCTCAAATATTCCTACACTGAAAATATTTCAGTGCCACATACTCTGTGATCCTTATAGTCATGACTATGGACAATGTTCCCTTTAAATAATTTTTGTCCAGGAAATGGAGCAGGCCAATAGGGATCAGTGTGATGACCAGTACATACCATCACTCCATCGAATGTTTCAATGGAAGTGTTATTTGTTCTAAATTTGTTGTATTATTGAAAATGGTTGAAAAAAAAAACAAGAATTATGTCTCGAAATTTCTCCAGCTGAAAAAAGGCGAAAAAAATCATTGAAAACCCACTTGAGATCGAGCCATTCAATGTCCCATTGACCTGTTTCAGAAAAACGACTATTTCTTTTGATCGATTTTACTTTATGCGAAAATCGTATATACTTTTCCAAATCAAACCTGAAATACAATTAGGAAGTTAGGTGTTAGTAATAGATAATAAAACAATACTGCACAACAACTTACTGTTTAGCATATGACCTAAAGTACTCCAATAATTCTGTATTGTGCATAAAGTTTGCTGCATCTTTTGGTGGTGGAAAATCACTGAAATATTTTCGTTCAATCAGTTTTTTTTCTATCTTTCAGGCAAAATTTTAAATTTTTACCTATATGCAGTCATTTCCTTCGATGTATTGATTACTGTAGTTTTCATTACAGTTCCTTCGCCTAAACATGGTGCTGATTGATGAATAAATAAATAAATCAGTAAGTATTAAGTAATAATAGTAAACAAATAATAAATAGCTGCTACTTATAGACAGTTTGGACTTCGAGAAAAAGTGTAATGTGAATCTTACTGTACAGAGAAAAAAATTAAAGAAAAATCTCCATAAACATATTGGAATATTGATCTGAAGGACAGTTCCAGTCCATATGATCTTCTTCCGTGTATTCCTTCTTTGTTTACTTTTATTAACTTATTAACTTCTATTTTTTTACTGTTTGTTAACTTTTATATATTTGATGTGGTAAAATCACTCTTTGAACCACCATGAAAGTGTCTTCCAGCATGATTTTTTTTGGATTTATGAACAAATTCACTGCGTTTTGACATTGTACCTTGAATTTATATTGATTTGAACCGCTTACCCGGACAAGCATCTGGCTTGTACCTCCACAATCCACCAATATCGTTTGACATTTCATAGCAAACTACCTGAAAGATCACTTTAAAAATTTAACAACACACAAATAAATTCACGTGATGAGAAATTCTCACCTCACAACCATCTTCTACGGCACTTTTAATAGCTGGTAAACCACTGGCACCAGCTCCAATCACTGCTACTCGCATCCTATAAAATGATACACTAAGGAATGGGATGACACTTGACGAGGAGGATTGTTGGGTGGCTGCGCAAGCTCCACCCCAAGATCGACGAATTCTCGTTTAGAGTCGAAACAGAAGCGAGGATCTTAGCAGTAGCACGTAAATATAATAAAATAAATCACCCGTAGAAAATTATAAGATATTTCTTTTGGAAAAAAAAAGACAGCTAACATGAAATAAACTATGAAATCAGAGGGTATCGCATGTATGTTTCTTACACGGAATGTTCCATCTATCATCGTTTTTATTCATCTTTTCGTTCCACTTTAAAGATAAGGAAAAAATGATAAATGAAGCATAGCTATTAGGAGACATTCAACGAGTTTATGATGATGTTTTCGATGTTATCTATGAAGAAGAAGTTTCTGGAACTTCGTGTCCTGATGCAGAATCAGGTCTTTGCGTTGGTCGTCTAATTTTAACGACTCTGTGACGTTTTTCCATAGAAATTTTTCTTCTGTTAGAAGTAACAAAAAAGTACAAGAGGTACACCACATTACTTAACAAATTTCTCTACGCATACAGTACATTGCAAGGTTGAGAGAGTATTATGGTAGTAGCTGAGAAAATTTCTCATGCACTTGGATGCATATAAACCATCTTGAGCTTTATGATTATATCTGCATAAAATTCGAAAACCTAAAAAAGAATCATATTCCTTCTACTAAAGTGGAAGTACTGAAACTCTCAAAATTTATGGGGCGCTTCAGACAACCTCTGATTCTCTAAGCAATATAACCGTTAAACCTACTACCTATACCGTTAAATAGCTAAGGAAAGAATTTTCGCAAAATCCGCAAAAAATTCCTTTGCATGTTATGAAATCTAGAAAATTTGAACAAAAATAAACTTAGTCATAGACATTACTATGTTGTAGTAACGCAGTAGTGTTCATCCGAGTTCAGTAAATAGTAGAGACCATAAACAAGGATGTAAATTTAAAAAACCGAAATGATCTTAGCACATCCACACAAGGTCGCGTACGCAGTAATCCATATCACGTATACAACAATAATAATAAGAGGTGAAGAGAACTTTTCAAAACCTCTCCGAGGATAAAATCAGCTAGAGACCGAATAGTTGTAGAAGAACATCGTCAGATGAGCAACCATCAACAAGATCAGGGAAATTGCTGATATCATTAGGACCGTACGTTCACTAAGAAACATTGGAAAGAAAAAAAAAACCGGAACTGTTCGACACGAGTTAAAAAAGGTGTTAGTGATGGAGTAAGGTCTTGAAAAACATCGTTCGTATTCGTGAATTTTTCGGATGTCTCCTATGGATTGTGTGATATAAACCCTATGAACTTTTATAGTAGTGTCTTTGGTGCAAAACTATCGTAAATGTCAAGGATATCTTAGTGATAATGTCTTTGTTGCTGAACTAATACGTATTAGAGATTCCATGGTAGACAAGCTCGGTATCTAAATGTAGATGTAGGGTTCATATCGTATATATTTGTACATACGAACAATCACGGATGTGTATATAAGTCATCACGTTAAATCACAATTAGTTCAACAGCTTTTTTCCAGGTAAAGAGGGGAGTAAAAGAGGGTACGATCTAGTCGTACCACAGATTAAAGAGCGATAGGCTATAAAAAGAAGAATGTACGCGTGAGTGAGAACATAAACGATCGTATTTCAACAGAAACGTGAAGGTTTTAGAAATAGAACGTCTCTTAATAACAAAAACTGGCGCTAACTTCGTTAGAAACTTCTTCAACATGATGATGAAAGTACAGTAACGATACGCATCTATTGCTTGATGTCATGTCATTCAATCATCATGTCAAAGAAACAGCAATTCCATTGTGAAAAATGAAGTTCAGTACTTGCTCAACACAGTAATTAGTGATAAAAAAAGGATAGCAGATCAGGAATGTGAAAATAATCGAATATACTAGGTCGAAAATGGAAAAAGTAGATTCACTACGGGTCGGCTATTGAACTGTACCCAAGTAAGATAGAGGACACAATAAACAAGGATCGGACCTCTGAAAAAAAAAACAGATAGACAGATAGAAGAACGAGAACAAAAAAGGGGATGGACAGATAGATAGAGAAATGGAGGAAAAATAGAAGTTATTCCAGCGCACTATTCCACATCCAAATACTAAATTTATATTCAACATTTATTAGTGCGTTAACCACGATGTTACCAAGAAGAACGTGAAATCGTTGATAAACGAAAGTAACACATTTCGCTATATAACGCAATAAAACCAGTCATCACAACGATAGATGATGTGGGTAAAGTGTGACCAAATGAATTAATCGACCCCCATAATCGTCTAGATAGATCGACAATGATTGAAAAGAACTATTTTACAGATTTTCACACAAAACTTCATTCGACACGTTCACCCAACACACGAATGTTTTTTTTTGTTGTGTAACACTGAAATCTTTAGGATACAATGGTTACGCCTATGTAGTATCAACAAGGAAACAAAACTACTTGATACTAATTCATCAGCGAAACATATCAATCTGTCAGTGGTGCGTTTCTCTCACGAAAAAAAAAACTTCTGGATTTTGTTTCGTTAGATCTAGGGGAAACTAATAGAAAAATATCAAAGTACCCACAAGGAAACAAATGACTGGAACGAAAAAGAAATCAATTCTGTCAAAGTCACAACACACATACACATACTACAAGGATCAATGGACAAAAGTCAGGATGGTGTTTTTGGAGCACATTACAAAGAAAGTGGAGCATATCTTTCAACTACTTTCACCATCTATTCTACATGGATAGAGCAATATGTAGTTAGAACGCTTTGAAAGGTGCTACAAACTCAGGTTGAACCTTTTAATCATAAAAATCGCTAATATTGTCTAAGGAGCTAAAGAAGAAGAAAGAAATAAGAAAGAAAGAAAGAAAGAGTAGAATAGAATAGCGCAGAAGAAATCCTTCCAAGAACTATATCACTAGAGAATTTTGTACATCCAAATCAACTATTATACACTAATAAACATCATTCTGGATACCCGTGGGCATTACAATGACTTGGGTCGCATCATTATCTAATCACAGGTCATATGTGTATGAGGTAGGTCGATCGCGGATAATCTTTTCGACGATCCTAGGCTCTAAGATACAACATACTATCCAGATCACAACAATCTCATCACATGCTCAGCAACGATAAAATCGCAAAAGGTTGCAAAGACTGTTAAGATCCTTTCTCGGAGAACTACAAACTGTTTCACTGTCTGGAATTCTCGTGAGGATGGGACAACGGGAGATAAGGTTATATCTCTCAGAGAAACGTATACGTTCAACTGCGATCTTTACTATTTCCAGTGATCACAGTTGAGGTCGTTAAAAACGACTAATCGGATGAGGTGCCCAAATCCGAATCGGCGAGAACCAGCCACTGAATGCGGGGACCATAGACGAGATTACGGGAGCGATCAAGTTTTAGGCGCCGTCGAGAGAGGTATTTGGAGTGGATCGGACAGGTTAAAGGATATTAGAAACAAGATTGTTCGGTGACTGTCCACGGTAGGAAGAAAATTGCAAAGAAATCAGAGGAATCTAGAAGAAAAAAAAAAACGAAAGCAACATAGCAGCTGCAAATCCTCATGGTATAAAATGAGTGCATCTGTGACAAGCAACGATATCCGATTTCCCATGGACTATATAAGTGATAACGGCTAACGGCTTGTGTTAACGGGTGTTAGGAATCCGGTCTCGATCATCTCAACCACGACGAGGATATTATCCAACTGAACGATCGCGGCACTTGAAATTCCACGAAACATCGATGTTTTTCCGGCTTCGCTTCTTATTAGTATTTGAGTTCTGATGCGTTTACGACTAGTTCTCTGCAAAGGTTTACAACGCTTATCTGCAGTTCATCGAAACAATAGGAAATGAGAAGAAATTTTGCATGGGTGCAGTTGAAAAGGTTGGAACTGAGCCAATTCGCATATTCTAGGCGAATAGGCCTAAAATCACAAGGATTTTGTACGCATCTCCACAAAAAATCCGTAAGCAGATAGATGAAATTATGAGCACATATATTTTGAGTCAAGAAAATCTACAATGTATATATATATATATATATATAATATGATATAAATGCGGTGTTCAACAACTGCCAACTGAAGCGACGAGATCAAAGAAGTAAGTCGACGTATGGGCCGAACATGCGAACCTTTCAGTTTCAGTGTAGTTTCATTACACTTGGACTTTAGATGCCTGATTTTTTAGCTTCAAGGTCACTGTGTTGCCAAAAAAAAACTTTTTTGCTAAGTTTGAGGAGAATAAGATGATGCCATGATCGTCTACATTTCCTAATTCTTCTTCCATGCAAAAAAAAAACCTTAACGTCTCAGTGATCCGGTTATTTGCAATAGATATGGCAATAAATTAGGAATCATGGATCGGAATCACTACATTCTTACGTATGTATATGTATTTGTGTGCGGTTTTTTAAAAGTCCAAGCGTGACACGACGTGAGTACGTGTTTCACGGACTTGTTCGGGGCCCTTTTTATAGTAATTTGCTAAATTGTCCGTATTTATTGCGAGTTTAGTCTCAAAAACTGCAAGAAGCATTTATCAATATAAGTGATGTGTTGATGAAGAAGCTGGAACAAAGTTGACTTCAACTTAAAGCGAGTATGTGTGTTCCATCATAGAATGGCACAACTCGTTTTCACGTAGCAAGCAAGTCCACCACTGATAAATGGCCACCAGATTTTTGTGCTTGTTGATAGACTTCAGCAGCAGAAGGAGTGTTATTTTAAGGAAAGAAACTGATAAGCTGAACATAATGCATTCTCTGAAACAACACTTTAGTAACTGTGTAATTGTATACATGTCTGACTCTTATAGTCAGCTGCATATGGTGGCTCCGCCTTCACTAACCGCCATCTGAGTATACACCTTGGGAACGTGGGAATTACATATACAGCACTTGCAGTGTGTTGCTGGCATACAGCACACTCTAAAGCTCAGATCCTGATAGGTCAAATGTCTAGAGAGAACATGGAATCTTTGGCGACAGTCATCCGTTTCGTATTTATTTCTTATTTTGAACTCCCAGTGGCTATCGTGTGGACTCCAATAAACCGCTATGTTCAGGCTACCGTGATGTCTGCATGCGTCTTTTCCGACATTGCGAAAACATGCATAAGAGAACGCCGATACTGATAAGAAGAAAGTTGGAGGCTCTGTGGGAGCAGCGATGAACAACTTTAATAATTTGGAGTTTGGCTCAACGTAGCCAAGACTAGCGTTTGTACGACTGTGGGATTGTAGAGAGGTAACATACTGGATCTTAATTGCTCACGCACTTACGGAAACCATTGAAGACTATAACATGATATAACAGTCTTTGTTGGAATTGATGCCAATGCAAAAAGGTACTAGGACAAGAGCCTCATGTGCACGGAAATTTGTATCATCCAGCGACAATAGTTTACGTGGCAATGATCAATCCCTTTAGCACCTGGAGAGCAACGCCAATGGAAAGTGACAATAACTGAACTTCAGCTGAACTATGTTCTGATAAAGAACATCATTTTGTTGGGCCTAAAAAATCTAAAGCTGCCTGGAATGTTGTGGTCGATTGCGAACACGGCACGGGTCCACTCAACCTGATGGCGCAGTTTCAGGAAAGAAGTCAAGGAGTTCTGCCTCTATCGAACTTTGACATGGCAGATCTGAAAGACAAAGAAGACATCAATTCGCCTATAAATGTCGGTTAGCATTGAAATACGAACTAAAGAGAAGCTTAGTGACCCAGACTCCTTGACTACTTGTATCCAAGAGCTTGCAGTGAAAGTCCTTCTGGTGTTTCTTCAAAGAGAACTTTGGTTTTTCATCTGTGGGGACAGGAACCACGTACAAATTTGTGTGTATGTCGCCCCTACTGCTGGTGATTCCAACAAAGAAAAGAACCTGAGGGAGATGCGTCATCAGCGAAGGGGTGAATTTGAAAATGAATCAAGAGCAAAGGAGTTTAAAACGCGTGGAAGGAAAAGAACCAAGAAATCAGTGCTCTACTTAGGAGATGCGAGAGAAGAAAAGTGTTCACCTGTTCTCATACTCCCAACAGAATCACCAAGTGAACAAGTCCTTGCCAATCCGGAACGAGAACTCTAACGCCTTGCTGAACCACCAAGCCCCATAAATCCTGTTACCCGTCACCGAACCCAGAAACTAATGAGAAATGTCATTCCTGCACGTAACGTGGAGGTTTTAAAGTGGATCATCTTTATTGTGCTAGTCAGTCATCGCTGAGAAACCACCCGTGATCGTCTGGTCGATCTACTACTGACAAGTGTTCATTAACAGCAGAGCGATCGAACTGTGGCAACGAAACTTGAAGCCCATCCAGTTAGCGTTTTTGGACTTCGAAGCCGCTTTCGATTTTTCTCATCAAGAATGATTTCTCGACGTGAATTGCAACTGGGGTTGCAGGAAAGTTCTTCTTCCTAATTGATGGTATAGATCGGAGAGCAACTGCTGCGTTTCGATCGCCACTAGAATGTACTTCACCGTTCAAAGGGGAAAAGAGGTTGTAGTGGAATCCGCTAATGTTTAGCTTTGCTATCACTGATATCATGAGAAGAAAAGCCAACTAGTCTTTCGTTAATGTTGCTCTGGCACTAATTAGGCGTCCCATAGTCGATCTCGAACGCGTCGACGATGTAGTAATAATCGCTTCAAGCAACTCAAAACTGCAACTGCATTACGTCAACCCGTCAACCTTGTATCGAAACTAGCTGCAGCTTTTTCGATAAATACAAGCAGATATAGGTCTTCTTGACACCTTCATTGGGAATCAGGGAAAGAAGACAACCGATTGGACTCGTAGGCAATCTTTGTTATCTGGACTGTATTCAGAAAAACAACTGCAACTATGAGAGAGGTATTCAGCAAAGGTGCACTAAGTATGGTCCGGCATTCAACTCCTTAACGAAGTCCCTATGGTCGACCTTGATCGCCAAGGAGTCAAGCTGCGAGTCTACTTATCCGCAATTCGCTCTATAATGACGTACAGATCAGTTGCCAGGCTACACTGCATGAATTGCCCGGGGATTCTTCCATACCCGAACTGAAAAAGACCGCCTGGGGGTAAAAGGAAGTTCTAGAGGAAAACTGCGAGAGAAGATCCGATGACAGTTGGCATTGATACGCAGTTGAGCGGAGACGTTTATATGATGTGGAACAACCAGGAGTCTGCAGATTCTATGCGAACTCTAGGCGAAGTTTGAACAATGTCGCCTGAGATATGAAAGAATCAGGGTGATCAGCGGCCCTCAGAGAATCAGTCCGCGTTACGACACAACATGTCCGCAAAAACACGACTGACAAAATAAATTATGCACTATCAAAATAAAATTTATCGAAGCCAAAAGCTTAATTCTCAGCTAGTCTTCAAGCTATATGGAGATTGGAGACTAACCCAACTAATAAAAACAGCTTTCGCAGAAATTCTCGATTTTGAATCCTCGATGTTGGAGATTGAATCATTTTGTTCCTGCAAAGATACTGGGTCATGGTGGGGACTGATCGAATTGAAGATTTTTTATCTATTGTTCTTTTGCACTTGTGGAACACACACACGTTTTTATTGTGGTTCTTGGGAACTACGCACTGGCAGAATCCACCGTGGAGCCGTTCTAACTTCTAAGTTTTTTTTTTAATTTCCGTCTTCAATCACCGCTTTCAATCGCTTCATGAGAACAAGGAATTTTTCCAGGTAAGAAAAACATTTCATATGGTTAGGTGGTTTTCTTTTTGCGAAACTGGTGTCAATATTTCAAGTGCTGATATTCCTTCCGTTTTTTTTCTGGCGAGAATAAGACGAAATGACATATTTTAACAAAAAAATATGCTTTTGGTATCATTCCATGCTCACCACCTTTACTTTGGTCGCTTATGGAGTCATACTACTATCCTCCACGTCTTCTTCTATTTTTCTTGACCACAGAAAAGAAAACCTTTGATTATATTACAAAACCTGGTTTTTATAATTAGTAATGACAAGATTATTTGAAAATGTATTGAGGAAAAAACTGAAAATGTAGGTTCATTTAATGATTAATGAAAGGTAAACACGAAAATTAATCAATGCGAAAAACGGAAAATTCATATCGACTATGAAAAGGCAGAGGAAAAAAAATAATTGATAGATGACAGGGACAGTGAACGTGACTCCTCACCGAAATGACAATGATCGACCGAAATATCGCTCACTTACATCAAACGCGTTATCTTCTTCCGATATATATCGCTACCAAGATCGATGATGAGGTACGATCAAGAAAAAGTCATGTACGAACATTTGGAAGAGGGAAGAGGTTCTGGAGAAAATAATGTGACCAAAGAAAACCAGTTAAGAAAGAAAGTTTGGAGAGTTCAATAATAAATGAAGTAAATCTAGTAGGTTTATAGAAACTATTTTCCGTTGATGACCTGAAGTACGCAGAACTCTTGTGAGAAGTTCACTCAGAGAAAAAAAATAAGAAAATTTCAAGACCCATAAATTCCACAAAATCTGAAGATACTTAGATCTAAAATTTAAAACGAATCAAAAAAGAGCGAAGGTAAAGGCGAGGCATATTTGGTTTAAAAAAATCATGTAAAGCTAATTTGGAGAAAAATTGTTTTTCCAATAATTTCAGCATAGCACATTTATTGGTTCATATTTATTTTCTCTGCATTACGTTAAGTATATGCTCTATGAAAATCCTCTTCTAGTACATAGCTAATGAAAACAAAGAGAAATCCACGGATCAAATTCAAAATCCGTTAAAATAAACAAAAAAAACTCACCAAATAATTTTCAATTTATCTCATATCATATGCTTTAAAAGGAACCTCCTCCTCCTCCTCCTCCAAACGCATGTTAGAGAAAATCACTTAAAAAATTGGCCATTAACACCCTATATATGTGGGGAAATTGGTATGAAAAGATTTACAAAAAAAAAAATCCCAAAGAATTCGAAAGAAATAGAATCCCACTGAGAGTTCATCTAATGAATAAAAGCTGAAGTGCATATTTTATCAGCCACTATGCAAATCCTTACTTAGTAAATACTCAATATACATTTTACTCTCCATGTTTCTGGATAAGTCCTCTATAATGGATCAGTAGAGCAAAATCCTTCAAGAATCATTTTAGGAATTTGATAAGACGTTAAGTTAATGCGAAATTATAAAAAAACATTTAATTCGATCATACAGTTATGATCAGGAAAAAAAATTAGCGAATTTTTATTACCTGATTAATCAAAAAATGGTGGGATTTGGAAATGTTCGGATAGAATCTTGCAGCTCGTTTGAATGATTTTGAGTCCGATTTTGATTATAAAAGGGAATTAAATGTGACTAGCGAGTCTTCACTACTTATCTTTT
Organism: Necator americanus; assembly: GCF_031761385.1. Lineage (NCBI taxonomy): Eukaryota > Metazoa > Nematoda > Chromadorea > Rhabditida > Ancylostomatidae > Necator > Necator americanus. The sequence goes on from NC_087376.1 coordinate 30,701,015, forward strand.
ACAAAAGTACAATTAATAGCAAACAAAACACTAAAGCCTTTCTGCTTCAAACACAGGTATAAATAACTAAAATGCCAAATTTTATTTGTTTATGGACGAAAATGGCTCAACAGGGTTTTGCAGGTTTTTCTTCTCTGCAAAAACAAAACTTAGTCATTACATTTTCCAGAACCCTAACCTAGACTAGAAATTAATTCCCGTTATTTGACCCTTTTTGAGGCAACAATCCTGATCCATTCACGAGATTTCTTTCCTATTTACATATTTTGTACTGTTCGGATTCGCTCACTACTAAACAAATAAAAAATAATGAAATGTGTACTTCAAAGCACACTAAACTTAAGGCTTCATATTCTCTGTTGAGACGAAAAACAAGAAAAATTACGCAAATTTTAGTGCAGAACTATGTAGTGCGTATTTGTATGTAGGTCTTTAAAGTAGCTTCATTTCTCGGATCTTAGAAATCCACTGTTTATCATACTATCATAAAAATATCAAAGTTAATTATTTACTGTATGCATAAAATAATATACGGAAAATAACAAAGTAGTATACGAAATTTTTCTCGCTGATTTTCAGAAATATTCCGAATTGACGATCCAAAAACCTTCAATTTTATTGTAGCTGGTTTTTTCCAATATCCTGCTAAATAAGATTAGGAGGGCCCCAGAAAGTCCACATAGCAGATTTGATCCATAAATTTAGCTTTACAAAGTGTACAAAAAGAAACGTCATCAATGTTGAAGACGTTCGTCTTTAAATAACCATAGCGGAGAAGTTCGGAGACTCCACAATACTCCATGAAGCATGATTTTTCCAGCGGAAGGCCAATTTTCCAAGGAACAAAGGATTTTTTTCCAATGTTGATTATGGGTAATTTGCTCGTCTTCATTTGTTCGATCCTCATTCACAAAAGAGGGAAAGAAAGTCATATGTACATGTTGTTGATGAACAATAACGTCAACAATGTGAACGTATGTATATAACAATAGATGAATAAATACAGTAGTATTTCGGTAGGACCGGCATACGTAGCTGCAGGACCTCCTAAGAATTCCAGTAAATACTACAGTACCGTTGTTTTAAACACCACTATAAGAACTAATAGTGGTGAAAAATCGACCGAAACGAATACTTTATTTACTATGAAATGGTTAATAAAAGAATGTTTGAAAGTAATTTTTCACTCTTTAATAGTCAATAAGAGTAGTAACGACAACTCAATCCTTGGCTGCAGATGTCAGACTTCATGGATCATTATCCTACGAAAAATGATGCTCCAAATGGCTTTTTTTCCTGCATGCAACATTATTTTTGGCCTGCTATCCTGTTTACGAGTGGAACATGCCATTATCGATTGGCTGGCTGCTGTCTGTGCGTGTGTCTTTGTGTGTGTGTGTAGCTGGGTAGTATCATCCTGATTTTTCCAGCTAACACTGGAACTCGTACGTTACCATTTTCAATATGAAAGATCATGCCGAATCACGACTTCTAAACGAGCAGCACAATAGCAGGAGAAAGCCGGAAAATATGGTGCGTTTACGAGTGTTACACTACGAAATATTAATGTGATTGTGTACGTTTGGGACGTTTTAGCTGTTTTCCTCACCTCCTCAATCAATACTTCTTGCAATAACAAAACAAATCCGCCCCCCTAATACTTAGCCAATCCTGACAATGTTTTTTCCCCCCATCGAACCTCCTCAATGTCAATGAACGCGTATTGTTCGACGTTTAGTAACGAATCGACCACATGCGCAACTCATCCCCCTCCGTTCACCTCTTATTTCCATTGAACTTTTCTGGATTTCCAGCGATTTTCTGGTGATAAATCCTTGTAGTTTTTTTAGAGGATGCCTATATCTGTATGGCCTACCACTGCTGCTACAATTATTGCTCTTATTGCCTGTCTAGCATTCAGTATATTCTTTCAACGTGGCTTGAGCGGATTTTCTAAACAGGTTTGTTTCACAATGCTTTTTTTTGTGGAATTAGGGAATTTTCCGGGCTACAATTCATCCCAGTTGTTCTCTTTCTTTGATTTCTATTGTTCAAACTCATTTGCTGATTTTTGTCAACAAAGTTGTGTTCAAGATTTTTTGATATTTTTAAACATTCGAACTATTTGTCATTTTCTGAGAAAGAACTAATTCTTCATTTCTATATTACATATCTTTCTATATTACTGTTCTCACTTTCATTCGCCGAATCCTTATCGATTGATCATTGATGTCGTTTCATCACCGAGTATATACGTTACAAGTTCCTTCCACCTAAGGGGGATTTATTTATATTTATAAATATAATATTACATCTTCTAATCTTCTTTTAAACTTTTCTTTTCCATCAGCTTCCTATATTTATATTCGGAGTAGAAAAGTATAGTGCCCAGAAATCGAAGAAGATCTCTTTTTTTTTTGAAAAAAAAAACTGCTTTTTCGCCAATCCTCTGAGTTTTCTTTTTGTTGAGCTTAGATTTGGATTCATTTGGAATGGTATTTATTGAATTCTCGAAATACCTTGACCTTTTTGGAGACGGGAATTCTTACTGGACGAAACATTCACTTTTCTTGTATCCACCCCTAGTTTTTACCACTGCTACAGTACTTATTCCCTTTGTATTATTTTATTGCTTTTTTTGCGTTTGAATTAGATTTTCAGCAGCATTCACCGTCAAGAAATTGTTAAATTTTATTGTGTATAGGAATTTGATAGTAAATCCTACGATCACTAAGAGCGCTACTGGATTCGTCCATACTATAGAAGTAATAACAATTTATTCCCATAGTTGTTCGTCAATTTCGAATGAAAGTATGAGAATGGGACCTAAAACTAGAACTAGGTGTGGATGACGACCTTGCCGGCAATCGCTAGGTCTGGATCAATGACGATCAACTGATATCTACTGGAGCATTCGCGTTCCGCACACATTTCTCACAGTAAATCGGAATTTTCGTTCAGAACTTCTGGGAATCTGCATTAGAGAACTTGTTTCTGTCAAAATAACAAAAAATAGATTCAAAAAAATGGTTTTTGGGAAGTGTCTTATGCAAATGCCATTTCTAGCGGATGAAATTGAGCATCAGCAAAAATGTACCGGGTATGTCCAAGGGAGGTTCTCAAATGAGTTGAAAGAAAAGAATAAAAAAGAATATTACTTTTTTTGCAAAAAAAGTAAATGTTCGCCGAGATGGTACCAGCGTTTCCATTCTCACAATTAAACGCTACCACGTGCAGTTTCTTGGCAACCTCTGGCCTGAGGCAAATGAGGAACAAATGAATAAGATTTTGACAAGTACTCGAGCATCAGCTAGTTTTTACTTGTTCCTCTTGCAGTTTTACTTTATTTGAATGTAGGAATGACCGTAATGGTGTATGAATAAAAGAAAAATTGAATGGTGTATACTGCTTTTATTGCTAGTGTCTTTATAGATATTCCTAGTAAAATCAAGAAATGAAAAGAGATTAGCGAATCAAAGAAGAAACATTTTTAAGGATTTCATCGACGAGTCATGAAAGTCAGGAGTTTTTTTTTTGCTGCTTCCATAATAATCTGATGTTTGCATGCAAATTTGATGGTAATTTTTATTCTGAAGGCAAACTATGTACGTACATAGACGCAACTGTTCATTTAAATGAGGTGTTCTCTCTCAACTATACAGTAATCATTCGCCAAATCCTGGATTAATAACTTCAGATTGTGCGAATAGAGGCGAATGCTGTCACTCGACGGTATACCTTATTAATCGAGGTTTTGGAGTTTTTCTATGTCCTCAATCTACTACTATTCAATCTTTCTTCATCCTCATCGCTCCTCTTTAATTTGAGCATACCGCAGACTTATCTTTTTTTACATTTTGTCTGTATTTCTAAAGAAATACATGTAAGACATGTATTGATAAATTTCACATAAATAAAAGAAAAGAAATAAGAGATTTAAAACACTTTAAAAATACAAAAGAAATAAGACACATAAAATCATTTTGTGCGCTGAAAAAAAAAAACGAGATTTCTACACTCTCTAGTAAGAATGCCTTAGAATATTTGGAAAAAATTCCGAAAATTATTGCTTGGTTTGAGAAATGAGTTTTTTTTTTCCAGGTAAACGCATTTATTTCCCTTGGTGACTTCAGCTCGATACTACTACAATCGATTGTATTCATTATCTCTGCAGTTGTTATTATATATTTATTGGTCGTTTACCTTGCTTCTGGTAAGTCGTTTAAAATCTGGTATACTTCACATTAAAATAAATTTCATAAAAATATCAGCACATTCGAGTATCATAAGAGGAAAAAAAAACTACAAGGTAAAGTTCTTTTCGACATTTTCCAAGAATGTATACGTGGTTGTAAAGCTGAAATTTCCAGTATTTATATGTTTTCTCAGCAGCCACAAAAAAGGACAAATCCTCAGAAGTTTTTTGAAAGTTTTTCTCTAAAACTTGCTATTATTTCGTTCTTTATTGCTGATTCTGGATATTAGTCAACTAATGAAGACCAAATCTATCCAGTTCAACGTGGAACGTAAGAAAAACTATTGACAAGAGCACGTGCTTCCTATGTTTCCAGTCGCAACAGGCTTGCGTATCCGCAAAAAAGTGCATCGTAGGGATGACTCCAGATCCGAGTAAAATGTTGGGGAATTTAAATGATACTTACATTTTGCTTGACAAAAATGCGTTTTTCCACCTCAATAAACATGGATATTTAGTCGTTGAGAAAATTGTTTTTTCCGAATAAAATGTGACTAAAATAAAATTAAAATGTTACAGCAATAGAAAAAAAAGCGAAGTACGGTAATTTTTTGCTGACGAAAACTTTCATTCTTAGCTTTTTTTTCTTCTCTTTTTCTACTATTCATTCCTTTATATACGAGTTTCTAAGCGGTTACCGAATAAAATATTTGTATCATATATATTTAATAATATGTATCTGTGACTATAAATATGATATATGATGTATATACGTATAATTTTAGCACGTGTATTCTCGAATGTTCTCGGAATCTGTGGTTCTCCATGCCTTCTCTACATCTCATCATTCAGTTCGCAAGGATTTTTGATATTATGGGTGCTTTTGCTGTGCTTTGTCTCATCAATTTCTTTAGGTGAACATTATTATTTTTTTCTCGCCTTTATAGCACTTATTTCGTCAGTTTCAGTGTATTTCCTCTTCATTGGAGGGATATACTCGTTCTGTGCGCTTGTCGACCAACAATGTTTCGATTTCCGAGTTTTAATACCAGCTATTGTTAGCAGATTTAGCAACAAGGTCTGAATTTTTGGACTTCACCTTCCCATTTTATTATAAAGTGTTTTCTTATTTATTTTAGAAAGTCGATATGATATTTTGCGCTGAAAAGAAGGAATTGTTATGCTCCCAGAATAATAATCAGATATGGAACTTCTTACTGTCTTTCATCTTTGCCTTAGTAACGTTAGCAGGTTCGTTTTTTTTTTCGAAATTTCCTGGATATCAAATGACTGATAGACAGGCTCTTTTTAGCGCTCATATTCTTGCAAAACTGTGTCGTTTACGGGCTTGGAAAACGGCAAGCGTCGAAAGAACAAAGATCGAGGGAGCGACGTGAGGGAAAAGAGAAGTACGAAATGAAGCAACTGAGTTAAAAGTGGAAGAGAAGGTGGTCCAAATGATGTATATGATGTAAATAAAATAAAATTTCTATATTTCTTGTTCTCTCTCATGGAATTCAACGTCTTCAAGTAGCGAACACCGAAAGTATCTATCGGAGCTACAGGATCATATATTTGTAGACAAAATAAACTCTCATCGTCCTTGTTTTCTTGGAATTGGCACTGTTCCGGATTTCTCTGGCTACAAAGTTATTTCAATTATCGCCACCTTAAACAGATTATGTGCCGAATTCAGCAGATGTTTTCCATAGGTTTTTCCTACGGTTATCTGGCAGCTCTTTCTTTTTATAATTTTTTATAGGCCTGATTTTTTTAAGTAGTTTCCTTCCGTTTGCTCAAGATCGTAAACATTTGCTTTACGAAAAGCTGACTAGCATTTATTTGCTTCTTACTGTTTGCTCAAGGTCTTAACACAAAATTCTAATCCCTCGGACAATGTTAAGCAAAAAGTTACATAAATATAAGAATATCCTCGGATTTGTGCTGATAGAGCATTTTTAAGTGATTTAAAGCGTTCTCGTATTTAAACGTGGAAAAAATTCTCATAGGTCCTCTACAGAATTTCATTCAAGAAATTGTATGAACATCTTGCACTGTACTACATTGCGCTACAACCGCATGATTATTGCAAGAAAACGGAGAGGAAAAAAAGGAAGAAAGAAAGAAAAAAGAAACTGATCTTAAAGGAACGGTTAAAGCTCCGCAAAAATAAAGAGATATGTTTTTTACGTTCCCCTCATTTTCCTCCGTGTAATTTATAGAGGTGGTTGTTTTTAATATAATTGTAAATCGGTCAGCACAAAACCATAAGCGGTATGGAGGTGAAACACAAGAAGGTGAAACACATGAAATATGGAAAAAAAGCAAACAGACAGAGATTTGAAACAATGGATTGTTTTGCCTCTGTCTAGAAAATCTATTTTTCTCTCAATTTAATTTTTTAAGCTCTTTTGCGATCTAAGAATAAAATTCCTAAGATAGTGGGTGAAAATCAACTCGTGAGAGGGAGAGGGGCAGCTGCAGGAACCGAGTTTTCTTTCCACGAAACGAAAGTTACATTCAGGGATATCCAGAAAAATGATGGTTGAGTGAGTACGTGGTATTTCATTTAAGCGCAGAACCGTGAATCTACGTTGCTATTTATAATCACCACACTTCTATAGTTCTTACGAACCGATAACGTATCGGTGACTCTAAAGCTCCATAATGTCAGCAATTTTTTTTTAACGCGATAAGCTGCTGAACAAGCAAGAAATTCGTTATGGATTTTCACGCAACAAATAATATGCGTTCGAGTTTTATTATGGACAAATATTGATCGAAATCTGTAAATGTCCTGATAAAAACAAGCGACGCGGGAAAATGCTATTCATTCGTCAAATCAAATATCTAACAAGTAACCGTAGATCCTTTAAGATATTCCTCTATACTTAACTCTAATATGCAGCATTTCTGGACTCAGCTGTGAATTTAGCTCTGAATTAAAAAAAAACAACGAGAAGAAGCCATAAACCATAAACTGGATATACACACTAAAACTTCTCAGAATTTCTCCCTCTCTCTATCTTTACGACGGCTTTTTCTGCATCCAGAAACACTGATCATACATTGATAACCGTATAGTAAGTAGTGTTTATTACACAAAAAAGATTCCACTCTTATCAAACAGCTGTCTTGGTTGCCATTCCTATCAAACAGCGATTGCTTCATATCTTACTTCACTTGAATTATTGTGCTTTAAATGTAATTTATATCATTTCATTTCAAATTACTTTTGTTTCCGAAAAATTTTACAGTAGAAATGCTACGTGAGCGTAGGGAAGATGAAAATTTTTCTTAAATTGCTAGAATTAGAATAATATATCATTACATAGAAATGGCTGGAAAGCATTTATGCCTATATTTGAACGAAATTTAAACAATACTGACAGCGTCTGGCGTTCTCAAATAAATATGTCATCAAACGGTATAATAATTGTTCTCCGAATTCATATATAAATATATTCAAATTCTTCACATTTCAAAATATATTCTTATTTTGAAATTATAACGAAGAGAATGGAATCTTAGTTATTATTTACTTTATTCTTAGTTATTATTTTGTACAATCCGTAAATTACCCTTCGCTTGGTGTTCTGAGTTTTCTGAACTTGTCATTATAGCGAATATTTCACTTCACATCTTCTAATTTCGCATAATATACAACACTTTTGAACTCGGAACTATTCTAACGTTTGTCACTTTCTTTTTTCTGGATCATCTTAAGTGAACGCTTGTCGTCATTCATTGAGAAATAGCGGTTTGTGAATTAGGAAGCACTTTGGTGAAAAGCAGGATCTTCCAAAACCAGTCCGCCAATGTTTTAGCGAATACAACTGGCGCGGACGTTTTGAGCTCACATTTCTCCGTTCGTTCCTCAGAAAACAAACTTCATTCGAACTCATCGTGTTCCTATAACCTCTGAAAGGACCGTTCGCCGTCTCTGTTTCTCGCGTACTTTCTCGTTTCTCTCATCGATCCCATTCTTCCACCGTTCACTTCAGTGTAACACCCACATCGAACGAATGCGTAATTTCCCTTCACTACCCATACGCACACAATCTTATTTTGTTTTCAGTTATGAAGAAAAAAAATTGGATTTATAATATCAATTGTTTTGAGTGGCCATCCTCTCATGTATGGTGAACGTGTTCATAAACAGACCTGGATATTTGCTCAGCAGTCGAACAAAAACTCCAGTTGGGGCAATGAAACATCCTTTGCCATATTAACGTAATGTAACCGATTTTTTTTTTCGAATTAATCAATCTATACTCCTATTAAATTCCTTAGATAACGAAAATCCATGTACGATGTCACCTCGGTCATTGCCAATGCTGATTTTATCTTTGTTTTGTCTGCACTATGCGCTCATTTTATGGTGAATGCGGCTACTTTTGTTGGGAGCACTCCAGGACAGATCCATAAAGTTTCGCTTTTTTACCCCTAAAAAACATTAGCTTATGCGCTAGTTTTTTTTTACAATAAGCTGTTAGGATTTATGAGATTGCAATGTATCAAAACACGTTCTACATCGTTAGGATCGGAATGAGGTAGGTTTGATGAGTACGAAGTGGATCAAGCGCAGCATTAATCCTAAGTTGTATTATGGGTAATCAATACACGCAAAATTATACAAGAATTTTGAACCTTTCTTAGTAATTCTAAGTACTAGTTCTTTCCAAAAATCCGAAAAATATAGGGGAAATACACTTTGATAAATTTTAGCCAAGGAGATTTTCTTTGTGAGGGAATTGTTCTCTACTCGTTTTATGTATATGTGTTTACAAATCAAACAAAAAAATCTGATAGAAAATAAAAATAAAATAAAATAAATAATAGATAATAGAAAACCAATCATATCAATCTTTTCGACATTATTAATGAGTGTGAAGTGGGGATCTTCACCGAAACCACGTTTTTTCCCCCTCATGTCCACCTTAGTCACCATATGTTTCGTGATTTATTTCGAAGGCGTTTTGTATACATTGTGAGTCAGAACACACAAATGTGAGGTGGAAGCATCAACAATCATGCCTGACCAGTTCTCAAACGTCGCAAATAATTTTTCAAAGGTGATTCTTTTTTTTTAAACGTGGAACTTTGTTTTATACTCCTATTGATTATATTCCTTTTCACATCGTTTCTTCATGATTTCAAGGAAAAGAAATATATCCGCTTCAATTCTAAGAAATCCATTAAAGCTTCTCTTTCAAAGCACTTAAATTCAAATCATCTACCTTATTTTTGGAACTATTTAGCAAAAATGGTATGATACAAGCTTGGAATTTGCTGAGGCATGTACCTCACTCGCATGGCCGGTGACACGTTTCGTGTATGCTGGAGACAAAGCTGGTAGATTACATTGTATAGATTGCGATGGGTGAGTTCTTCAAATAAACTGAGGTATGAATTTCTTTTTTTTTGTTTCTCTCTCCTCACCAATCTGAAACTCTCAATTTGAAAATGGAATGTTAGATTCATGTTTCAAAAAATCAGTATGACTAGGAAATAAATTTTGTGACGACATTCATCGGTTTTCCAAGATAACAAAAATCTATCCGCATTACCTCATTAGACTACTCTTTCCATACTTTCATTCCATGACAGAAAAACGATTTTTTTCTTCAAAATTATTAATTATCGTGAAAAGTCTGATAAGATTAAGAGCTGACTAGATTTTTTCCTCGAAAAAGGTTTTTTTTTCAGAAGTAAATGAGTTAAATACAATTTAGAATTATTAATGCTAGGGAGTTCACATGGCTATATTTTTAAGAATTAATGAACTATAAATAATTTTCCTACACTATCATTATATTTCAAAAACACGAATGTATAGATGGACAATCGGAACATTTCGAAACAGAGTTTCGAACCTGTCACATCACTTTTTCTACAGTTTCCAACATTTACACAAAACCACCAGAACATGCAACTATGGACAGAAATAATTATTGCCTACATATAACTACTACATAGGAGCTCTCGACAACTGTCATTCATAAAAAGAGAACATTTGGCTGCTTTTTATACTTGAAGCGACAAAACTGCGCTATCCTATCTGTCGTATGAAAACGTAAGAAAACGTAAGAGGTAACTCTCTTCCTATAACTTTCAATAGTTGTAGTTAGTACGAAAGCATATCTCAGTGATAAAAGTTAGCTCTACGTTACTTTTCTCATGAAGTCAAATCGTTGTGGATATCCTGGCAAATCATGGACCTCTCTCTGATCTTAGTTCTGTGCACGAAATGTTTTAAAATTGGCGGTATAAAGCGGTTGCAATGTCACAAAGGACATTTTATGGTATATAGCTGGTTTGCTTATGTCAATGCAAAGCTGGATTCGTCTTTTTAACCATAAAGTATCCCCGCTGCGTGCGCTAATCCAGAACAGGTTCCTCCTTGAAATGACTAATCTTCAGTTTTTGGCACGAGATTTACGGAAGGGATGAGAATTCTATGTCCAAAACATGTCAAGTTGTTCATATAATTAAGAGACCGCGAATATATCTCCTTTTACATCTGACATAATTTCTGGAGAGTGTGCTTCATTTTCACTGTTTTTTTTATCGCAAATTTTCTTAGTTTAGACCTTGCCCGGTTCCCGTAGCCACTACACTAGTCTCTTCATCCAGAGTCTCATCTCTGACCCTTAACAGATCAGCTGACCTTTTTGCATCCACCTCGGCTGAGGACAGCTTCGTGAGCATTGGTACTACTGATCCAGAAAGTGGTGTGTTTGGTAAGTGTTTGGAATTTCCAGAAAGTCAACCATTCAAATAAATTCAACAACAACATAGAATTTCTAGGTACCTCCACAGCACAGTTGAAATGTTCAAAACGACCTCTATGTGCGCTTTTTATGGATGATGAGCGGACTAAGCAGAGCTTAGTGCTAGTAGGATCATCGTCTGGAATCCATATCGTAGATGCGCAGAGCGGAGCTATATTTCGATTTCTGACAAGCAAAGGTATGAAATGGGGACTTTGAGAGCAAAATAAAATTTCAGTTCGAAGTTGAAGTAGTTTGAATTTGAAAATTAAGAAGAAGGGATTTATTTGGATGAGCATACTATAAAAAATGTATGAAAAATCGTTTTTCTGTAGATACCATTGCAGGATTACTGTTATGTGCTAACAAGAGTTATGGTTAAAGACAATAGTCACAATAGAAAAAATTTTTTTCCTTCTTTACTACCACATAATTCTGTCCTCATAATCAAATAAAAGAAACAAAAAAAATTAACTGCAAGCTCGCTTTTTTAGTAACTCGCTATCCAAAATCTCGTTCATTTGTGTTCAGTTCCCTGCCCGAGGGCAAAGGTTGCCGGTAAGCTAGACACGCCAGGGTTAAATTGTCGGAATCAAAGTAATGGAGCTACTAACATGTGTGCTTATTGCTTACTTGTACCATTCACAAAAATATAGCTCTACTTTGTTTTGTTCTCTTCTTTCTTTAGTCAACCTCTTAAAATAATATTTGTTGCATTTCTATAATAATAATTTTCCGTAATTAATAGTGATGATAATTGTAATAATTTTGTGCAAATTTTTTTATATGAGTTTTTAACAGTTTCGAAGGAAATTTTCGATTAACTATGAAGTAATGAATGTGAACCACGAATACTTTAATAATTATCAGGTGATTATTATTGAATCTGACGTATCAATCCATAAACGCTGATCTCGTCCTCCACGCACAGATCAAGATCTCAGTTTTGGTGTTAATATTTTGAAGTATTTTTTTAAAGAAAAACCACTAAAGTATGTAGAGTGTCGTTATCTGCGAAATCTACGCTAATACTGTCGCATTCTGAGGACTAGAAGGTTCGAGAATGAAATTTCTATGGGAAATAAATAAAAAAATTTCTTTGACGGTGAATGCTATCTTTACGGATCATTGCTTTTTGTTCGAAGAGTAACTGTAGCTTTTAGGAGATGTCACTCCGGAATTTTTCTGCGTATTTCATTAGTTTTATTACTGGTTTCTATATCACTTTGAATTTTTACCAAATTTAACTTAATCCTAACAATTACATTAACAAAACTACATCCTTCTAACCTATACACTGTTTTGCTTACTCCTCTACCGTATCACACATCGCTGTTCTCACCGTCGAACTATTTGCAAATTATAGGCGCAGTAACCCGCGTGGATTCAAGCAGATTACACCGATCCTATCGCTATTTCTCAAAATTAATTCATTTAAAAAACGAAAAGAGAATATTCTCTTTTTCACGCTTATGCACAGAATATATAATTTCTCCGTCTTTTGAGAAGTAAACAGAAACGGAGAGGAGTGTCAAAAAAACTCTTGTAGAGAAGAAAACAGAGAAAAGTGAGGATCATTTGAACGAGAGGAAGGTACATGGCAAAAATATGATTATCCGGATAGAAGGACTACTGATCCGTTAAGATGGCAAGAAAAAAAAAACAAGCTAGAACCTTTTTCGAAGTTGAACACCCATAAACAAAGAAGAACTCACGAGATTTTTTCAATTGTTGATAGCCACGTTGAGCCACAAGATATCAGCCAAACACTGTTTTCAGGATATTCTAAATAAATACGATATGATCGATCACGTATTTAACAAAATATATTACATTCGTTATAATTCTATAATCGCTCTCATCATAGAACATTTAAAATCTTCACCGACTCAAATAGACCAACTCTCGATCCCTAAGGTCACTAGCCTTTTTCTATCGTTACAGAAATTATTCTATTCGTATTGGGAACAATCCCACCTAATTCTCAGAAACTCATTTTCATCCAGCTTCAGTATGCCATTTACAGTCACTTTTAAAGAGAAGACATTGATTTCTGTGTTCATGTTCACTTTTTTAGGAGGTTTAAACTAGGACACCGACTGTCATGAACATATTTCATCTCGTGTAGGTAAATCAATTCTTATCGCACACGATTGAGAAAGATTATTGGCGAATTTTGAAAAAAAAGAGAAGAATGATAGGTTTCTTCGTTAAAGGATGCACGAACTTGTCAAGCCATACGAAAACAATTAATTGAGCTTTTTTCAATTTTCACACCAAACAGCAAATCTACTAACTCTCTATTTGTTTTCAAACACATGAACTTCCTCTAGGTCATCGATATAGGACTTTTTTGTGTCTTCCTGACCATTCCAACCCGTTAATACCTTGTGTTGAACAGCGAAACGTCGCATTTTACTCAATTTTCAGGAAAATCCTCCTTAAAGGCAGCATACCACGAATCTGACGTACTGAGGTAAACCGCTGGATAAGCTAGACAAGAGGTTGTGGATTGCGGATCCTCGTGGGTGTCGCTGACCTCCCCCTAATCGTCGTGGAAAAACGACATGGAAGATTCCATTTTTCAGGACGATTTCAGTTGGAACTCATCCTTGTGCACGCGCCTCATCCAGCGGTTGAAGGCCAGTGAGTTCTCCTCGATTGCCTATTCAAACGATATCATTGAATAGGTTGTTGAGGGGGCCAGAACGTGTACATAGTAGAGCGTTCTAACGTTTTTCGTAGGAAGTAAAGCTGTTCCCACGCAGTTTTTTTTTAAGGAAAATTAGGGAGGGGTGAGCAGAACCCCTGGTCCACCCCTGGTCCCGCAATCTACAACCCCATCCCTAGCTTTTCCCGCTGATTCCCTCACCACGTCAGATTCGTGCTATGCTGTTTAAAACCACCACATGACTATTCGTCAGAATTTTAGAGATCATCCGAATTCTGGATAATATACAAAATTTGTAGTTATGAGTTATCACTCATTATGTGAAAAGTGCGGTGATCTACACACTAACAAGAATTTTATAAAATTCTTTTGAAAAGGAGTCACAAAGCAACTTAGAGTAAACACTCTATAACTAGAACAACAAGAAATCAATGTGACGATGTTCTTCGCACCATCTTTTAGATTTACATTTATTTATTTATATTATATTTAGATTGATATTGATATTTTCTGAATTAAAGAACGGAAATTTTTAAAACCTTCCAGTTATAACTACAATTTTTCACTTAAGAGCAATTCAATTAGAGCTTTTTCGAACGAATGTTTTTCCAATTAACACTGATTCATCCTACTTTGCAACTTACATAATGACGTCAATACCCACTATCCTTGTAAAAGAGGACACTTCTACCAAAATAGAAGAAAAATAAAAGCTGTTTACTTCCTTATTAAAACTGAGTTGTTTCAGCACTTCAACAGGGCTTCGATAGAAAGCGCTTTCCTTAAAATTGTTACCATCCCATTATTAGAATATCTAGGTGGTGCCACATCTCTGTATTCCTGGCTAGGATGTATGGTGGCGGCCGGAGAAAGTCGAGGTGGTGTGACACTTTGGGATGCTCGAGTAAATGAGTCAGTTGCTCATTTCACAACATCCTCGCTGAATGCTAGTTGGTCATTGTTTTCTTCAAGAAAATGCGTCTTATTATTTTACATCCTTAGATGAATCGCTTCCAGAACGTTCTGTATTCGCCGTAGATGGCGCTGCGCGTGTTCTAGCATTGGCTGGTGACTCCGGTATGGTTCATCTCTACGATATTGCTGCGCGAAAGGAGATTGTGAAGAAAAAAATCTCACCAAGTGATGTGAAAGTGATGAGTTTTTCACCGAGGATGAGGCTATTATTGGCTGCTGATGTTCAAAGGTGCTGATTTTTTTTATAATCATTTTCACCAGTAATATATCACTGGATATTTTTTTTAGGTTACGGATGGTTAACCTCTGTGATATCACATTCACAACATTTCCACCTCCAACACATAAAATTTTGAATCTGCAATCAGTTACTGGAATGCTGTGAGTCTCTTGTTTGGTTAGCAATGGAAGCAGGAAAACATTGGTTAACTCCATGAAGACTGTTTTTTTTCAGTACGAATGATTCCGAATCAATTTTGAGATATAGGAACTGGTTTTAAACAATCCTATGTGACTAGAGTTCCAAAAAAAAAGCTAGAAAGATACAAAAACATGAGTAACTATAAGGTAATGGTGATCCGTAGCAGCTGTAAATATACAGTAAGGTAATTTGAGGGCTTTACTGGTACTTAACATCCTTAACTGCAAACATTTCCACCACATCGAATAATTTTTCCACAAATACCCGCAAAAACGAAACTCTTCGACCGTTTTGCTAAAACAAACATCCAATTTTTGCATCATAGAAACAAATTATCTTGTAGACCTCGTTTTCACTAATTAAGAAACTATTTACCCGTTACTTTTTCCAGCTGGGATCCAACAACCTGTCGATTTGTGGTTCGTGGAACGGATAAGTTGTTGCGTTTATACCGATTAGATGAAACCGATAGTGAAGGAAGTTGAGGAGATTTTTACATGTACATAATTATGGGTTGTATTTTAATTATTGCTGTTAACAGCTTTACTTGTATATCAGAATCCATGCTTTCTTGCCTTTTATTCACTGCTGAGTCATTACTTGTCGTTCAAGTCATTTTTTTTGTATTACTGTAATAGTGTAAATGTTGTATTTATAAGCTAAACACTACAAATAAAATTAAACATAAAACAACTATAAGCATAAACAAATAAATGCCCCTTAAGAAATATTTACAAGTGTTTTTTTATTTAATGTTCAAGAATAAAACAAGTATAATAACAAACGAACAAATACTCTTAAAGAAAGATTTACAAATATTTCCTTTTTTGATTTAATATCCTTAATGATCATCAGAATGGGTCCCATCCCATAAGACTCAAAATTTTAGTCACTAAATGGAGAAATTTTGAGTACGTTGGCAGTATTGTAGGTGACAGGTAGTGGCTACGTTTGGCGCATCTGTATCAACTACAGTACCTTGGTGGATTGATCCCACGTCCTATATTTTCAGAGTGAATGAAGAAAAAAGCGGAAACTCGAGGAACGACGGCGGTACGCATGAGTACGGTCGAATGTATCCTTTACTTTTTAAGCGAATTAGGCTGGACATGGGAGAATTACGGGACCTGCAGATAATTTCTTCGCAATACTACCAATAATCCCACCAAAATTTCCAGAAACGACCTGATCCGATAGTGTCTGACTTATTTCTGTTTCTGAAAAGAACATGTGAACACGCGTTTCGTAGCCGTTCCCTTTGTGTAGACCGAGGGGATACCTCATCTAGTCGATCCCCATCATTGAATTAGTGCATGGTCGTATATTGGATTTGCGAATGTTTGATAGAGGCAATCCTGGAGAAATGGAAGGTGGATACGAAATCCTGAGTTGACATCTTTAAAAGTTTTCATTACTTTGGTGAAACATTCTTCATAAAGTCGTTGTTCGTTTTCAGGAATGTGTGGGAGATCATAAGTGTACTTGAAGCGTTGCTATTAGTACTGATATGAGTTAAAGTCTGGAAAAAAGTCAATTTTCTGAAAATTTTATGAATGTAATAAGTGAAAAATGTCACTGTACTCTTCCATCAACATTTATTAACCTTAAAATGGCCAACCACAATGTAAATGTCAGAAGGCAAGCTGTATACTAAGAATTATAGTGCTGTTTTATGTCGTCAACTATTGAATTCGATTCTATTCTCGTCTTGTTTATATTTACAAATAGGAAACCCCTTAAGATGAGAATGTTTGCATGATGGTATTGGTGTTGATGCTGGGTCCTGAATTGAAGAAGAGCGACGTCTACGTCTCTCTAACCGGCTGGTATCATGTCATTTGCCAGTTTGTAGGCTGATTGCCATAACAAAATTACGCGGCGCGGATCACAAAGCCCGCTCCAATAACATAGATAATCCCATCACCGGTGCCGCAGATGCGACTTGTGCCCGCCTACCAACGCTACAACGTCAAGCCAAGCATACGGTAGCCGTTACGAGCTCTATGCCAGGAAATACAAAGCTAAACGTCAAGTCAAAGATTACAAAACAAAATTCACATTCTGGATCTGCCACCTGCTTTAATTGGTCCCTGACCCTCTTACGAGTCCTCCCTCGTTAGTCGGTTACCGGCTGAATGGTTCCATGATGACTCTTTAGGATTCATTAACCCCAGAACAAGGTCAGAAAGTAGCGAATGCACACAAGATTTGCTGGTATCCATGAAAACTTGAGTTCCATAGAAGTAGTAGCGATATGAACGTGATGAGAACTAAACATTTCTCACGTCAAACCCAAAAATGGGGGAAAATTCCAAACATGCCCTATAGCAATGTATTTGATCTAAACCTCATTTCTCAGTGGCAAAACTCGCCACATGATTGCTGTGCCCCGGTTACCGTATTCCTCCTTCAACATCCAGGGAATTCGCGATCCCTGGAGGCACAGACGGAGAGCGAGTTAAGCGATCAGGACGTGTCGTTACGCCGCCACCCAACGACATTATGGCAAGTGCTCTGGCGGCCGGTCGAATGCAATTGCCTATCCAACTGCACCGCATCCGGTGTTACCGCGTGTCTCACTTCTCATCCAGGATATCGTTCGATGTATTGCAAACATAACAACAGGTGGTTGACCTCAAGCGATAGGACGAATGGGAATGGAATGGGAGAACATGAAGTAAACCAAGACCTTTGCCTAATTCTGTTACTGAGGAAGACTTCCACGTGTATCTTCCAGAGAATTGCACGATTTCAACCCATGGCAATGATGAGAATCCTTCCGGGATCTTTTTTTTTTGAAATTCTCCCAAGCTATACCTGCTCGTGCATGTTGATCAAATCGAAACAGTAACAATGCAAAGGTAAACGTATAAATAATTAGGAAACAATGATAAATAATTAGGAAACGTTCCAACACTATGAAGAAAACAAAAAGAAACGAAAGGATTGCACTAAATTCCCAGATCCATAGATAGAACAGTTCTCAAAAAAAAATGAGATTTAGTTTCCCATGTAAGGAATTTTCACCAACGTGAAAGATCAAAAATTGGTGCACTGAACAGAAATTGAAATAATTGTCCGGTAAAGATTTGATATGTCCAGAAGAGAATGGAATATCTAAGATCTCAAGGTTTATGTTTATTCAAAAATAGAAACACGTACGATATTTCAATTACCTGGGGAATAGAACGAGTCCAATAATGGAATATAAAAACGCCTATCAAATTAGATCATTATGTAAATTTCAGTGCTAGCTATAGAACTTAAGTATTCGAAATAGGTGAGAACACTCCTACGATGAGTACGCTTATTTTTCTTTTGGAGAAAAGACAAAAACATAGTATAAGAAATCAAACGGCTTAAAAAAAAATGCAGCAGTTAAATTTATCATAGGAGGACATATTAGAAGGAACCAGATAGTACTAGCAATAGCATTGATAATATTAATAAACTAATATTTATGGTGAAGAGAAACATCTTTCTGGTCCAAAACTTGTGCATGAGGCTCAAAATATCTCTGCTCCGCTTGAATCCACGTCTAGAACTTTCAAATGAACAGGAAAAAATATAGGAGCAGCCATCAAAGTGATTTTCACAGTAAAGAAATGCTCACGTGGAAACGTTCCCCAATTTCCTAATCTACATCCACATTCGATATCGTGCCTTCCTCATTGTTTGCACTATTTATGGATGTCAGTCGAGGTATCAGTATTCATGCCCGAACTCACAATTACTGTGTATCTGCCACCGCCCTATACTGCACCAGCTGTCATCCTAAGCATTCGTTGAGTGTTTCAATACAAATGGCCATGTGTTTTATGGACCCATAACCTATAGCAACAAACGTAACTGTAATCTGTCGATTGTATCTGTTAGTTCCTTCCAACGGTTCCGACCTATTTTGTTTTCTAAGAATTCTGTTCGATTTTCTTGGTTATTTTGGCATCTTTTCTAAATATAGCGCTCTTTGAAGTAAAATTGGTGCCTACCAGTTCTCGCTCAATTAACAATTTAGTTTAACCCATTATTTTTCAACAACCATAGCAATACGGAAAAATTGCCATACTGTTACTTGTCGCAATTGCCTATTATTACAAACAGTATATTATTACTTTTAAATACCTATATAAGGCAATACAAATACAAAGCAAATGTATTCTACGAGACAATGATTTTGAGAATAAAAAATGGATAAAGGATAAAGTTCCTGGCGTATAAATCCATTTGGGATGCGCCTTCGCATTTTACTGCAATTCGTGATTGCTTTTTGATAATACTCCAATCAATTCACTACCAGTCTAAATTCAAATTTTTTAAGCATTCGTAAACGTAACATTATTTGGTGATCTTATCTATTTCTGCATCCAAAAATTAGTACAAGCATTAGCTTGGAATCAATCGATTCAAGTTGTACAATTACACCGACTACACAAACCAGTTGATTACTGATAGCTCAGTTTTTTTTTCTTTTCCACTGTGCCCTTATTTATTCATATCTCGAGAAAATAAAAATACACTGTTACATACACTACATTGTGGGGTCGTCTGTTAGGCCCAGTTTCGAGTATGATGATTCTCTAAAGCAACTTAGAGTTAAAACAACTTAGAGTTCAAATTTTCGGCTTACCTCATACATCCTATTTTGGCTTAGAATTCTGACGCGATGTTTGAATCTGAACAGACGACCTCACAATGCACTTCAATAACTTGTTCACCAATCCTGAAATCAATGGCTCTAGTTATTTTCAATGTCTTCAACTCTGTTCATATGAGGCCATTGAAATGATGATTATCCTAGAACGTTTAATGTTATCCTCAGCTAAACTCATCTGAAAAAAGTTCCACAAATTTTAAAAAGTATTTCTTCATGTAAGAAAATTTCTTGCTTGCTTTCTGCTGCAGTCTCTGCAGGATCAAACTGTCAGAAACAGATATTTGGCGGTGTGCTTGCTTCGAAGGAAGTATGATCCTACGGAATTTGGCTATGGAAAAATTCTCCACCCACAAAGAGTCTGTTTGAATACCGAGTATGCAAATGCAAGTTGATGAAAGGGGATTTTTGAAAACAATTTCAGGAAAACGGAGCAGGTTTTCCTTCCGTCAAAATCGCATTACATGGTTTTCTTCAAAACTTACGTGGTTCATCGACTAAGATCAAAAATTTCTCCTTTCTTTTAGTTGAATTATGTAGATGTATCTGCATCCTTTTATTTGTTTCTAGATACAGAATACAAATACATTACTGTATTTTGTATTTACAAACAAATAACAGCGCTGCTGACATTCACACAATTCGACGTGATGCGGGTTTTGAGGTCCGGATACGATGATGAACTTATCGCAATATTAGAAAATTGAAGAGTCATTCAATGATGAGATCATTCCGGAACGACTAAGATAACACAGTATTTTGGAAAATGAATGAACCCATCAAAGGAAGAGTATCTTCATAGAATTTGAGAGGATAGGATTTCCAGGATTTCCTCGTTTTTCATCAGACATCATTCTTTCTAATTTCTCGGACGTATTTGTAACGTTCAAGGCTTATTATGTCCGTTTAGGTATGACATTAGCTTCGTGAAGAGTCGCGCCTTTCGATCCGTAATTGTTGACGTTGCAGCGTGATTGGCTCAATTGGTGCAGTGGGCGGGATATTGCGGCCAAACCCAGCGATACGGTAGACGACATCAGTCACGACGTCTCCTACGCTCATGGAACAGGGCGCTTTACATTTCCTGGACAATGCCTATGGTGAAAACCTTACGGGAGTCCATCTGAGAAATTAAACATAGATATCTCCAACTATTCGTAGCTTCTAAGAAAGTTTATATGCCTATACATTCCATTACATCAGATTTTTTTACCTTCTTAATATGTTTTCATGTAGCATATTTTTGTGCAAAACATAATTTTTGAATTTTTTACTAGTCCCTTGTTCGCTCTAGGTCAATCAGGTAAGGATCTCAATTAATTTTATAGTACTTTCTTTTTTCAGTTACTTCACAACAACAATAATAAAAGCATTTCTACAATGAGTGACGAGGATGAGCCTTTGAATTTTTCCGCTTCTCGTCTTAATCATCAAAATGGTGAGCTCTATTCGTACTTATAAAAAGAAACCCCGAACTATCCCGTGAATTACCGATGCTTCTGCTCATGCATTCAAAATCTGCGCGGCGTCCTCGTGTTAGATTTTGTGGGTTCAGTGCTTATTCCTATAATGATAGTATGTGGAAAGATGTCAAAAGCAGAAGGCACACGCGTCAAATGCCATTGCCACCTAATCCCGCGGTTTTGTCAGTGGCAGACTAATTGAGTGATGCCGATGCCTCGGAAATTGCCACAGCTCACCTCACAAATCGCCGCCGCCACTGCTGCTTGCTTTTGGTCGCACATTCATTCAGTCATTTCTTGTTTATGTCCAATTTTACACCCAGGAATTTAGTAGATTTCCATATACTACGGTTTGATCACACACCTAATCTTGTAGTATGTTTATCATAGATTCTGTAATTAGAATAAAGGTCGAATGGAGAGCACCTTTTAAAATCAATGAATTATGGTTTAGATTATAGTGTTTGATGTTACTTCCCTGAAAACTACACCATTTTATTTCGGCTTTGATTTCAAAGGATGTCTACCTATCTACAAATAATGTCACATAACATTTTCAAATTTGTTGCTTTTGAACTCCTTTAAAATCATTCCCTCGTCTAAATTTCAAAGCAGACACTTACTCATAAGAAATTTTTGTGGTTAGTCCAAAATTTGTAAGAAATACGGTTTTTAACTACTTTTTGCCAGAATATTTCACCGAAGCTGAGATACTCTAACCAAATTAATCATAATAAATGGTGTAGTTCAAGGAATTTGAAAGAAATTGGAACGAAATGAACTCTTTTTTCACACATTCTCGAAGTTTACTAAATGAAGTCGATTTTGTTGCAGTGCAGCATACAACATAATTGTTTCATAAGGTACTAGCAATCCCTAGAAATTAAAAATTTTAAATAAAGGTGTGATCAGATGATATGAACTGTTGATAATTTTAAAGCTTTATAAAGTTCAAAATTCAGTTTTATGAGTTGGCCAAAAAAATGGCTCAGGTCGCTTTGGAAAACTGAATCCCGAGAATTTTAAGTGAATTTATATTTTTTTAGATATATGTTGTGAAAAAAAATCGTTCTTCTTGTTTTTCGTCACAATTTTGTCAAACCTTAACTATCGCGATGCAAGATGAAAGATTGAAATTGGAAATTTTTAAATACTCTTTCAAAGAGAGTTCTTATTGAAAAAACCTAGCCACTGAAGAAAAATTTGTTCATCAAAATCGTTGACAATACAGATGACATAAAACAAGAAATCTCCATGGAGGATCGTTTAATGGGACTCCGATCGATATTCCACGGTCCGGTGCTTTTTCCGAATACTCTCATGAATTCAGGTTAGTTTTATTCTAGTTTTGCACTTATATAATACATACCGATAGATTTAAATTCTTGCTAAAATTCAGGAGGAATGATCCCTCCTCATATTGCTGCAGCCGTTGCTCTATCGATGAATCATCGAATGGCACAAACAAGGTAAGGCGTACGAATGTTAATACTAGTATGGATTATGATAACCTATTCCATGTTCTGATTTATCTGGCATGTTGCCAAATCCAACTGGTTCACTTCATTTCCAATGCTTTGACTTTTCGACTAGTAGGTAAACATATGTGTGGATATAATGTGTCCATCTAATAAAATCTAAACTTCTTTGCTGGAAAAGTTCGAGGCATCATTGACGTAAAACATTGATAAATTTCTAGAACCAACAGAATTCGTGTAGATAACACTTACTAGTTATCAGAAAGCAGTAAACGTTAACATTCAGTACGCCTCCATTTGATCCAACTACAATCTCTGTGTCATCGTTTCCGACACTCTCTCGAGATTCACCACCTGTTGCCTCATCGCCAACACTCAGCTGTGCAGTTTGTGGTGACGTTAGTAGCGGAAAGCATTACGGTAACTATTAAAGGTTAATTGAAATGATGAAATATGTGACGCTAATTTTCCGTCAAGTACATATTTTACTATTTTTAGAAGCAGCAAATATTCTGTTTCGCGTTCCATTTTTTGATTGTTTGCTAATAAGGAAAAATCTCAAGCTCAAACTTAAACCGAAAATCACCTGACTTATAACCGAACTGTATCTGTCAATTCAAAACTAATAAGTAATTTACTTACATTCAGGTATTCTTGCATGTAATGGTTGTTCTGGATTCTTCAAAAGATCTGTTCGTCGGAGGCTCATATACAGGTAATTACATATTTAATAAATACATTTTATAGTTTTTCCCGCAGTTACTGACTTAGATTACTCCTGTGTCATTTCGATTCGTTTGCGATATCTAAGCTATCCTCAGGGATGTCTGGAATAACTCATTTATTCTGAAGACTCCCTTTTAAATAGGCAGAACATTATAATAAAGTATTTCTCCATCAATTTCGCATCCAGTATTTGCGAAAAGTTTTGACAATGGTATGTATGATCCGAACCAAAATAAATTTAGGTGTCAAGCGGGCACGGGAAGCTGTATCGTGGACAAAGCTCACAGAAATCAATGTCAAGCATGTCGATTAAAGAAATGTCTCAGTAAAGGAATGAATAAAGACGGTTCGTCATCACTTCTTCTATCTTGTTGGATATTTTTCGTTTTTTTAAGCGGTGATCGCCTATTCAGCTGTACAAAATGAAAGGCAACCACGAAACACCGCGACTATTCGACCTACCGTCGACATGGATCCCCATAATTTTTTACGGTAACACCAAATATACAAATGTATTTCCTCAAATAAACGGAGGCAAGAACTGCACATTGTTTAAGGGAGTACGCAGGAGCAGTATCGGCCGTTCTATCGCAACCAGAGTTACCACCTCGTGAGGAATCCCCGTTAAGTGCGACTAGTGAAGGAAGGACCGAGGATGAGAAGGTCACTTTTTGAAAGTCATTCACATTTTACTCAATTTATTGAAGCTTAAAAATGAGAATCTATCTTCTATAAAAGGATTGGTTTCGAAATAGGATTTTAACCATAAAACGGACTAGATGTCGACGACTGGAAGGTGACTTTTTAGAAAGATGTGTTTCCGGACTCACCTAGTAAGATCATGGAACTTTCCTTGCTTTGGACGCAAGCTGTGCCATCATTTCGAGCGTTAGGCGAGTCTGAAAAGGTAACTCATCTATATCAAATAACCACGTAAGTATAAACCTGAGGCAACGGCTTTTTAGTCTCATCTTCTTAACGCAAACTGGCGACTACTGTTCCTCTTATCCCTCGCTGAATGGTCTCATTCGTACTTTTCGGATGGAAATGATCTCGAACCTGCTGTGAAAAGCGCTCTGAACTGTGTTAGGCAACTCGAAATGGATCGAACAGAGTTCTCCTGCCTCAAAGCGGTCGCACTCTTCTTGAGTGGTAGGTCGCTAAAGTAACATCTTTAAAAACGTGAAGGTTAAATTAATCCCCAAATAATCCAAATATTATAAGGAGATCAAAAAAATATGATTTTGAACTCATCATAAAAGTACGCCGAATGAATCTTTCTGGATTACTGAAAGCTACTAACTGCTTTTAAAAAAACTGGGAGGTAAAAAATTCAAGATGGTCGAGTACAAAAGAAGCTTAGTTTATAAAGATATAATCCTAATATCTAAACCTTAGGAAATTTTGTATAGTTACTATTCACAGTTGCCAACGTAATCCCAAAAAATCGAGAGCATTTTTTCATACACTGCAGAAATTCATCAAACAAGCATATCAAGCATAATTTCAAGCACTTATGTACGCCTACCACCACAGCTTTTCTTCCACGTTACCTTACTTTTTATATCCGATTAGGTATCTGTGTTCTTATCCTGAACTCATGGGGACTACGGTATTGAAACAAGCCCAAATCGAGAGCTCGAAATCGCATTAAACCAGGACATCTGATACACAGACGTCGCTCTGGGCTCTAGCATTAATTTCATGACGGAGGGCCATTCTCTTCGACCCTCTCAGTAACGCACTATCCCTCATCATCGAATTCGGTTACGGGATAGAGTAGAGAGAGAACGTGAAATGAGTTCTCTCCACTAAGAGAACAAGTTCATCATTCAGAATCCTCGTCAAATGGCCTGTTTGAGATGCATCTGGAACAATCGCTAACTGTATTGAGTCAACATACATCCAGGAATCATCCGGCGTCAAGCAGGTTAATTCTTAGACTCTATTTCCAGAATAAGGCAAACAGTAGCCGAGTATAAACACTGCATATGGTTATTATTCTAGGTGTGGTCGGCTCCTACTTATGCTAGGACAGCTACGCAGCATTCCTCCAATTTTCGTGGATCAAATTCTCTCTCCTGAAGGAGGGCACCATAAAATTTTGTCACGCTACCTGTCATAAACTACAGTATACAGCCTAAGCTACTGTGCCGTCAATGCTCCAGCCGAAAATCCTTAGAAAGCAAATGAAAAATCTGATCGTAAAGCCATGATTCCCTTTTGTATGTGCGATTTCAAGTTTGCTGAGTAAAACAGGGAAGGAATTCCCCAACAGAATATTGTATTTGCTGCTGTGCCATGTTTGTTTGAGGAAAGAAAACAACTTTTTATTTGTCGTTTCTGCATTGTTTTCCAAGAAAACTTCTGATATTGTGCTGCAAAAGAGCGGATACCGAAGAAAAATTTACTTTTACACAACAACAACAATCAAGTTCTGGATCTAAATTTGATCTCACAAATAAAATATATAATTAGATCAACTATCTTATTGCGAGAAGACAGCAGGTATGTCAGGATGAAGAAAAAATTTAAGCGTATACAAAAATAAAACGTGGAAATGAGAGCTGGTTTCCTTTCTTAAATCTCTCACATCCACATTGCCTCGATTTGTTGGTCCACAAAAGAAATGTCCCAGCGAGAACAAAGGACGTTTGTTCTCTATAGCATTAGAAATTGAAATTGAAAGAATGCTTTTCCTTTCTCTTGGCCTTTTTCATCGGGAAATGTATCACTATCTATTGATGCACGAGTTCGAATTCTGAACTCTCACATAGTTACAGATGTACCTTTAATCTCCCATGAATAAATCACCAAACCATTAAAGGCGAAGCGAATAACCGTTTAAAAATCTAAGCGGGAAGTCTTTTTTTTTAGTAAACTCAATATTACACATTGGGTGGTGAACTTGAATGTGATTTTAAAAATAAGTCTTGGATAAAAACATGAACTGAAAAAAAAAACTGGAAAACGTTAGTGAACACACTGATCAATAGCAAGTTTCCTCAGGAGTGTGGGTCAAGACGACCTGACTTATGGTGCAATTACACAAGCGATGGGACACACTACCAACTGCGCTCCAATTGGTGCTTGTTAAAGCTCCACCAAAAGCACAAACCGATACGCACTATGTCCAAAAGTCAGTTCCGATGACATAGTAGATCAGAAAGCAGCTGTGGTTCGACACATTAATAACAGGTACTTCGACTTCGGGCCCCAAATACCGTTACGGTAAGAAAAACGGAGTTCAGTAGGAACAGTTTGAGCACAAAACGACATGAAGCACGGATAGTTGCGTAAGCGAAGCGGCGCGGTGGAGCGTAGCGGTTGGGACCATACAAGGACCTTCGCTACCGCCACCCATCTCTATAGTTTGCCATGGTCCCACCTCGATTCCAGCCGCTGTCTCCTCCGCATTGCTTCGAGCGCAGCCGTTTACGCAACTCCGTGCTTCATACCGTTTTGACCCGACTATGGTAACACAGGAAGCCTTTACTGATTGAATTGAAAACCTGATGATTTCAGCCAGAACGGTCAAGTACGACATCGTCAGACCTCGCGAAGTGAGAAAACATCACTCATTAAGCACATTCCATAATTTTGAAGGAGGGAATTTCCTCGAAAAAATACAGCAATAGGGCAAATGAAGGTATACTCCTCTTCATACAGCAATCCTTTCTTGGCCCAAAACCGATGACTCAAGTAAGACGTCTGTTCTCGAGAAGGAGTGGATCAATCCTGGCTTTGATAATCTTGACCTATTTCTCCTTGATATCGAGCTACAATTTACAAAGTTCCAGCGAAAAGTAAGGGTCCCATGACGCATACGTAGATGGGCGAATGGCAACGGAACGGAGCAGGAAGATCAGGTGTTTTTCCGGAGGACGACTTTGTGTTTGATTGATTACATGTTTATGGAAATATGTGCTTTTGCACGAATGGAATGTATGGATTTCTGGAAGTTTCTAGAAAGAGAATTCCGATCTACTGTGGAAAAAAAAACTATTGTGAAACGCAGTTGCCGCAACAGTAATCAGTTGTTCGTCTTTGATCTTACCTATTAATGTCCTCAATGTCCAGTTTTACAACTCAATTTCCATAGAAGTATTTCCACCATACAGAAAGTACAGATCAACGTTAATCCAGTGTTATTCTTAGCAACCGTAGTTCCCACGCTATCATTATGCAGAATAAAATCGAACTTTTTTTTTATGCGCGAGTGCTGCTTTTGAGATATGGGAGATATTTGCCTTTTTATTTTGTTTCTAAATGATTTTAAATTTTTTAAAATTCTTTAAATACCGAAAATATACCATCTTAAAGGCAGCGTACCACGAATCTGACGTGGTGAGGGAATCCACGGGAAAAGCTAGGAATGGAGTTGTAGATTGTGGGATCACGGGTGGTTCCGCTCACCTCTCCCTAATCGTCCTAGAAAAACGGCGTGGGACACTCTTTTGTTCCTACGAGGAACGTTATAACGCTCCTATATGTATACGTACTAGTCCACTTAGCAACCTATTCATAGGTTTTACCTTAATAGGCAGTCGAGGAGAACTCAGTGGCTTTCGACCGTTGTGCAGCTGGATGCGGCGCGTGTAACTGTGTAACTGTGGAAGCGTTGCAACTGAAATCGTAAAAAAAACGGCGTCTTTTTTTTACTACGATTACGGAGGAATGAGCGGAACCACCTTTGATCCCGCAATCTACGACCCCGTACAGAGTTTATCCATCGGAAATCCATACTACGTCGGATTCGTAGAGTAATGCCTTTAAGAAGATGGATGAGTGTTTTTTTTTTCTCACGCCCCGTACCGCTCAGCAGTCCGTACTACCATCTATGTTTTCCACCTCCTCACAAACCAAAAATTTTACTGTAGTCGACCTGCGACACACGAACTCTTGAAGGCAGCATATCATAAAATTGAGAGGGTTGGTATCCCTCCACGAATAGGCAAGGTTAGGCGTGTAGCTCAAGTGGGTACGCGCCTGGTTACGCTCAATTCCCCCTAATTATCCAGAAGACCGGCATGGGAAACGACGTTTCGCACCGAATCCCCCTACGAGTGACCTAATAACGTGTCACGTCTGCAAGAGCAGGCATACGCTCTGCTTCCGCCAGCGAGGCAGAAGAGACAATGTTAGCAGCTTATTTATTGATCGCCCACAGACGCAGAGCGTATGCCTTCTTCCCGTAGACGTGTCACGTTATTAGACGTCTCGTAGGGGGATTCGGTACGAAACACCGTTTCCCATGCCGCTCCTTTGAATAATTAGGAGGACATGAGCGTGATCATGTGCATACTCAATTGCACCACACTCCTAGCCCTATCTCCTTGTGAAGGAATCTCAACACCCTTGATTTTGTGGTATATTGCTTCCTGTTCCTCTCCTAATTTCCTTATTTAATGCATCTAATCAAAGGCCTCTCTTCTGTGAATATTTCTATTTATATATTGATGTATTAATATTTGAATTGCTCACAACGACCTCAAAGAAAGACTTCTGGTTGCCAGTGGAACACCTCGAGTTCTCGTTCATACGTTCCCTTAAAGGCATCACCCCATGAATCTGAGGTGGTACGGATTTGAGGTGGAGTATTCGCATACAGCATAGTAGATTATGGAGAGAGGTGTGATTCCGTCCATTTCTTCCTAATTGCCGTAAAAAAACGGTCCGGAAGATACGGCTTCGGGCGTTCTGGCGCACTTTTTTCTACAAGGAGTTCGACTGGAGCTGTGATTAAGATCAAATCCATCAAACGCTTCCAAAATGAAAATATTTTTTAGAAGAACTCCTGCAATTTTTGAAATTGAACGATGCGATTTTTCTTGTAACCTATCTCTATTGCATTGTAACCAAGAAATGTTTAGAACTATAGAACGAGCTAGAAAATCATATTCAGAGCAATTCTTAGATTTTTTATGAACACCTCGATTGAGGCGGAATAACCTCGATAATCTTCTCTTCGTCCTAGTTTCCAGTAAGAATTATAGGCATGCAATGAAAAGACACAGTAAGTGGGCTAACGTTGAGTGATTGGGCGTTTCAGAAAGTTCGACCTTGCGCATTGATAAATCATCTGTCTGGAATGATGAATGCATGATGCGAGAATCAAGTGCTGTCATTATACACGCCTTTTCGCAGAACGAGTCATTTCCCCCCTATCGTATCCATTTAAATCTTACATTCCTGGTTTGGAAATCAAAGCCTTCATAGATCCTCAATGAAATCTTCGTCAAGCGCACAAACGAAGAAATGAAAGTTTTCTTGGCTTATTCATCTCATTTAAAATACGTAAGACAGACTAGTTAGCGCTAAATTCGTCCCATCCACATTTTCTTGGAATCCACAGCAATCATCCAGCTAATTAGCAAGACAGAAAGAGTGCAGTGAGTAGTACTTCCATTAACTCTTATGGAAGAGTTAGGCCCCCTAGTGCTTCAATGATTTTTCGATATTTCGAATCAGCGTTACTCAACAGTTCCCACTAACAAGTATACTGGAATTCAGACAAATTAGCAATGAAAGACGACGAACTCATTGCGAAGCGACGATTCGCGCCTGCTTCAAAACCGCAAAGAGTTCGTCGCGATTATCTTGTGCGATAATCGCGACCGCTGACCGTTGATTGCTGCCAGTTTGACTCATTTCTAGTCTGTTTTTCTACAATACCGCGCCTCCGATGGTTGTTTTTATCTGAAACAATGCGATGATAACGTTCGATGCTTCAATTTTCTCAAGCGATGAGCTAGCAATACGTGCTACCATTCTCCTGTTCTGCTCAATACATTACTATTTATACGATCTGAGAGATCTCATGACTAATATTATCCTAGGACTTATAACCCATCGCATCCACTTATTCTGATAATCCCTCGAGCATACTGTGGAACTCTTACCAAAAACTTCCCAGTTAGAATTCCCTTGTAGTCACACGCTTTTGTCCGTTAACAACTTTCGGGAACAATTCTACTTCGGTGATTGATTTTGTTTTCTTTTTTTTCGATAAAATGGAACATGTTCTCAAGTTGTTAAATTTACCCACTACGAAAATATATCAACTTTCAAAACCTCATTTATACTGATATTTTGGTCTTCTTTTTAAACTCCTTATACATCTCTATATTAATATTTGCACAGCAAAAATAAATCCAGTGGAGTTGACAAGTTATCCTTCTGGTTATGCTCTTAGATCCAGGGTGTGACCACAGTTTCACGTTCCGGAATTGCTTCCACTGCGTCACTCTCAGTTCCTGCGCCTACACAATGTGCGAAATACACGTACATTTATTTGACGTTCTTCAAAGTGTTGTTTAACGGATATAAAATGGGAATTTATCCACAGGAGCACTGGGAGATTAAGATCTTTTCCATTCTGCACTCGATCAGAATACATACTTTCCTACTGTTTTCTTTGCAAGAATCAAAATCTTTAATCAAGATCAGGCTAAATTGTGCGCAAAGGTAATCAGCACACAAACGTGTGCGGTCACAGTGCGCACCTGTCCCTTCCTCAAACTCCACAACACAGCTTATATACAATTTTTGTGATGCCGACAAGGTTTCTTTTTTTTCTTCTTAAATCACATGACCATTTCCCACCTGTTGTGACAACGGCCAGCTCATAATTATTCTGAGTCACATGTTTAATTGTTGCAAAAAAAATTATTTCAGTCAATTTGCTAGCATTTTATCACTTTGTACTATGATAATTCGTACGAAGAAGGTTCCTATGGATTTTTTTTTTGTGAACTACAAAGATCTCTTTCGAGGGCTAAAAATTCCCAGTTAAAATTCCCTTGTAGTCACACGCTTTTGTCCGTTAACAACTTCCGGGAACAATTCTACTTCGGTGATTGGTTTTGTTTCCTTTTTTTCGATAAAATGGAACTTGTTATCGAGTTGATTCTTTGCTTACAAAGATGTGAAATTATGCGAATTTTCGCTACTTCACACTGTTTTCACGCACAGCATGCGGGTGACTGTTATAGCCTCGTCAAGACAGGATTCCACTGCGCACTAGTCATCCCCATCTCACACGTTCAACTATTAGTCATCGAAAATTTATCATTTATCAAATGCCTTTTTCTGGTTTCTGTTTCAGAACGATATAGCTATACAGTGATAAAAAAAAATATTCAAAAAAACGTGTTTTTCTTCTCTTTTTTCTCTTTCCTTTATATTTTTTGTCGCCCTTATTATTATCCGATAACAACAGTACTTGAGGCTTTTTTTTTGCATATTTGTCTAAAATGCACTTAAGTCCACCTGTCTAGGAAGTGATATCATCTCCTATGGTACTCAGCTTGTCACTTCTTCTCGGTGTCCTTATTATTTTAGCGAAAACTGCTGATAGAGATCCCGACGACCAAGAAGTTGTAGTTCACGATCAGGTAAAAATAAATTGTTCTCATTTTTTTTTTCATAAAAGATGTTCATCGAAATGTTAAAGTAATTCAATCAAAAGGGTATTGCAGATGTTCTTTGTCAAAATAGTTCTAAACTTCGTCGCTCGGGTAATTTTCATAAATTATTTGCGATAAGCAATTCTTTTCATAGGCTAATGATCACTTTTTGAGAGCAGCTCCCTCTTGACTACCGGTAAATGATCCAGGTCACGCGTGAGCAAACAGTACACGGCTTTTCTGTGTACTCTTTTGTCGCGAACGGGTGAAAACAGCTACATGAGGCTTGCTAACCTCAATTCTTGTCAATATGAAAATATTGACGAACCGTTGAGTTAGTTCTTGATTTTTATGAATTACCGTGTAGGCCCGTAGACTAAGTCATCCGTCAGCAAGTCAACTAAGAGTCTCTGGATAAGAACGCAAGACATAAAAAAAGAAGAAAAATGTTACACTACTCTGAATACATGAGCAAAAAGAAAACCGTACTTTGTTTCCTCAGAACGTCCTCAAGTAATCGAGTGTGACATCACTCTTATTTAAAGTGGAGCATCTTCTCAATCAATACCGACTCAGCCACAAACATTGACTTTCTCGCTAATCAGCATTACCAAAATAAATAACAGAGTAAGCTTTGTTATTTCGACGATCTTTAAACTTTCTACTATTCAAACAGCACTTAATTTGAAAATGTATAAGAAAATGAAAAGTTTGAAAGTTGAAAGTTAAAAAGAAGTTAAAGAAGAAAATGAAGTTTAGAAAAAAAGTCGTACGGCGAAAAACACTAGCAAACTCAATAAAGATCATCGTAAAGAAGAAAGATAAAGATCCTAAAGGTACAGATTGTGAACTCCCTTGTAGATTACTACTAAGTTCTGTATTGATATAGAGGCGCTCAAATTGGACTAATCATTAATGCTGTGGGTCAGAAAACTGTTATCGAGCGCGGTTATCTAGATATAATTTACATGCGTAACCAAACTTTCTGCATTTTCACCACAAACTCGTGACCTCTGACCTTAGTATAAACATAATAATTTGTGAAAGTGCTGAAGCAGCTATCTTCAGCGCGAATAAACAATTGTAGTGCTAGTGTACTTGAAAATGAGAACAAATTAATCTCTAAAATACATATTTCGACTCACTGATGACTGATGTTCTGCGGTTGTCCTGACAAATGCAGGGAGTTGCAACCATTTAGGGTAAAAGACGTGCATATATACTGTCGATACTGAAAAAAAATCCATATTAGACGTAAGAAGAAGAGAAATACTTCTCACTGTCAGTATTTTGTAGAAACGTCGAGAAATTCTCAGCCAAATAGCACTACTTATCCTCCATATTTCCCTACAAACACTAATCGTTCAGTGAAAAAGCTTTTGTGTTGTGATTTTGCGTCAAAATAGTTTGCAGTACAGAAGAAATTCAGAATTATTACTAATTCAATTTTTTGGATCATAAATGTTGGAGAGAGCTTCTCAACAATTAAGGTGCTCCCTCTACCTCATGTCGACGAACAAGGGTTGCTTTCATCTTCAGGATCTTTGCCGGATTGGAGCGAGGTTAAACGAAAATCACCACATTTTGTAGAAGTGCTTCTCGCTGTCGATGCTGGCGTTGTACGTATTATAGTTGAGAAATTTATTGTTTATCTAATTTATTACGGCTATCATTATATTATTATATTATTATTTATGAACAACCTATATGTGTCGAGAGCGTGTCTATTCTTACCTGGTTGAGAGCTAGCTTTACAATTTAGAGGGGAACTTTTTTTATTCTTAAATCTTAAATCTTTTTAAAGATGTCTATGTTTAGGTTATTTATATTGAAGAGTAATGTATGTAACCGTATGGGAACTACAAAAGGAAGTTAATGTTCAGGCTCGACACTATGGACACCAACGCGAACGAATACGAGCTGCTATGTTAACTTTAATGCATGCAGTTAATCTTGTAAGCAATAAGTACTTTTATATTTCTCACTGGGCTGAATTTTTTTAAAATCCACATCAAATCCTCGTTTAGTATGCTTTTCAACTCGATATCCGGATAGCTATTGTAGATGTGCTTCCAATACGTGGTCACAATATTAGCCTCGAACAATTTCTCGATTGGCGGACTACAACAGAGGACTTGGTTCGAGTTTGAGTATAACTATTTATTATAGACTAGTTATTATCAAAAACAAATGTTAGTTTCTATGTTAATTATCAAAAGTCTATACAGAGATTGACAAGCGAATTTCGTGCACAAAGTATAGTAGGCTCAAAACGACATGAAGCAGGGTGCAATTGCGTACGCGGCTTCTCTCGAGGCGGTGCAGAGCGCAGCGGTTAGGAGGGTACTGGGACCCTTGCTGGCCCCACACATCGTTGCAGTTCGCGACGGTCCCATCTCGGTTTCAACTGCTGCCTCCACCGCGACGTTTCGAGCGCGTACGCAAATGCACCGCGCTTCATGTCGTTTTGACCCAACTATAACTTAAAGGTCATGGGGTATTGGGGATTGGGGGGAAAGGGGGGGGGGGGGGGTTTTTTAAAAAAAAAAAAAAAAAAAGAATTTTTGTTTTTTTTTTTTTTTTTTTTTTTTATTTTTGGTGTTTTACGGCAATTAGAAGAAATGGACGGGGTCACCTCCTGTTTATACGAATACTCGCCTGAATCATCTCCCCTCATTCGGGGGTCCTTTAAGAAACATTTCCCCTTTTGAAATTGACATTTAATTATTTATTCGATCAATATTTAAAGAAAGAGTACATTTACTATAGGTAACTCATGACGTTGCTATTCTTATTCGACATCGTTATGAAGGAGGGATTGCTTACGTAAATGGAGTTTGTAAACGAACAGCAGTAGGTATAGCTGGGGTGAGTCAGTGAATTTTTCTGCTATTTTCTCACTATTACTGCTGAATTTTTTTATTTCAAGTTTTCTTGACATTTTCTTATGTTTGACTTTATCGATTACTTTGCTTCACGACTCCATGGGGGACTATCTGTCTACGTGTAGAGGAATAGTGAGAACTTTTGATTACAGGATTTATAATCAATAAAGTCAGGCTGTAAAGTTCTTCCATTCTAGCGCTCAAAATAGAACACTTTTTGTGGTAGGGAATGTACATCTTATGACGCATACTTTTATCGTGGAATCAACTAATACTATTCAGAAACAGGTTTTTGTATTTCCTGATTCTTGGAGACGCAAAAACATAAGATCGGTTTCCTTAAATGTCGATAATTCAAGGAGGTTCAATACCAACTTACTTGAAATTAGTCGTATTTCAGTCACTGTTTTAAAAAACTGGACTGAACTCAAAATACTAACAAGGGAATAAATTGATTGGATTCAATTCACTACATTTTAGCAGTAAATGTTCAACTATGAAGCAATTATCAACAAAAAAATCTTCACTGGAAAAAAAGTATTTGATTTTTGATTTGAAAGTGATCTGTAGTGATACCAACAACAAGAACATTCTCATTGATTTGAAATCCGGCAAACAATTTAAATTTTCGAAAAAATAAACAAGTGCTCATGTTTCAAAAAGAGTATTATAGAGGGAACTTACGGTGGTAACTTCCCGAAGAAGTTTTGAATCCCAGGCTAGTTAGAATAAATAGATTTTCTGACGACTGACATGGTTTGAATTGAGCCATTCCATTGATTTCGTGCAGACGTTGTTTAATAGATTGTAGATCACATGCACCACATGGATTTTCTTGTCGGTCAGATCACAATACCGTAACATGGTATTTTGTATCCATAGATTATTTTTTAAGTTTATTTTGTTTGTTCAATCAGTATCCATGACAACCAGATTCTAACAAATCCACCAGATTATTGGTAACATTTACGATAGATCCGCAAATTGAAGTGGATTTCCTGCACCTATCTTCCTTACCGGAACTCTCTGCTTATATGTTTTTTTTTGTTCCACCTAATATACTCTTCTGAACCTTCAACATTTACAAATTAGTGCGTATATTCCCACTACTCTTGATTTAGTTTTTTTTTTTTTTTTTTTTTGAATTTCTTAGTAAATAGGATTCCACTAGACTCCACAAATGCCTGTTTTGTCATCTCCAACTTCTTTTTGGTTTGAAAATTTCGTATTGGTTCTTTTTTTTTCAGTTTTTCCCAGAAGCTCCTTACGAGTATGCATCCGTATTCTTTCATGAACTTTCACATTTACTTGGACTTTCTCACACATCCACTGCCGATTGTAAATGCTCGAAAAAGAACCGTGGAAATTGCCTTCGTATCGAGTGAGTTGTCATTGTGGTTTCACGTTTTTACATTGTAATTTATTGTAATTCTGCAAAGTATTGTATGCAATATATCGTAGTATTTGTGTTTCTAATCATCTGCGAAATTTACGTCTAACATATTCTTTGAAAATAACAGCGAAGAAGAGAATTGTATTATGAGACTGCTGATGTCACTATTTAAAAAATTTCCGGAACCTCTACGCATTTTGCCTGTAAAATTGAACAGAATCGAGCATTTGTACATACGAATTGCTACGCATTCTGTCGTTCGCTTCCAACACCGCAATTGGATTAGGTCTCGAAGCGAAATAAGAAAAAAAAAGACGCTGTTACTTCAGTCTGAATAGTTCTCAACACGTATGTTTACTCTTTTCGTGGTGGAATTGAAAACGAAATGGAATTCGATGATGCGCTCTTTGATTTTGTTTATGTTGACTTTTTTGCATGATGAATCAATCATAAAATTCTGGGAAAGAAATGAGGAAGGCTTTTTTCGTTCGTTCTTAGTCAGTTATTCAATAATTAACAAATTGGTCTTAGTTTCGGATCTGTTTCAATGACTTAATGAAATGTGACTGTTACAAGAAGAACGTTGAAACTTTCTAATCTATGCTCTCATTCAAAGAACGCTCAAGATTTTTGCTTAGATGGGCAGAGCTTAATTGTTTAGGAAAATACTTTCTTAAATACTTTTTACTAATATTAATACTTCACTAAAGTTTTTTTTCAGTGGTTTTGATCGTGAATGCAGTGCACAAGCATTGGTAGATCTACTCCCATCGATTGAGTGCCTCGGAGAACCTCGACGCCTTCCACGTACTGTTCTACCTCTTTGCGGTAATGGTATCGTCGAGGATGATGAGGATTGCGATTGTGGACCAGCAAAGCAAGTTTTTTTTTCTTTCTTTCTAAGGTTTTGAATTTGTGTATATTGGAAATAATCTACATTTCTTTGAAATATGACATGGGATAAAACGTTTTCCACATCCAACCAACAATTCTACACAAATCGTTAGATTATTGTACCTACTCCTCATTTACCTCAGTCGTAACCACTCACAAAACAAGTACAATATCATCCCAACCTTCTACCTTCTATCATTTATCCAGTTCTAAGACGCTAAGATTGTTTCTACATAAACTCATCCGTGTGAGGTAGATGTAAGGAGTTCTCGTATTGAGAAAAGATTTCTACCTTCTTTTCTCCATCTTTTTGTTTCATAGTATTATTTGCGCTCCTTAAAGAAGATATCAATGAGAGTTTATTTTATACAATTACTTTTATACATTTTTCCTACATGTTTAGTTCACCTTTGTTGAATAGAGCATGAATCATTGTTGGACTTTTGTTTTCTCCCAACTTCTGCAACTTTTGCAATTAATTATTTAATTACAATTAATGTAATTAATTCCTTTTTTTAGTTAGAATTTCTAAGATAGGTTTTTTTTAGTTCCAAAAAAATTTTGTTCCCCAACATTCTAAGCTGTAAGAATTCCTTCAAGTATATAATCCGTACCTCTTTTTCTACCTACCATTCCTCACGAATTCCTATGCTAAATTTCAATTTGATGCAGAAACATGCAGAAAAAAAAGTGTAATAGCTTTGTACTTGGTTTATTTTACACCTGCTTGCTCTTTAAACACATGAAATACTCTGGTTTCTGTTGATGACATAAGCATTATTTTCAGATATTGCAATAACGCTTTGTGTGAGCCAAGGACATGTCGATTTATTGTGGCCAGAGAATATCTATACACAACTTTTACATTTGGAGTTGCACTCGCTATTTGTGGTATACTCATGCTCATAAAGTACGTAACCTTTAGCAAAATACATTCAACACTTCATTTTTTTTTCTCCTCATGATGCCGGCAACTTATCATTGGATGAGACATTATTTTATTGCTTCCTCCACATCTTATCACATCCTCGAAATAGAGCTTCATTACAATTTTTTTCGCTTCTGACAAGCGTCATTTCGACATTTACGGACTGAGGGAGTTTGATCCCTTCTGGTTCCAAATACCTCGTTGTCCTCTTCCAATATTCTTAGTGATCTAACAGTAGATTTCTCTGGTTTTGACGAATTTACCTCGCTATTGATTTCGCTTTAGGCGCACTTTCTCACGGGATCCCGACTCGACGCTCGCAAAGAAGAAGAAAACGTGAGTATTTCTTGAGTGCTTGCAGTGTGTTTCACTTATTTTCTTTTCTAATCCTGATAGAATAGAGCTTTCTGATTGAAGTCTGCAAATAACAAGGTTTTTTTTTTTCAAATTTGAAACTGAACCAAATGTCTACATTCATAAGAATCTCATCTTATAGAGTGGGGGCGCCATAGCATCAAATTTGCTAGCTTTTGTACATTTCTTCTTTTTTTTTTTGTAGGAAACTTCCACTCCTTCATGCTCGTATGCTATTTAGTCCTGACTCGCCAGCATCCGAAGTTCCTACCAACCTACAAACAACGAACACCTTTCTTTCGACAAGAAAACTTAGCTCACCGAATCCAGTTAAGCTGCCTACAATAAGTAAGAATCCTCAACTCCATTTCTCTCTTGAACATTTAGAACAAAATAGGTCTGATTTTAGTGTGCACACCAGTTCGACCGGCACCGAAACCACCAGTGCAGCTAACGTTGGATTCTGTA
This sequence comes from Necator americanus, assembly GCF_031761385.1. Lineage (NCBI taxonomy): Eukaryota > Metazoa > Nematoda > Chromadorea > Rhabditida > Ancylostomatidae > Necator > Necator americanus. The sequence continues at coordinate 30,739,698 of NC_087376.1, forward strand.
ATACCGGTAACTAAGGAACCTATTGTGACGTCCGAATATGTGCCTATGAATCCTCCCAAGTCAATGAGGATTGTTCAGCGAGAACCATGTGAGTGATTCGTATAACTCCAGCAACGCGCTCCTTTGTCTCATGGTTGCTAGGTTCGATACTTTGATTTTCTAGATTTCAGATGCGATTGAAAAAAAAAATTGTAAGATTATACTCTTTACTGGAAGAAAATGACAATCATCTCCCATCCACATCTGTCTTTATTTTTCGATATTTTAAAATTATGGTCGTTTAATTCTGACCCACCAAGGACTTCCAAACATCATTCATAGAATGTAACGCCTTTCTTGATTCGTCTGAACTCATTCTCCTTAAGATGGTGACAGACGTAATTTCGAAAAAGTCGAATGAATCGTTTCGGGCGCGTGTAATTAATCGTTATGACTACTAACCGTTACGCGCTAAATTAGTCTTAAACAAGGAATACTATTTCCCGCAATGATTGCCTCATTTTAGGAATATTGAAATGTAGGATAAGACTTGTATAGCCATAAAATCTCGCGACAGTGACACCATCTTTTTGGTCAGGCCTTTGATTTTTGATAGTTCATGCACGCATTCGTGAAATGAGATCTCTTGGGTATTACTTTCCTATCTTTTATTAGTGCTTAATTTGGATGTTTTTTTTTTTCATTTCAGCTCTTCGTCTTCCATCCATCACTGCGCATCGACCGAAAATTAGCGATCCAATTCCTTTAATAGTAGCTGGTCGAGTAGTGAATGAACAAGCTTCTCCAGAAACACCCATTTCTTTGGTAAGCAGTTTTATAGAAGTGCACACCTATTCATAATTTCTATTCGTTTTCATCCTAGCCAAGAAAACCTTCCCAAGAATTCATTGCATCTCTGGAAGATGTTCTTCGAGCACAAACGTCAGAACGGAGAGTTAAGTTATCACTCGAACATAAGAATACAGTCAGTGCTTACTTACTATTCTCTGAAAGGCATCACCCCACGAATCTGAGGTGGTACGGATTTCAGGTGGATTATTCGTATACGGGGTCATTGATTATGGAGAAGAGGGTGACTCCGTCTATTTCTTCCCAATTGCCTTAAAAACGGCCCGAAAGATGCGGCGCGTGCACGAAGCTGGCGCGCTCCAATCGAACTCGTTGTAGAAAATAGCGCGCCGGAACGCTCGAAGCCGTATCTTCCGGGCCGTTTTTACGGCAATTAGCAAGAAATGGACGGAATTACCCCTCTCTTTAATCTACGATCCCGTATACAAATACTCCACCTGAAATCCGTACCACCTCAGATTCGTGGGGTGATGCCTTCAAACGAATGTTCTGGAGTAACATGTTTTCAGACACTTCCAAAGCCCCCACTTCCCGATCGAGCGGATAAACCTGCTCTACGACCATTCCTTGACCCACCTAAAGAAAGAGTATATGATTTGCCAACTGTAGACAGTTGATACTTCACATCACTTTCACTTCACTAGGGAAAAGTCAGGATTATGCATTTCTTTTTGCGTATAGGAAAGAAGAGTTATTGACATTTTTCCTTTGGATATAAGAAGGAATATTTAGCTAAAATCGACCCAAAGTCGATCTTTCGCGGTATTTTATTTCTGTAATGGTTATGCCATTTGTTAACACCTTATTTATTGCTTGATCTCCTACGAAATACTTACTTCCATTGTATACGTGTTGGCTTTACGTGTGATAATGTATGTAAATGAGGACGAATATTTGATATAAGATGTTTTTAATGTGATTGCAGACGTCTATAAACATTAAATAGAACTGTAGCTACACTGTTTGTGGATCACCTTCAAGCAAACTTTGCTCGGATCCTGCTCGGTGTCTTCGATCACTTCCTGGAAAGCAGCATTTAATTTTAGGGAACTGGGACCACGAGGGTAAGCTTGTTCAAATTGACAAGTGACTTGAGCTAAGGATACACATAATTAACACATTGTGCATTACGGCTAAAAATTGAAAACTGTGCATTGAGAAGAGAGAACCCGCTAAATTACGTGTAAACAAATCGCATTCTTTTCTTTTTCACTGGTTCTCTAGCAGATTATTTCTTCTGTTACGTTAAGAACTACATATGGTCAACATGCTTGTGGACTTCTTCCTCAAAAGTTCTTGACACATTTGCTCTCTCACTTAAAGGCAGCACACCACGAATCTGACGTGGTGAGGGAATTCGCGGGAAAAGATAGAGGTGGTATTGTAAATTGCGGATCCGAGATGGTTCCGCTCATGTCTCTCTAATCGTCCTAAAAAAACGCCATGTGAACCGCTTTAGCTCTTACGAGGTACGTTAGAACGCTCCTCTATGTACACTTTCTGGTCCCCTCAGCAGCCTATTCAGTGGTATCACTTGAATAAGCAGTCGAGAAGGACTCACTGGGGCTTCTACCGCTACGCACCTGGCTGAGGCACTTGCATAAGGATGGTGAGTTTCAACTCAAATCGTCGTGAAAAATGGAGTCTTCAACGCCGTTTTTTTTATGACGACGAGGGAGAGATGAGCGGAACCACCGCGGATCTCCCAATATACAACCTCATCTCTAGCTTTTCCCGCAAGTTCCCTCACCAGGTCAGATTCGTGGTATGCTGTCTTTGATTAAGTAGTTCTTTTTCTATGCTCCGAATGAACGTATCTCGTGCAGTAAATCTTCTTATCGCATGAGAGACCGAGTTTGCTACCCCATCATTGCGCCTGATTTACAACCTATACGGGTGGTTATCTGGAATGTTCTTTCACGTGATTACACGCGTACAGGAATCATTCACTGACAGCTGACGACAAGTGTCTACACACGGTTTTAAACCTAACGTCTAAGATAATAACAATTATTCTGCAAGCGGACTCACATGAGCAATGCTACGGACCATGCTACGACACATTTTGTCAGTTGCTGGCGAACTGAAATCAGCGTCACACTTCTTTTCCAGGGCAGCTTCGGCTTCCGCCTAAAATGTTAACGAAAGATATAGAAGGGAACTAAAAAAAAAGAAAAAACACATCCAGATCGTATTTTCCAGAACGGAACAAAGAAGAAAAAGGAGAATGAAAAGGAAAAAAGGAGCATACTTCTCCGCATTCAGCATATGTTTCAGCAATAAGGACCAAGTCAAGGCACATTTCACAAGCAATGTCCATTTTTGCTAAAAAATGAATGATAATATCAAAATTTAAGAAAAAAAAGAAACCCAGTATAAAAATATATAATGTATAATTATTATAAGAGGATAGACATCAGTTATGCCTTTCTTTTTCAGTAAAACTTAGTCCAATCTTGCAATATGTGTTACTTAGTAGAAATAGGGGGTACAACGGAAACGTTCGTCGACAATCGCATCAGTGCCCGTGGGCAAGGTTTTTCAACGCAGTTGCAGTTTAAACAATAAAAAAAAATTCTGAGTCTACACAATACCATTCTACTTTTAGTCACTTTTAATAACTAATAAACTTCAATGTTCGAGAAGAAATAAAGGAATAAACTCGTACTAACCATTTCCAGTTGCGATAAGCTTGAACTGTTTCACGGCTTTAGCACCACAGTTATCGAATTTGGCAGGTTTCACATTTTGAGGCATAGAGAGCACAACACCGCAGAGGAACACTTAAAAAAAGGCTCTTGTGTTTCAGAAGAAACAGAAAACACAAAAAAAAAGAACTCACCAGAAAGAAGTACGAACTTCATAGCAAAACTGGCAATAAGAAACTTTCCTGCAGCTCTTATACCGAACCTTATCACCTGCATATCTAGAACGTTACGGCACCCATCGTTACCCTTACGCCACTGAGAAAGCAAGCTCCACCGATGTGAAATAGGATTTAAATATCGGTTAAAATCTTTCTATCTTCTTCCGAAACTTGTACAGAGAACCAATCGACTTCTCTGGAATAATTCTGCAACGTAGAGACACACTTCAACGTCATTATTTCCCATCAAACAAACACTCTACAAACATAAAACCAAACTACCAAAATGAAGTGAAATAAAAAATAGTGATAAATAAATAAGTAATAATGAACAAATAAAATTTAGAAAAATGGACAAATAACCATCTATTCAACAATTTTACTAGGAATGAAATTAAGAAAAAAACTTATCCTAGTGTTTGGTAGACATGGTGGTTTTGGTGTACAGTGATCGACATCCTTTTCAATGTCTTAAAAAAGTGAATATGAAATAAAAATATGAAAGGAAGCGAGAACACAAATACATCACATCTCACATAAGCGACTATGGATTTCTAATGGAGAACAACTAATGCCAAGAAAACTAAAGATAGATCCTATTGAAACATCAGGAATGCGCAAATATTGCTTATTTCACTGAATATAAAGTATATTTTGTAACAAGTTTAGGATCAGAAAACAAAAGCTGGACAAGCAAAATCTCACAAGTAAAACCACAGTTCTTTATCGTAGAGAAAAGCTGTAGAAATCTGGAAAATTATGCGTGGACAATGGTGACTATCAAACGTAGCATCTCATCCCATAAATAGTTGAAGGCGACTAAATGTACCAGCCCCACTTAAAGCAATTGGAGTAAAATACGAAGTCCGTTAGAACGAACTAACTCTGTATAAGAAAAACTAATTTATAAATACCTTTAACAAAAGAAATAGAAGAACAAAGGCAATCACCTGAGATCAATACAGTGGCAGAGGAAAAGAGCAGGATTTCAGAACATAATGGTACAGGAGCAGACATAACAATGAAAGGGAATGTTATTGTTTTCATATGATCTATATCCTGGAATTCAGTAGAGCTGTTTGACAACAGATTTCTAAGATAACTGATAAAGAGGTCCATGCTTCTTCTTCGATAGGCACACAAAAAGAAAGACCTATAGAGTAAATAAAATGTGGCCGAAAGATAATTTGGAAGCAACATACGAGATCCGAGTAACTACTCCAATCCCTTTCATTTCAAGTTGTTTTTGCAGGCACTTCATGCGCTTCCTCTGCTTCATTTAGCGAGCGTATATATAATTCCTGAAATTATAGCAACAACAATTTCCGTGGATGCTTCCACACAGAAATCATCCTAATGTGTACCATGTTGGACAAGTCGAAAGATTCCTGGGATACGCGTCTAGGAGCAGCTGAACGAGGATTCATATACTTTGCAGGCTCCAAAACGAGAGCTTTCAGCACGTCCGAAAGTGATATGATTCCCTACGACATAAGATATTTTACAACAATTCGGACACGTGAAAAAATCTATCGATTTCGACTAAAGTAGGACCCGTAAACACAATATCAGAAAAAAGTGAATTGCATAGCAGAGTTCTTTTGTTTCTTTCTCAAGTCGACCTTCTCTTGAAAACGACTGTGAGTAGCATAGTATGTTAAACAGGGTAAGCGATGTAACTTTGACTAGAACGCGCGTTGCGAACGACGCGTCGCGTTGGTCCGGTTGAACACATTCATCGGCGACTATGAATGCGCACTGATGTGATGAAAAGATCACATAATTTTTTTTCAAAAAATCACCTGTAACACATGGTTTTCATCGACAACACATACTCGATGAACTTTGTGATGGACCAGAGTAGAGATCACTGAGTAGAAGGTCTCATTTTCTCGAACAGAGACTACTCGCTCGCATCGACTCTTCAAATATATGCTTTTCTGTTTACCTGTTTTCAAGACTATCACAAAGTTGGGGAGAAGAAGCTCCAGGGAAGATGGCGTTAGACTTAAAAGAATATGGATAATGAACATAAATCAAACAAAAATGAGCAGCGTGTAGGGAAATGCAGCTTTTCCTCTATCCAATTTCTGCCTATCACTCTTCGCAAGATTTGTACTATGTAAGTACTATCGTAAAGTGCAAGTAACGCTAATTCCAACCGTCTTCAGGAGCTATTCTATATACCTGACAGATATGTTTGAATTTAAGTGCTTCCTTTACGGATGCATTGAGCAACATGAGGCCTTCATTGTGCAAAGCGACTCCAATTGCATCAAACCGGGAATATACATCCAAAACTCTTAACCGCACTCATTTTTTTGTATATTTAATCTGAACAGTTGTAACAAAAAGAAAAATGCGTACTTGTGAGTGTTGCGATCTACTACAGGCACACCAGATACCCCTAGATTTAGCAATATCTCGAGGCAGTCGATAAGTAGCGTATCAGGGTAAACCTCGAAGAAATAGAAAAGTAGCTAGAAGAAGAGAAACATTTGAAATGCAAATGAACCCTACAACGCGAACACCACACCATGTGCCGATATGGAGCTCTCTGGGCGACATAGCAAAATGGTCCGGATGGAAAAGTTTCCGACCCTGGAATAAAAAACGCAGGTAATTTCAACCTGTATTTGTAAATAAAAATACGAATATTTAGGATTCTAAAAGACATTTCAACTTACAAAAGCCCATATAAACTTTAATATGCGTTTATGAGTAAGAACAGCGACTGGATTCCCTGCTAACGGATCAAGTACGGGAAGACTATGAACACGATAGGCTGATAATATGCGTACAGCATCCAGCAGACTTAAACAACGATTAGGATTAGTAACCATTAAAGAGGACTAGTTAGTAACAAAGTAACAATACGAAGGAGAAAAATTCAAAAAAAAAGAAATAGAAAAAGGCACTCTCCGTACCTATTTTCAACACTAATCGACACTAGCTTCCGTAATTTTCCCGCCTTGTGCACAAGTTCTGAATTGAGAAATTGATATATCACGATAAAAAGTGTGGTAACATAAGCAATTACCTCGAAACTGTTTTATTGTCATTACACCGAGGTCATTGATCTTTATATCCATAGCAGAGTCCTTTTCGCTGAAAAAGCAGAATCCAAAAGAATTGTAAAAGTTGATATCAGGAAATAAAGAACCTCACCGAAACATTTTGATAATTACTCGAATGAAGTCGGTCACAGACAGTATTCCAGTAATAGCGCTGTCATGCTCTGAGTCGCTGAGAAGAACATGACGAGATTCTAAATGAAAATTGATGCAGCTTACGAAAGAAAGAGATTTTGCATTAATTACAATAATCTGAACAGTTATACGTAATGTTTGTGATAATAGTATGATTCCTCACCACTATTCACGAGAAGCATGAAAGCGTCCCACATTAGAAGTTTTTGGTCGAAAATAGTTAAGCGACCGGATACAGGCATTGCTTCGTAACATGAATTTGACATAAGAAGACGGGCAAGCAGATCACGATCAGGCAGACAAGAATCCTACAATTGAACGTTACAAGGACGATTATTACTTTCTCATTAAAGAAAAATTTAAAAAATCAAAAATCTCACCGGAGTTGAAAGTTTTTCGAATTCCAACCAGGAGGATGTAGGCGACATCATTGTACGGTCTCCAGTTGATGAAAAAAAAAACTGGAATGTGAACGGGGCAATTCCAGAATAATTATTCCCTTATCATTTTTAGAAAGGGCATTTTACATTTCTGTTACCACATATGAACTCTTGAGAAGAAAATGAGTAAGTGCATTGTTATTGAGGGATTGTAGAAATCCTGCACGCTCATTTAAGGAGATTGTAGAATATTTCTAGTCTTTATAAAAAGTCAATTAATTGAAGGTTTTTGAAAAAAAAAAGAACAAAACACCATGTTAACGTTCTTAGTAGAGCAAAAAAAGTGTTCTGAAGAAATCTTATTCCCAAAATTAGATTCCGCTCTAGCAATTCCATACATTGAAAAAACAGAGGAATGCTGGAACTATTCGATGTTTCGATATAAGACAGTCCGGATGAAGAAGGTATCAGTGGACCGAACAATTTGAGGAAAACGTGCTGTTTGTAACCAAGCACTCTGCCACTAGTATAGTGGAATATACTGAAAACGTTTAGAAAATAGATTAATGGAAGGTATTGTAGCGACAAATGGGCTCACAGATAACAACAAACAAAAAGGATCAGGTGAGAGGCAAAATTCGAGGGCTGGGATCGCTCGAGAATGCATCGCTGGGTTTTCGTTCGGCCATTGATTGATATTCTTTGATCTATGGCACACGTTGATCACTGAGTGACCTTATAAAGACTTTTAAGTATGCCCTAACCCCAGGATGCTGATATGTTCGATAGTGATGGTCTCGGTCAGTTCAACACAAAGAAGCGGAATGTTACCAAAGATTCCATGCTCCCTCTAGGCATTTGACCTACATGATTGGGCATTGGCGGTGTGCTGGACGACAACCCCTTTCTGGAGGATCTAAGTTACTTCCAACATTCAACTGTACAAGACATACGGCTCTTGCGCGTTCATAGCGCATACTCAAACGTCTGATCGCATTCAGTACGAGAAGGACCAGCAAAAACAGGCATGGTGGGACCACAACGATACGGTGAAACTTGTTGCAGCTGTTCTTGCCGCTCTAGTCGAAGTTATAGTCGGATTGTAACGAGATGAGCCGCGCTACGGTTGCTCAAGCGGCTTCGCTCGAAGCGGCGCAGTGAAGCGTAGCAGTTAGGATCGTAATGGGACCCTTGTCAGCTCCACTCATTGTTGCAATTCTCGATAGTCCACTTCGACCTGGGCTTCGCGGTACATTAGAAGTATAACCGTTAGAAATCGCGACCCATTACGCTAGGTTAATCGCATTGATTCGCTCCTGGATATCAGTTGTCACCCTTACGGCTGTCCTAAATATGTTCGTCTCATTTGTTATACAACTTCGAAAGTATGATACTAAACTCTTTATTCCTAGTAATTTTGCAATTTAAACAAATACACCTACGAAGGTGACTCTTTCCTTTGCAGTTCGATTCGAATACGTCATCCATTCATCAATTCTCTTCATCAATCTTTCCCTTGCAACCGAAGTTCATTTCGTGTCTTACACCCAGTCACACTTATTTATTCACTCAGATGGCCCGTTCTCGCTGCACTTGCAGTGTCAAGCATCATTTCCACTCGTTCTTTTCTCCCGCATTTGTCCTCCATGATCAACACAAGCTTCGTGAGTGACGTTGACGAGATCCTTGAGCTGTATTCAACAGAACTCTTCCCCGGTCTATCCGTGCAGTGAACAAATCGAACAAATCCACACATCTCGTTGGCGGTCTCTCGAGGACGTTTAGTGTAACGTTTTTAAAGTCCATCTATCGTCGATTCTCCTAATGTCCTCACATATGACGATTCCACACCTTGATCGACCAGGGCTAACGGCAATTCGTTCGTTTCAACGCTGTCGAAGGTTTTTTCATGGTCGACGAATCACTCGGTTATAAGCAATGCGAAAACGAAACCACATCAAAACTAATTTCTCGGAGATTTCTCTCATAAGCAGTGGAAGTAAAAGTCACGAATCTTCATTTGTACAATAATAGGTGTTGAAGGAATCCTTAACCTACACACATGAATTATAATCAGTATTGATGCGTTTTTGGTCAACACGAACCTGAAATGTACGACTTACGAATCATAAATCACTAAGTTTGTATCACGCTTGGCGTTTCTGTCACGAAACCAGTAATATACAATAACTTCTAGGCTGTACATGTATATATGCAAGTTCGGAATTGAAAAAAGTAGACGACAAATTTAAATTCTGGCACATAATACGGCATTATCACATTTTAGAACCATATAAAATAGAATTAGAAAGAAGTAGAGATGAAATACTAGGAGAGTATGGAACAGAGCAGTGTTCCTGCAAAATACGAAAAACAATAAAAATCCTGGCTGATAATGAGACTTCAGAGGTCGCTTTCCGACCTCTTTCATCCACAATACAGATCACTTATTAAAAAGAAAGCTGCAAATAACGCAATCAACTCCTAAATGAGATACTTCCATTTAGCGAATAGTCATATTATTAAAATCTTTCTGCAGCTTTCCCGTTGCAGTATCTTCTAGTAGCATTGCGCTGTCCTGCAGTCGATGGCGCAATTCCTGTAAACACAGTAAGAACAAATGTGGGGTTACTACAGGCTCTATAAAAAATGGAGCTGACTGAATGAGGCTTTCTAGGAACCATTCTACCCACCTTTTCGTTTTGTTCGACTGTGTGATAAGAGTGATGCCTTGGTGGTGCACGTATGGGCTTTAAATTTGCTCCAGGCTTTACCACCATATGATTGATGACGTCAGATAATGAAATAATCCCCTAAACAACAGTAAGAAGCATTACGGGTTGGAAAATAACAGCAACTTCCAAATATCGTAATGGTTTGGTCTTGTTGGGTTGTTTGTTTTCCCTTTTCCCTTGTTTTCCCTTGTGGAAAGGCGCAAACTACTCAGAAATTGAATCATTTTTAGCTATAAAGTGCAACTTTTAGTGCTTTGTTGCACACATATGGGATTACTGGAACTTCCAACCGACTTTGTATCGAATATATCGAGTAAAAAGCTAAAAATGTAGCATTCTTCATACGAAAAAGGAGAATACAGTTAAAGAGACCTCGTTAATTTTGAAGCCGCAGAACGCTTGAAAAATCACAGAAAAATCGTTGAGAATCTTGAAAGAATTTTCGCTCCCAGCTAAAACTGCTCTACAGCGCTGCTACTACTCCAAAATTCTTCAGAAAAAAGAGCCATTCTATTCCGACGTTATTGATGAGGTATATAAGCAATCATGTTCTTGTTATGTTATCCAGATGCCTGTACGGGGTATTTCAGCAAATATGGTTTTTAATAGAAACAGTTCCACAGATTTGTTTCTCTTTTTCTAAACTTTTAGTAGTACTTTACTTTAGTAGTGGTACTTTTTTTTAGTAATATATCAGTATGAAGCGGATCTCGGGCAAAGCAATATGGTTCCCTTCAATAGATGTACGTTTTCCACCTAGAACACGCGGAAACTGACCTCAATAGCACCTTTCTCATTGACAGCACATAAACGATGTACATTTCGTTCCACGAGTACTGTGATGGCCTTCCAGAGAGTATCCGTGTCCCGAACAGAGACCACGCGATCCTTCTCACTCTGAGAATCCTGGATGAAAACGGTAATCTCAAAAAAAAAACAGGAAAACAAATAGAAAAAAAGCATACCCTGCCTATGTTTTTGAATTTTAAAGCTTGCACAACTGTGACATCTAAGCTTTCAGCGTCCTCTTCTAGAGCGATACCAACTGCGTCGAAGCGGGAATACATATCAACAACCCTGGAAAAAGTGGGAAATTCTGGGAGGTATTACACGATATCGTAAAAAAAAGACTAACTTGAAAGTATCTCGTTCGACGACAGGTACACCCGACACACCTTTGTTTAAAAGAATATCCAAGCAGTCTGTTAAAGGAGTATCCGGAAACACCTACAAAAAAGCTAACAGTGTAATAGTGCTACGAGCTAAGACAGTAAATAGGCATATAATATTGAAGAAAGGCCAAATTATTACTGTTGTCAACTAAAATGAATCTGAAAACAGCAGAAGAAGGAAAGAAAAGAGAAGAAAGAAAAGAAAAGAAAAGAAAAGAAAAAAGAACGAACTACACGTATTCCAACCCAGGAGCCAACATTCAGATCTCTTGCAGTTCGGATATGGAAGTCTGGCTGAGAATACTGTTGACCCTGACAGAATGCATTAGAGACCATGTTCAGATACAACTCTCGGCATGAAAAGATTCCAACAAACTTACAAAGCACCACAGAAATTTGAGTAGTCGTTTGTGAGTGAGTATGAATAGAGGGCTACCAGACTCAGGATCGAGGACGGGTAAACGATGGATACGATGTTGGGCAAGTAATCGAGCTGCTTCGAGTAAGCTTAAAATAAAGTGACCATTACTGGGAAAAATATCTTATTACGAAGCGAACCCACCTGCTATTTGCATTGATATACACTAATTCTTTGAGCTTTCCTTCTTTTTGAACTAATTCTGGAAGGAAAAGATCAAACTTTTTAAGAGTTTGAGAACAAATTCAACGTATAACAGTTAATTTTATGGCGAAATCTTCACAATCGAACCTCTGTATTTCTGGATCGTCAGCTTTCCTATATCTTCCTTTTCATCAGCTAAGGCATCAGAATTTCCTCGCTCCCTTTAAAGAAAAACATACATTGGAAATCCTCGTTTTCCTTGAAATGTCATCAAACTTTTGTCACCTATGTAGCCGGAGCATAACCCGTATAAAATCAGTAACTGAAAGAATTCCCGTAATTAATCCTCCTTGTTCGCCATTTGATAACAGTACATGTCGAGTATCTGAAACAAGGAAATAAGACCTTATTAAAATCAAAGTAAAGTAAGACGAAGGGAAATGTACTTCAAAGACCGAAGTCTACAATTATATTAAAGCCACAATCGATAACCTTTTCTCCCCAAACTTGGGGTGCCAAGAAGAATGCCTCGTTGAAGCGTAAGAAAGACTCTCCAAGTGAAGTGTATAATTAGTGGTTACTAAAGAAATAAACATCCCAATATCAATACTAATCCCTTAAGTCAGTCGAATTTGTGATGTCGTCTGATGAGGTGCGGGATCCAGTCTTTGTTTGTGACAGCTGTCCATGGCTTTTCGTCGCGTGAACATTTATCACATTCCAAGGATATCACCTTTTGAGAGAAATTTCGCTTCTTCATTATGACTATTTTCGAATTCTTCTTCGTACTCTCAAATCTCATTGCCACTCTTACATCCCAACACGAATGTTCTCTTTCCGAACTCTCATGTCATATTTTACAAATACCATCCAAGAACGCGGCAAGATCAAAAATTCACTTTTAGAAAAGACGGTCACTGCATATTTTCGACTTAAGCAGATTATGAATGGACACATTACGTATTGAGTGCCAAATTGTAAGATCGATTTAAATGCGGAATGACCTTGACTGTCATCAGAGTTCAAATATATTTCAAGTAATGAACCTAGGCACAAATCTTCAAAGAAAGCTTTGATCATGGTTGAAAAAGCTAATCGCAGACAAGTTCGTACGCAAATTCTAAAGCAGCACCAACAACACGTCAACTGTAGTCTGATCGGAAGAGCCGGAATGGTCTGAAGTTCGGTATAGTTGCGTAATCGGTAGCGCTAGCGATTATAGTCGGAATGGGACCATCGATAGTTTCGCTCGGCCTGCAGCGCTGAGTGGTGCTACAAACAGTCCCCCATCGATCCATGCTGCTACGTTCCACTGCGCCGAGCGCAGTCGCTTTCGGCATTCCACCGAGCTTCAGGTCGTTTCGACTAAACTATTTCCGGAATAATATCAGAATATTTCACTCTGCATCGCTGTAAACTTATAGTAGGGTCAAACAACATGAAGCACGTACGCAATCGCGTACGCGGGTTCTCTCTAGGCGCTTCGGTGGAGCGTAGCGGCTGGGAGCGTGGTGAAACTCTTGCCGGCACCATCCATTGCTGCAGTTTGTGATGGCCCCACTTCGGTTCCAGCTGCTGCCTACACCGCGACGTTCCGAGCGCGTACGCAAATGCACCACAACTACACTCGTGATTCATGTCGTTTTGACCCGACTTCGTCTAATGTATTATGTCTTTCCTGTAACTTGGAATTAGGGAAAGAAAAAGGCTAATTAGACGGCATATAGTCAATTCTTCACTTTCAGATTGCAGTAACTTGAAGATTTATCAAAACTAAATGCTGTTTATCATGAAGAATATTCATTTCAGTTCCTGAAATGAAGGAGACGAAGCAGAACGAATGGCCGGAAAAATACTCTGATTTCAGGGGCATTGCAAACGACTTCGGACACATTACAAGCTCAGCGAAGAGGAATCAGAGAAGATTGAACGAGACCTGACAATTACAGGATTCATAAGGAATTGAATATGTCAGCAGTTACGAAGTAGAAATAGAAAGCTATTCTGTAGGTTCACGAAGATTAAATACCATTCAAACGTATTCAACACCCCTCGTGCTACACGCTTTCGATCAGAGCAAGGAACAGGGAAAAGGAAGCATGTGTCGGGGGAAATCTGTCTCGCTCATCCTGTAGAACACATCTAGCTCCAACTATATAACAACGCAAACAAAAAAAAAAAACTGGGTAAGTATAAGAAGTTCTTGCATCACTATTTAAATCCCTTCCCTCATGATACTAATTATACGACGGCTGCATCACGCAATTATGATGCTTTTGTTGGAAGTCACATCACCAATTTCAAAAAAGCAACGGAAGTCACAAGAAAATATGCTCACTTTGATAAACAAGGCCGTTGAAAGCTTTCCATAACACCAATTCGGTATCAAATACTACCATTTTGCTTGACGTTGGCATGGCTTCATAGCATTGATTCATTTGGAGCAGACGAGCGTATGAATCTGCTTCATAATGGAGGATCTAAAAAAGATAACACTACACTAATAGTTGGGACAACACGAACAAATGCATAATTTAATAGATAATTTGATCCTCAAAGAAAGCTCTCAGAGATAGGAAAGAGACTGATTTATTCTGACCAGCTGATAATAAACATTAAAAAAAGAAAAATAGCGAAGAATGTCATTATCATTTCCAATTTAAACTTGGGAAAAGAACTTATTTCATGTTGTCGTGCAGAGAAAAAAACCAGTACGGAAACAAAAGTCAAAACAAGTCAACTGAGAATAAACCCATCAATACCATGAGACTTCCTTGGAACGAGATCAATAATCAATACAGCTCTGAGATGTGACTCGAACACGAAAGTGGATTCGATGATGCGAAAATCTTGAATGTTTTGTGCGAGATTAACGCATTCAGTAAAATTCACAGATATTCGCAAAATTGCTATGAAACGCACAGAATTTAAAGTTCATTTGAACATAGCAGCAACGAGAATCAAACCCCTCTTTGAAAATACTTCGAAAAATCACTAATTCAAACCTCACTGCTATGAAAGAGAAAGCTTGCACTTAAGTAGAAGAAACGACTGCACGAAACCAATTCTGTGACTACTTCTATAAGTAAATAAGCATTTTGAATTGCAACAGAATTTGAATAGAATTCAAAGGAAATAATAAAATTTCTTACAGAACTGAAAATTTTCCATGTTCGACCTGAAGAAAAACTCATACACTGCTACCTCGAAGGATAGTCATTCAAAATTCTCCACCAAAGGCTTTCTCAGTGACATATTATATCCTTTATATGTCAAATTCAATGAATCAATAGCAAATTCAATTTCCAACACACCAATCCGAAAAGTGTAACAACATGGAAACTTCTGCAACTACGTATGGGTTCAGTGAAATCGAATCAATCACAATCTAAAACTCTCAACAAAGCCCGAAACATTCCGGTATAGAGGACAAACCCATGTTGTTACTATTCATTTAGAAGTTAGAGGAGTTTGCGAAGATTACCTCTCCCACAGATTTCTCCCTAACGCTGTAAGTATGTGCATGTCCCTGAGGTGTTCGTGAAGGTCCTCGCAAGGACTGCGAATGGGGTCCGATAGTTAAATGGGAACGTAAAGGCGAAACTGATTGTGAGTGTGCCATTCTTGTTCCCTGAAAACGAAGACTTTAAACAAGAAAAATATTGATGAATTCAAATATACAAGTACGACATTCGACTGAAAAAGCATCAAAACAAATCCGATTGATGTTTCATGCAGTGTTAAAGGAATGAGCAATCAAAAAGTCCGATCACATCCATTGCATCTATCCAGTGTAACAAAGCAGCCAAGCCTCTTCCACATATCGGAGATGGACGAATATTTACGTCGAAGTGGTGAGAAGCTTCTTCACAAGTACGTTCTTAGAGGGGGGCGAAGAAAACGCTTTTCTGGAGGAATCCGAGACGTTAACACATGAGAAATGTCACATAGATTCCCATCACACGATGATTTTACAGCTGAATAATTATATGTTATAATTAGTTCGCCGTTTAGAAAAGTGTCTAAATCTGATGGGAACGTAAGATGAATCAGATTCTTTAGCTGATATTAGTGACAGTAACTCAAACTACAACTCATGGTCATTTACAATCAAGAGTAGATCCGAAACTCAGTTGACGTATGAAAAAAACCCCAATATCCGTCAGAAAAGCACTTCTCAAAATCAAAAATCTACTAATAAAAACACACTCTCTCTTCCCATTAACAGTAAGCGGTTTATTTCAGTTTCAGGAAACAGCGTAGAGGACAGAAAAAAAAGATAGTGAAATATAATTAGTAAGCTAGCTTCTATGTTATTCTTTAAAAAGACTGAACCTCCCTTAGAAACTAAAACAGCTGGAAAGAACACATCTCGCGAAAACACATAAGTTCAAGGTTCTATGATCGTTATTCCAAGGATTACATCTCAGTACATTTACAAAAGTCTAAGAAGGTGATTCGGCAAAATAACAAAAACATTTCTTGCTTTAATGAGATTTTCGGTGTCTTGTTATCCCGTTTAGATATGGGAAGGTAAGATGAAAGGATTATATCAAGTTTTCCTACTTAGCTAAGAACTGTAAACTCATGGTACATTGCACGTTTGCAAGTGAAATATGACAGAACTACAATTATTCCATTGATGTACTCTCACGATTATGGATGCCATAAATCGTACAGAAACGGGCCCGTCTAAACATGCGTATCAACCATTAACAACGTCATAAAACTCTTATCGTGCCAAACTCACTGTTGAACCTGTAAAGGCACTTATTCCTATTTACTTAGACTATTCAAACGAAGGGAAAAAAAAAACGGACATTCATACCATGGCGACATAACTACTGAATATAGGATTAAACCCTAAAATAATATAATATGCGTGCAAGACAAAAAACGAGTTTATTACAGCTTAATCCCAAAAGAATTAATAGCACTAACGAATCCAGAAGTAATTCTCAGATTTTCATACCAGGAACTAATTTCGTCTCAGTCCTTTCTGGGCGAGGTCGATATAACGAGAACTGCTTAGTATTCATGAAAAACACGTTGACATCAAGACCAAAAAGTAACGACGGAAAACCCCATTAGAACAAGTAGATGAGGAACAACAGAACACAAAACAATGAACGACCGCAATACAAATAGACAAACTTGTTGGCACACATTTGTTTTGGCTGCAGAGCTGGATGCCTCTCACGATTCGGAGGCGCTGGAGAAACAACGTCCATCGAAGTGATTCTAATCTTAGCAAATATGACAATAACGACCATTTAGAAAAAGAGTAACTTAAAGAGGTAAATGGACAGCAAGCAAGTGCACGAGCCACTGCATCACTGCCTAATTTGTAGACATGTGCACTTTTAGTTCAACCGACCATCAATAAGCATGGAATAATTCACTGAGCAACCACTAGCATTATGTTTTCTCAGGTTTCTCTCTCTCTCTGTCTCTGTCTCATTTGGCTTGTACAAATCCATTATTTTACATGCAGATATTATTGACAACACTTTTGAAATGGTTCAGATGAAACCTCGTATTAACTCAAACATCAATGAACCAATTACTTTGTTTCTTACCTCTATCGTATGATACAACGTGAACGAACACATCAACTACTAATTTCACCACAAACTAGGAACTAGTAGTCGAAAATTGTGCAAGTAATATGATATCGAAGCTGGAATGCAAATCGGATCTCCGTGAACGTTATTTTCAAGAATGACAGTGTCATGGCAACCACTAATTAACAGGCGATCAAATTAAGATTTTCATATATGATCCTCTGTGATCAACACTAGCAAACGTAAAATTTCGGTGAACAATGATGAAAATAATACTAGGAATGACATTTCCAAAGTCCTGATATCTGAACAACGATGTGGCGATGTGTGACCTAATGATCAATAATAATACAAGGCAAAAAATTACTCGTTACCGCACAACAATTGAGATGACGGATTTAAAGCGAGAAATTCTAGGACTACTGCCTAGTAGTAGGAAAACTAATATATCCAAAAGCAAAGGCACAAAAATACTTTTCGTCATGCAGCACCAACAAAAAGGAAATTGCTCTAGCCACTTTTCTCTAATCTCCTGAAACAGTGTGAGACGTGTAGGAAAGGGCGGGAGCAAAAAGATTTCAAGAAAACTTAGGATTCTCTCAAAAAAAAAAAAGAAAAAAGGAAGAAACAAT
This sequence comes from Necator americanus, assembly GCF_031761385.1. Lineage (NCBI taxonomy): Eukaryota > Metazoa > Nematoda > Chromadorea > Rhabditida > Ancylostomatidae > Necator > Necator americanus. The sequence continues at coordinate 30,757,667 of NC_087376.1, forward strand.
TAATTCACAAAGCATAGAGCACGATAATGTCTGTGACGGCCGGACGTGACTTTCAAACCCTCCTTCAGGATGCTACCTCAGTCTAGCTAATTAGTGCCTCTACGATTACTCACCCCATAATTCCAAGGGTTCTTTGTTCCCTTTTTGCAATAGAAAGAAAGAAATCGATCGTGCAGAATTTGCCAAACAAAAACAGTTTTTACGAGGGTTTTAATCGGTAACAACAGTACTGAGTTGAGTATTCCACTTTAGTAGTTATTAGTAATAAGCAAAAGATTGCCTACTAAAGCGTTTGAAAAGATAAAAGGGAAAGGGAAGGGCGCAGTGCATGGAAGAGAGCAAACTAGCTGTGTGTGTGTTAGTTATCCAAACAAATTTTTCTGCCCGATTTTCATGAAAAAGCAATCCATACCCCCCGTAGTTTTGTGAAAGAAGAGTTACCAACAAAAACGTTCTTGAATTGTACTTACTACACAAAAGCAGAGACGACTGGAGTCACAGCTGGTAGCGGTAAGAATAACAACAACTCGTATTACTGTGTAACAGACGAAAGTGAGATGCAGCAGCACCACATAGACGACCCACACAATGATCATGTGTTGCAGCTGGTGAGAAAAACAGAGAAACTAGTCACAACTAAGGTGTTTAACTTCCTCATTCCACATAATTGTCTTGATGAGGGTTCGAAAATCATGGAAATACTGCTATTGTCTCAAGAACCCATTACTAATAAAAAATGAACACTAATACGAGCAAAGGGACTACCAATACTTCCTCAAATCGGAACGGTAGGAGTACCAGTTATTTGTTTAAATATTTACTGCGTCGTCCATAAGTAAACTGTTTTTCTACAGTAGCAATACGAACGGCAAAAGAAAAAAAAACATAACTGGGACAAACATGTGAAATAGTCGCAGAAAAAGCAAAAAACCTTGTAAATTACAAGAACTTGTGTGGAGTTTCACTGACCGCGTCCGAAACTTGAGGAAATCCAGAAGTCAGGTGATGAAGGTGTATGTGTTCGTAGCCTCTGTGAAAAAAGTAAGGACAATACATCAATAAAATTTTCACACTACTTTTTTTATTTTTGCGCAGACTTTCGCACCAGTTTAAGTGAGAAATAGGCTCAACTGACTTTTATACTTTTCGAATAACCCCTTCCTGGTAGAAAAAAGACGCAGACAGCATTAGTCCTCACATCTTTAAGCTTCGATTACACTTAAAGAAAGGAACTCGCCTTGAGACAGTTGTTATCGTTGGAAAAAAATGTGGTTTCCCCGTGAATGAGGGAAATGCCATTAAAAAGTATTCCAAATGAAGCTCGATTGAGGTAATAAGAGAGCGAATGGGGGTACCTGCCTACTCCATCTGGGAGTCATACTCATATCTGGTCGTAAAATTTTATCGATAGATATTTATCATCAAAAGAAGAAGCGATCCATTAGCGAATCTTGATATTCGTAGTAAAGTGGATCCAAAGAAACCATTGCATGATGTTATGATTGTAGAAATATCAAAGAAGTTAATATGAGGATAACGGAAAGATTTAGGAGTCTTAAGGATAACACCAATTCCAATAATGGTAACGTAGCTCACGAAATAACAAGCTGTGCTCCGCCCTTAACTAGTAACTGTTCAAAAACACATGCTTTCACTCCAGGACGTCTTTTTGAGGAGGGTGAATGTGAGGCAGGATGGATAAGCACGTTATTGATCTTCCACTCTCGTCCTCTTTTGTTACTGACGTTTTGCATTTCGTTAGCAAGCAGACGTTCATAATCCTTAAACGACAGAAGGCTGTTCCAGGATGCCTTAATTAAGGAAATTGCAATTTCACTGTACACGAGGGGTTTGTGGCGGCAAATACGATGGAAATTGAACATCTTTGATTGGTAAAATTTTACCAGCATCATTCCAAAATGAATACGTGCTTTTACTTTTTGGGGATAGTGGTTGGAGTTCTACCCTGACCTCTTTAGAATTTACGGCGATTTGTCTAGATAACAGAAGAACTGTTCCGCCCTGTTTTTCTTAAAATGATTTGATTGCTGGTGCAAAAGCACAAAAGCGACGGAAAAAAGAAAGTCTCTGAATCCTACAAAAATGTATGAAGTTTATTCTCAAACCAAATCAAAATTTGACAATACAGTGATCATCCAATTACTCAATATAATAGTATGGTTACACTAAGGAGATGATCAGATGATGATTGATTGGTTTTTGAGCCTAATACAGTCTTCGATATGATCAAATGGTGACAAACGTGGGGAATTTCCAGAAGAAAATAGTGTAATATAATGAAAATGAGCTCAAGCATGCATTAAATTCGAGAATTAGGAGCCGGGGCAGGAATTTGTTTTGAATCTACACAATCAAGCATGAAGACCGATATGTTTTACTATGAAGTAATTGCTTTAATCAAAAACATTTGTGAATGTACTGTGCCTGAAAAGTCCATTAGTAATTGTCTGCTCAAGTACATGCTAAGATATCTTGACAAATGTTCAGTACAGGACAAGAAGACAGAATATAAAAGTATGTTGAAAAAGACAGGCACTTTACACCAATTCATTTCCAGTGCTAACCTTGTGAATTTCACTTAGAATGTACTGTTTCACCTATCTGAAATTCATATTATATGGAAAAAAGAGAACTTCCTAATTCATAGATCCGTAGGTGCTGGAAAAAAACGAAGAACGTCTAAAAAGGGCAGTATTTCCGCGTTGTTTACGGGAATACGTTGCTTTGTACGAGAAGGTCGCGCTGGGACCATAAATCAAACCGAAAAGCGCCAAGAGTTGTAAGGGAGAATTTCAACTCGGACGATGACCGGTTTATGACAATGCTAACCTCGAAATATTTCGAACATTCACATCATTCGCTACAACAACGAGGAATCGTATTTGTCACAGAGCGTTACATGGGGTCCTTGAATTGCAAAAGCAATAAAAAATATCTTCTTACTTATAAATGATGCGATAAAAAGATAAACACCTTAAATGTTATCAATCTTGTAAAAAGCCTGTCAATCGGAACGTAGGAATAGATCGATATCGCGTAGACCCACACACACACTCACACACCAAAGCACAGACTATCTATCAATGACGACCATCAAACAATGCGGCGATAATGAATGCTTGAACGATCATCGAATTCAAGTCAACCACACCCGAATGTAAGAAAAAGAATTAAAGAGAATGGAGAAATGTCCCCATCTTCTGTTTCAGCCGGGTGGATCCTTCTGGCATTTGTCCACCAGAAAAACTGGCTTTTTTTTCGGTTCAACCACACTTAAGATTTTACTGTTCTCTTCTGATATATAGTTCATTCACTACACCAAACAAAAACAACAGTTCTAATCATCGATCTTCTTTTTCTCGTACCAATTTGATAGGATCTATGCCAGTAAGAGTGTCTGTGCCGGAAAAGTCACGTACGTTTTTTTTTTCCCTAACGCACGTGCTTTGACACACAATCATTCGTCTATGAATTTTTTTCTTTTCCGTGCGTGCAGCCAGTCAAACCTTAGTATGTTGTTGTTGTTGTTTGAGGTTTCAAATTAATTCTGAATGATACAAAATGGCGGTTGACAATTGAATAAGAATGATGAGTAACAAATCAAATGATAGAAGAGGCGACTCTGGGAAGAAACCCGACAGGAGTACCTTCTTTTCTTGTGAGGATACAATGGAATGAACAAATTTATGCATGAATCCTTCTATCTTAACCTTGAAATGAATACGTTGCAGTAGACGCAGTAACTAACACATCTATTCACGGATTAACCATTTCTTGAGGGATTTCAACTCTGTATGATAAGTTTTCCTCAATTATCACTTTTAAAAGATTATTTTCAAACAAAGATAAACACATGAAAAACTTCACATTTCATAGGATCTGATAAAACGTGAGGCTGAGTAGTAGCGTTGAGACGGAGCACCTGTTTTTTTTTTCCATGAAACTGTGCCAATCACGAGATTCACTTCTGGAAAAGCTCCTTATGTTGGATTAATCAGACGGAAATTGTACCACGGAAGAACGCCCACAACGCATGTATGCTTGCGCGTCCATGAGGAGATCCAGGGATTTTAGATAATAATGTAAGACCTCATTTTAGCCGTCCTTGAAGTATAGAATTTAGTCGAAGTTGATGAGATAATTCATGTGTTTATTTGAAGATGATGCGTTTAAATGTGAATACAAACAAAAAGCAAAATCCGAAAAATTTGGAGGAGTACAGCAAACAGCACATTTTTCTTTTCGGATATATTGTTGGTTGCAGTTGTCCATGGCTCTGAATGACGATTAAAGGCATCACCCCACGAATCTGAGGTGGTGCAAATTTCAGGTGGAGTATTCGTTGGTGGGAGACAAGGAGAGGGTTACGTCCATTTCTTGCTAATTGCCGTAAAAAACGGCCCGGAAGATGCGGCGCGCACAAGACTTTTTCGGATATATTGTACAAAATGGTGTGCCAAAACGAATGGTCGTATCTTGGGGTTTAGACAATTAGAAGAAATGGACGATTAATTGTGCACTAATAGTTCGTTTCATGTGTCACAGTCTAAGCCCTTCCCTCAATAATTCGATGACCAAATCCTACCATATCCAACGAAGTGGAATAAATCCTCAATCGGTCTGCAAAACAAATCTACATTGTGGGCTAACGGAGCATTCCTGCTTCATTTATTTTCTATTCTTTTTCCATAAGTACGTGGATGACAGTTGATGACGTCAACACAAAAGAACACCGAAGATTTATTTCAACAGGTTCTTATTTTTAGCAAGGTGGACTGAATATATGGCTGAGTCTTAGTAGAACAAATAACGTTTTAAGTTCGGGCATACTACTAAGATTTATTCATTCCTGGTTTTTTTTCTCTCTTGAGCAATTAGTTTTCCTTGAAAGGAGAATATTTAAGAAATTCTATCCGCAACATTACATGGATTTCTGCATTAGCGAACAAAGTTAAGAATCTATGAAACAATGGAAGGTTTGCGTAACTGCTAGTGATCATGACAATTTAAAATTATGTATATGTAATATTTTGACAATTAATGTAATAAAAGTAGATCTAAAATAATTTTCTCAATTAAGTATCTAATAGCTCGAGATTTCTATCCGAAATTTCTACGTAAAAAAGTAGCGATAACATCTCCGATTCACTTTTATGTTTGTATTAGATCGAAAATAGATAAAGTTGGACACCATAACAATTTGTGAAGGAAGCAAAAAAGATTCTCCGGTGATTTAGCCATTAAGAGAAAAAAAGTGTATTTATTACTGAGCTAGCAAAAAATCAATGAATATACAATGAATGAAGCGCATGTATAATACAATGTTATGAACGGAACTGCCAGCTACGGGGGACGGGATAATCCGCTTACGCCGCTGGTTGACTGAATCTAAAATAATATAATCACCTCTACCCATCGAACATATAAGATACTTCATTGATTCTGAACTTTGATCTAGTCTTTTCCATTGAAGGAAAAAGTTTCTTTACGAAAAGAAGTTCTGTTTAATTTCACGTGAACACGGGACAAATCGAAAGAAAAATTGATTTAACACTACGCCGGACTGCTGATTGACGGAATGAAAGCTTAAAAAATGCTTCGAGAAAAGTTACTATCGAATTTTCGCGAAAGTTAAAATCTTTTCACAGTTTTGTTCAAAAAGAATGCAGTTTTAAAATTATGAAAAATACCTGCAAGCAGTTCAAGCATAATTCAGTTACTATTATCTCCTACAATGATAAGCAACTACACGGAGATGTCTACTAAAAGTTAACAGATTCTGCAACCAAATATATCCACATAAAGTCATTTTTTCTGTAAGAAAACAACAAAAAAAAGGCGAACAACTTTACTCAGTTCTGCTTCACAATCTTTCCTGCATTAGTGCCCATTTTCTGTACATCTTGATGCATGGTCTTTGCCCTGAGACTACTGAAAATGTTGCTTTGAAATAACTCTTATATAGTGGGATTTTGATGAGAATAGCTAGTGATGTCAACACCTATGCATCGTGAACGCAGACGCAATGGCAACTAGGAGAACGTTCGCGATCACTGAAGCGACAAACCACCACATCCAAGGCGATTTCGACTGCTCGCATCCCTCAGGACAGTAAGTCTCGTAATTCCCTGGACTGTTAGCCTATAAACATCGTTTCCAGAGTTGTGGGGTTTAGAAAAGACATGACTAGTTAGTTTTACGACATAGAGCACCACAGGTAAACTTTCTGAGAACAACCACGTGTCCAAGGTTTAGGAAAAGTTTAGAAAGTGGAGGGTTTCATGTGACATAATATAACAAGAGTAAAGTAAGTAAAAGGACAAACCAGGACATTGTCTACAAGAGCCTCTACAATCGCTCTGGCACCGTCAGTTGTCAATAGTCCTTTTTCGTCTTCGATATTTAACGGATTGACCTAGAAACGAGTTCTCTTAAAATGTTCTTTTGTTCAGTATAGCCAGTTGTTATGGACGTCATTACATATGGTAATATGTTACCACAACAAAGGTTTATCCTGATCCACACGAGAAGTAAACAATGAAATAGGTCAACTTTGCATTTTGCTGACCGAGTTATTTCAAGTATTCATTAAATCAATGTTGAAAAATGAATGTATCAGAGTCAAACTGATAGAAAGACGATGCTTTCCTAGGTGACTATCCCTCTCTTACTGGATAAGCCTAGAAATGGAATCTAATTTCCTTGGAAAACAGGAATACTTACCTTCCCCATCACCGCAAGCGTTGATGCCACCATCTGCTCCTTTGAGGATGGAACACCACCTGGTGAATGCGAAGCGAGATTCAGCTGAATAGAACTGGGTCTCGACAAAAATCATATATTTCCTCGAAGAGATTATTTCAGAGCAAAATAATCATTAAATGGTTCTTTCGGACAAAATAAAAGGGATTTATGGAAGGATTAATTTGACGAAGTAAAAAATGAGTGCTGATTTCTGAAAAGGAATAGATAGAGGTGACTTTATTTGCAGAAGGTAAGAGGAACAAATTCTGGGGTCACTTTTAATTTTTATTTTCCTCAGTGAGGACGACAAACGGAGGAGCTACACAAATGGAACTATGAAAAAATAACATTGATTCCTCGAAAGCTCAGGGCAGGAAATTCAACCGCGAAAATTTAGACTCAAATAAGTTGCAATTGTAAACAATATGCATTGAAATCCTCGAAACCAATTTGGAACTAAACTTGAATAGATAAAAAAGAACAGTAAGCACCATAATTACCTCAATGAGCGAGCTCAGCGAGTACTTCAAACAATAAAGTGAAATGATTTCATCGAAGGCATCCTAGTGTCTTAAATTCTTTCCCGAGAAAGTCAAACTAATTTTTTCCGGAATACTATACCTTCAGCAACTATGGAAAGGTAATACATACAATTCTTCGAGTCTTGACAATACCAATTTCTCACGAAAGAAGTTTGCGCTGTATACATATTATACGTCCACTGCATGTAGGACTTAGTACCAAACGTCTGACATACCTGTGCAGCAACATAGTTCCTCATAACACCAAACAGCGTCTTCTCAAAATACGCGAGCGTCGAATTGAAACAGGTGAGGTCCTAAAAAGAATCTTTTTCACAACCGATTTCCGTCATCCCTTATAACTTTCTTCTACGCAGCCAGTTTCAGTGGAACACATAATCTCAAGAAGTTGAACTCTCCGGAATAAAGCACTTAAAAGAAAGATAAAATAGCAATTATATGGAATTCTACCTTATCTTTGGTTACAGCGCACTTGGAGGAACAACCGGAAACACTGTCATCCAAATAGTCGCAATTTGCTGGAATCGCAACGGCAACGAGCACATACCAGGCCTTAAACAGCAAAAGTTTCAAACAACTCTGGTCATTTCGCAAGAAAATACTTAAAGACATTTAAAACAGGACACTAACAAAAATACAGCTAGTGAAAATACGAGGAGCGGTCAGATCAAGGTGTAGTAGAATCATGGATAATTTAATAGTGGCAAAGACTAGGTCTGAATTAAAGAGAAAATCTTCTAAAAAGAAAAAACCGTGAGGATGGGGAAGAATTGTGGAAACCGATGCAGTGTCACATCAGAAAGTGAGAGATCATAAAATTATCAAAATCTAAAAAGGAACTATAGAAAAAGTAATATTTGTTAGTATACAACTTTCTGTGACAGTTTGTTGGTACACAAATTATACATAACTATCCAAAATATCTAAATTTGTGTAAGTTCCTAGCACTATTTGGCTCAGAGGATATAAAAAAGACGCCACATATTTGTCTTACGGCTTGGTAGATGATTAACACTAGATGCCGGCTTAAATGTAATTAAAAAAATTCAAGAACTTTAAGATCTTGGGAAATGAACGAAGTACACATATGTTATAATAACAGCGCAAAAGTTTAGGGTTTAGGCATTCGAACAAGTTTACAGTGAAAAAGAAAGTAGAAATACAATAAAGTAACATGAAACAAGCATTCTTCTGTTAATCTGTATATTAAGATGGCTTTAGGAGCAGAACATTTAAGGATTAAAAACCTATAAAAGCACTAGAACATTCGGAGATATACAAACTTAAGAGCTGTCCAGCGGCAAAACGATCAAATTCTCCTATCGAGGGGTATTTCTTTCTTAAAAAGAAAAAAAAAACGTCTCAAATATGTTTATTTGTTTACATAAAACCACAAATGCATCAAAAACAAAGCCTAGAAAAGACGGAATCGACTGCTATTCCACTTATATTTGATAAAGCAAGTGCAACGTTGTTTTTACACATTTGTATGGTGCATTTTGATGTCATTTTCCTCATGGAAGAGATAAGAAATCCCTCCACACATGTTTCTGTTCCTGAGTCTAGAATAAATTAAAAGAATGGCTTCAACTTAGATTTGGACGACCAATTTAACTTAGAAGGAACGACTTGGATACGAAATGCTGAAGGATAGTAGAAGATGAAACGTGTTGTTCATCGTTATATGCTTCAAATCCATGATGAGAATACTATTGGAAGAATAGGAAGCAAGGAAGATCTATGTATTCAAAAAGTTTAGGAAAACTCAGCCGATATTTCCCAGAAAATCACCTTGGAAAGGTAATGGACGTACCGCGTTCATAGTCGAACAGAACTGCAGAAATATTGATTGTTTTCGAACAATAATATACGGGCAACCCGAATAGGTCTGCTCTTGTTTGTTTTCCGACTTGTTATCAAAACCACGTGGGCGAGTTCTAGGGAACTATTAAACGTCTGATAAAGCTAACCATTTCACTGTCTTCTTCCACTTATTACTCCAAATTTCCTGAACTCTGATTACTTCTGGAAACTTATCAATACTTAATTGGCAATAGCTGACAACTGTATCTTTTGAAAAATAAATACGTCGGTTCTTCTGTAACAAAACTCATATTGACACAACTTGGATCACCGATGTACTGCTAGTAGAAATACTGGTAAGAGATGTAAAACTAGAAAAAAAAACATCCTGGAATGTACTGCTTTCCGATACATACAGTACCGAATTTATTTCAAATTACGCACAAATGTGTATCCTTTCTATGACACTAAATGCATCTCGTGTTCTTGCCACTTAATTAGCTGCTACTGTATATGTTGTTTCGTATATATAATAGTTGGATAATTTGGTTGAAAGAGAAAAAAAAATGTTGGAACGAGTAGTTTGTGCTCTATGATTTCCTTATTATTTGGTGGACATGTTAGATATCGTTTAGTAACTTTCCTCCTCATACTATTTCATTTTAATCAAAACAAGTCGGACACTGCTGTTTCAACAGTACGTGCTCAGAGAACTGGACACCTCGTTCAATCAATCGACTAATCAGCGTGACTAAACACTAGTGACGACAATGAACGAATTTTGTTGTTCTAATCGTTAAATGAATTCAAATTCTTCGCAATTTCAGAAATGTGGGACTTTTCCTTGTATGTTTCTCGCGCAATACGCGGTCCCTTCACTCATATAGTCGGGTCAAAATAAACTGAAGATCGGAGCAGCTGCGTAGGCGGCTGCGTGCGAATCGGCACAGTGGAACGTAATGATTCAGAGTAGAGGAGAAAATCTCTTTAGTATCAGTCATCACTACAGCTCGAGGGAATTGAGCGATGGTCTCGCTTCGATCGCAAGCACTAACTCCACCGCGCCGCTTCAAATGCAGCTCCCTACGCAATTGCACCAAAATTCAGATCGTTTTGACTCGACTATAGCATCTCACTTGTCGCTTTCGGTGACATTTCCAAATGATGCATAATTTCACCTTGTGTCTATTTTTGCTTTCCTCATTTTGATGAACTCACAATCAACAGCACAGGACGAATATAAAGAAAAGTAAAGAAGCCTCTCAAGAACTAGTTTGTGACATAATTGGAGCCCAACTAGATTTTGAAAAAAAAGCCTCTTCCTGACCATAAACGGTTTAGACGGATGTGATGCGACCTCTAACTAACATTATGACGAGAAATGATATAAGTGTCCTTATGTAGATTCTGTTCAGCGTCGCACTAATAATGTCAAACATTTTTCACAAATCGTCATGCCCAACTGTGACATTAATCACCTATGTCGAAACAAAACCTTGTGAAACAGAGAGGATCCAAGAACGGTGAATGAAGGATGAAGAAAGATTCTCAACAGAACACTTCACCCTCGGTATAGTGAAATGAGAAAATGATCGCCTGTACTTCAGACGTCCACCACGTCTGTACCGTGTTCATCCCTGATTTGACACTGAACGGGTCAGAATCCTATCCATTCCACAATGTGGTTACATCGGAGATGTGAATAAATTATTGCAGAAATTTGTGGAAAGTTCTCCTCTTAATCCTTTTTTCACGATCTTCATCTGAAATGACAACATTACTTCCATGTCATCCATTGTAAACTTATCGATTTAACCTGAGTGCGGTCCCATCCGAACGAAAGATAACTCTATCGTCCTCCACTCTTTAACATGTTGAAAAACAGTTTTACAATTTTAAGCAATCCTCTGTAGACTCTTACGCATTCCGCTCTGCTCAGCTCAACTTGGACATTCAATTTCTGCAAAAACCTCACAAATGAATAGAAAATGGACAGTGATTTCAAATTGTACTCCTGAATGAGGTCATAATTCTAAAACGACAAGAAAAATAATCAAGCTACACCACACAATTGCAACACAATCGGTGTAGCGATGAATTAGTACACTGGTGCTCAAGGAACAATCTTAGAAAATGAATTGAATAAGGTCACAGCTCGGTTACAACGATTAGATGCATAGCTTATGATAGATTATTGTTTCTCTAGTGTTAAAAGGCAACACTCACGGAAACGTTTGACATTGGATCCATACCGATGGTATATATAAGCTTCGGAACATAATTTTGAAGGAGGGCAGTGAAAACATTGAAAAACTTCTACATAGCCAGGAATCGGAGGCCGCGGGAGAGCATAGAGGAGTCAATTATGTCGACGATGCAGCTTTTAAACTTCTAACAATCTTACAAATGACGAAATAAAGAGCGTAAAGTAGACCTCATCACCTCTCGTGTAAAAAATTGCCTCGTATGGTAAACTGAGAGCCATGTGTGGTTGATTTGTGTTCCTGAAACCTCTGATTTATGAATATGCAGAGTTTGTTTTACGTTTTCGTTACATGGATTCTTGGAAACTTTGTCCAGAACAATAACTGCTAGCGATCAAATACGACATCGAAAATCCTTGCGGCGGCTGCCTTTAAACAGAAACAGAACAGTGTCTATAACAGTGTTCATCCCTGATTATTTAAAAGTACATAGACGTGAACTAATCTGCTATTCATGAGGTCATAAATACTATGTAGGATGAAATTAGAAAGGAAAAAAAGAAGTGGGGGTGAAGAAATGAAGATTAACGGCCAACGTGATGATGCGAGAGAAGACACGAGTACACAATCTGCACTCCATTGACTGCGATAAGTTAAAAATGCATGCACCATCAGGCAATAATGAAGAAAAAAAAGCAATGGCCGAAATATACCATGTTATAGGAATAATAAATTCAGTTTGACGACAAAACTCACTCATACAGAATGTTCGAAGAATGACGAACTAATAAACAACTACATTAACGTTGTACATTGTTTTACGGTTCTGTAACACGACAGATTGCAAAGAATTGACTTACTGCATGGAAATTTGGAACAAATTCAATTAATAATAATAATAATAATAATAAATTGTGATTCGATATCTAAAAACCGTTGAGGCGAAAAAAGGCAATGGCGATGATTCTGTGGTCGAAAACGAAGGCGAATTATGAAATCGCAGATCATTAGGGAATGGTAGATCGCGATTGATACAATAATACAATTAACGTAGTTAGGACAGATTGTATGATTTTTACAAAGCTGCTCCATGAAACCAATATTTCTACAACAAATTAGAAGTACTTTGATAAAATAATCAATCAATGATAATTTATAAAAAAAGAAAACCTGACCTATAAACCTCTCTTTCTTTGAGCTATCGCATTTACAAGGAAAACAATAATTTTATATTATCGAGGTGTGAAGATGTGCGCTCAACTGTAAAAATATGACTTTTGACTGTTGGTGTAACTGATAGTCCTGTGAAAATAAAATCAGATGAAAAATGATGAAAAATTGCTGAAGGAAATTTTGCGAAACCTGTCGAAACTCTGTAATTTTCAGAGAAATAAAAAAAGCCGCAGAGATATTGATTCTTCTTCAACTTTATAGTTCTTAGTTCTATAAACTAGTTCTTTCATATTAACACACAATAAAGTTGCACACAGTTATACAGTCTGTTCAGATTGCTTCCGCCCTTTTACCTCTTCTGAGGAGAAGTAGTAGCGAGGACTTACAAGAAGCCTTAAGGAATGAAGATTTCATGTTGCTTTACGGATTATATTATAAGATTCAGACAGTATTTCAAAGTAAAAGAAAGAAATTAAGTTTACAACAGTAAAATATAGTTGGAAAAAAGTGCTTAAATAAATGTGGCGTTTCCTATTTGTGGATTACTCATGACAGTATAAGGATAAACAAGTCCACTTTTTTTAAAGTGTGCTAACCACCTCCTCATAGTGAGGTGCTTTTTTTTACTAGTATTTTACTAGTAATTGTTACCTTCATTTGCAAAAGTACACAAACATAAATTGCTCATAATGTCCCTAGAAGTGCTTACTTGAATCTTGACAGTGGAAAGTCACGGCATTCAAAATGTGACCGATATTATCTCTAAGATCGTAGCACTAAGGTGTTGTGGTGCAAAAGAAAAAAAAAACCGAACAGGTTCTCTACGATTTTATTCACTGGAAAGGTATACATGGTACAGGTGATTATTCACTGCAAAGGTATACAAGGACAAGTCAGTATCCACACAAAAACGTGACGACAAAACGATAAAAAGGAAGGAAACCTAGACCACACTAATCCTATCCTTGTTGTTTGTGAAATCCGGATGAGATTTACTTGACGAATTTTTGCAGAATTTTGTCAATTCGTTGATCTGCCACGTTGGGAAAATAAGCGGATTACGGTATGTATCAAATCATCTGCACATCATTTCATAAGTCTCAATTCATTTCTATCTGGACTCTTTGTGTGAAAATGTTTTATCTTCAATTTCTTTTCTATTTCGTATTAAATTTCTGCTGCTTCTAGAGCTATTGCCCATGATCGATTGTCTTTGAATCTTGGCATGTTGAAACGTAGTTTTTAACTGATTTTCTTGAGCTGTAGTCAAGATGGGTATTGATCTTCTTTATTAAACAACAGCATTGAGCAGGTAAGCAGATAACGCCGAAACGTTAGCTGTTGTTTGATAAAGAAGATCAATACCAATCTTGGCTACAGCTCAAGAAAATCAATTTAAAAACTTCTAGAGATGTTCAAAGATGTAACTGAAACTGAGTTTTTCGCTGGTCAAAATTGCAGATTTTATCCTACAGATTCATTCCGTAAATTTCTGCGATATCCACGGTCCATGCTGTAAATTGCTACTTTATTGCGCAATGAAATGCTTAACTACCTTACACCACGCATTGCCATTGCAACATTGCAAACACTCGTTAATCATTCGAGACATTAGGTAATTCAAATCGTTTAAACACTGGAGGAACACCTCAACGTCCTCTTCCCCTCATAAACTTGCGTTATACTATCGTTAGTGTCGATATGTCAATGAATTTTTAAAACAACATTTTTTATTTCGACTTTCCTACGCTGACTCATTATCAGAACAATCCTTTTTGTAACTGGATTTATTTGAAGATAATCAATCCACGATCTGAGTCATACCTAACATGTTTTTTCCACCAAAAGTGACTAAGGAGGAAGAGAAGTTAACAGTTAACACGGTTGAAATTCTTTTCTTCCACACTCGTCTCTTTTTCAATCCGAATAAACTTGTTCTGTTACAGTTTGCGACTAACGGAACATGATTTAAATATAGGTGTCAATGATAACTACTATTCTTTCAGTGCATTAAAGCGTTTCTTGGCAGATCATAGTTGTTCGGAAGGAATATCATGTCTTAGTTGCAAAAATCATTCCAGGATTTGCAATATGAACCTTTATGTTGGGAGAATTGCCTGGATCAATTATTCATTTCTCAATAGCTCATGAAAGCTTTTTGAATTATTCATCTTTCATCACACAACTCCACCATTCATTCCAGTTGTTAATGCGAAAAATGGATCAAAAATCGAAAGTGCAGTAAATACGAATATTTAACCGTCATTACGTTATAGGAATAATTGTTTTGTGATGAAAAAAAAAACCTGTTGTGTCCGCTAACACTGGCAAATGTGTTGTGTTTGGTGAGCGTAAGTACTCTATACAAAGTACATGCAAGTGATACCAGACGTAAGTTGCGTCAATCGTAAAAGTTATCCAATGTCCTAGTGTGCTGATGGTTGTACCAACATCTAAAATTCCCTTCAAATATGACTCATGCACTTCCATGACGACGTTATTGTTCGCAAATGATGTTTCGAAAGAAAAAAGAAAACGGAGGAAAGGTAGACAGCATGAGGCACAGATGCATACTCACTCACACACACACGCACACACACAAACTGGTATCAATTGACATTCGTGTATGTTATCAATTGTATTTTCTGTGGTTTAAATGATTTGTGTTGCACTATTTTTGATAGTTGCGTATGTCAATTCGTATGTTTTGCACAACGTGATCTTCCGCTTCTTCTTCTTCTCCCGCTCCTCCTCCTAACCTCTTAATGAATTTTTGTTTTGGAATCAATTTTGAGCTGTACGGAGCAATACTGACACTTCCCGATTGTAACCGGATATGACTGAGCGGTGAGGTGTGAATTAAGGGGGCGGGCGAGATTTGATACGCGCGATTATGTCTTATTAGAATCGCCGACTGCCCCATCGACCTTTCACACCTTGAACATCTAAATGTGTTTTTATCAAAATTTCATTCATTTTTCTTCTCATTAAAATCCTACTCTTACTTTTGTTACAATAGAAACAATAGTACTGCGTTCCATTTTTTTTCTTAAACTTAGGAAAGGTATTGCATTACAACAAAACGTCTTCAAACGTTTTCTTCATCTCCGACTGCTGGTGGAAAGCTTTGACACTTTATGATTGACATTTGCTTCATCCATCTAACATTCGTAATTTCTATCAATTGGTGAACTCACGAATCATAAGAACCATTGTCCATGCATTTTTCGCTTTTATTCAGTAAGTTTCAATAAATCAGTTTGAAACATGTTTTTCTACGGAAATTGACATGGAAATCTCTTTTCTGATTGACGTTGCTCGAATTGTCAGATTTTCTACCATGTTCATCTATATCGATATTTTGAATGCTCGACAAGTTTCACTGACCATTCGTCATTAATCGTTCACCGAGTTTCAGATCACGAAAGTAATTCATTATGTTCCCCCCACCCTGAGAATGCTACATTTTCGTTGATGTGTGCACGTTTTTCACACCATTACGCAATTGCTGTTGTTACGTGAAATTATCGTAGCCTTTTTAACTACTATTGCGCGAAGGCGGAAAAGTTCATTTTTCCAGGCAACCACACAAAGATGCACTCTGTTAAGAAAACCCAGATTTTACGCCATCACTTAGTGCGAGTTTTATGACCGCTTCGTTACTTTATTCGTACGGCAGCGTTGTATGTGATCTA
Organism: Necator americanus; assembly: GCF_031761385.1. Classification (NCBI taxonomy): domain Eukaryota; kingdom Metazoa; phylum Nematoda; class Chromadorea; order Rhabditida; family Ancylostomatidae; genus Necator; species Necator americanus. Next base: position 30,773,849 of record NC_087376.1, read on the forward strand.
CCTCTCCATCCCTTAGTCTACCGGGCCATTTTTTTTCGCAACATTGTCTGTTGTGCTTTATCTTAACATAATAATGTTTTCTTTTTTTTAATCGAATGCCATTTTATTGCGGTTTGAATCAGTTCGACCTTGGCATGCATTAGCGTGATTTCTTGGAATCCGTCATATGTCGCGTTGGTAATGTTATGATTTTTGAGAAATGGCTTCGCTGAGTACTAAATGCAAAAGGTTCGCGTTTTTTCGGTTCACACATGTTCGTCTTTTTTTGTGATCCTAGAACTGTTAGTTCTCTTCCTTCCATTAAACGATCTTTCCTGTTCGCATGTGTTAATATTTCATGCCTCTTCTCCAGCTGATGATTTGACATCTTTGTCACACTCAAGAATCTGTCGGCCTTTTCGCCAAAAGTTCGGGCGTGGTTAGAGTATTAGGTTCATTATTATGGAGTATGTTCGTGTGTTCGATTTCATATGTTTGCGCATTTCGCGGGCTATTGAGGTCAGACGCGTAACCACAACCGCACTGACCCTTCACTGAAACAACACAGTATTTTTCCTTTCGATGGTTACGCTATATGTGAATTTGTAATGGATGAAAGAAAAAAAGAAAGAAAGAAAGAACAGAGCCAATGTTGTCACTTCCATACGAACTGGTAGTCGCTCAAATTGAATTAGCGGATTAAAGCTGAGGTTAATCGGAAGTTGTTCCGTAAAGGTTGGCTTGCACCATCTCGGCGCAAATGTGCTTGTTTTGTCATTTGAAAATTGATGTCTTCATTCTATTTACTATCACTTTCATTACGTTTTCCCACAAGGGCTATTAACAACGTTTTTTTTTTCCACATTCCGCAAGTTCATCGTGTAAAAATGCATGAAGCATGTGTTGTAAGACGAGGAAGCACAAGTTCTTATTGCAGTTGGAATGGATACGAAAAAAGAAGATGTCTGAACACATGTTTTATTCTTATTTAAGATATTTCTTCAGATGTGATGTTATGCGTTGATGAAATAATAGTTTGTGTAGTAGTGCGTAATTGTTGAGATCACATTTCCAAATTGCTTGTCGTCAACTTTCATTTCATCATTGCGAGCACGTGAAACATTTTGAATTTCGGCAACCTTCTTTTTTCTTTACCGCTTGATGGTGCATGCATTTTTAAATTATGGCTGTCATTTGACTTGCCGGGTGTGTCTTCAAGTCTTCTCTCGCTTCCCGACTTTGCCCGTTAATCTTCGTTTCATGATCCGTAAAGTTTTTTTTTGTTTTTTTTTGTTTCCAAGTTTCCAACTTAGTTTAGTGTTTAGTGTTGATGTCGTCGTAAACAGTAGATGCCAATATGCGAAAGTATACGAGTGATGTAAAAGCAAACGGGAAGGACAGCTCTGAATTGGACCCATGTCTTGCTGCTCGTAGCCGAGAAAAGCGAAGTTTTTTTGGCAGATGGTATCTCGTTTGTCCTCCCTTCTTATGAACTTTGAAAAATGTTCTTTTTGTCATGTGAAGATTTTGCGTTTAGGAAAAAATGGGTCATAATTGGCTTGATTCTATTCGTTTTGCTGCTTGCAATTACAGTCGGCTTGTTAGTTCTTTTTTTGCTGCCTTCGAAGCCAGCCGAACCAACCATGGACTACATTCATCAGGAGATGGAAACTGGTCCACTTGATTATGATGCAGAGGTGGATCATACATTCTCTTATTGTAATCGCATTCAGTATTGTGTAATTGATGAGTGTGGATTCTAAAACTCTTCGAGTTTGTGTTCACCTCACAGTACGGTGGAATCACTCGATTCTACTTGAAAGAGATCGCATTGATACTAGGAAAGGTCAATTGCCATTCGAGATGCCGTAGGGAAAGTAAGTACCTTAACTGAAATATGTCCAATGTTCTCTAGATAATCGATTACGAGGTAGGTAGCATCGCAATCCGGAAGACACCTTTATTTGATAAGGTTTCATCTTCATACACAAAGGTTAATGTATTTTGACATGATATGGTAGTCCTTTTTTGAATTCAGGACCTCGAAGCAGCTGCTGTGGGATCGCATTCGATGCAATATAGCCGTCATAAACCGTACAAAAATGCTAATAACGTGATTTTTCAGTCAGTTGGTAAGAGAGATCCCGCCTATAAGTTGCGGGAGGAGATCATCAAGTAATAAACTTTAATTTCATAATTATCATTGCTTAGAAAATATTATTCTGAACACTTAGAGTTGAGAGGAAGCCAACACCGCGGGGCAGCCCAGTGTTAATTGAGGTTCCAACAACAACAACTTCTACTGTTAATGCTGTAGATGTAACACAGGCTAATCTTGTTACTAAAACAACTATTGCGGACCTTTTCACTACTCCCCTACCTACTGTACCTACTACTTCATCAACAAGTTCTACAACGACGACAACTGTTGCTACAACTAGTGTAACTACCGTTCAAACTTCGTCAGCGACTTCACCGACGTCGGTGTCGAACTTATTCGAGCGTGAAAAGGTGGGATGTTTTTTCTTCTCAACCCTCTTGGCATTTCATTTTTTTTCGGTGCTGTGTGAGTGATTTTTCGTGGTGCTGCTCTTTCTTGAATCAGTGATAGCTGAAACAAATGCGATTTAAGCAGAATTAAGTCCGGATTTTCATTTTTTTAAGTTTCCCGTCTGGTTCCGTTTTATTTTATCTCAAGCCCGTTCACTTTGGTAACCGTGTGTGTAACTAATACATTCATCCTCATGTCTAACCACCTCTCGATGAAATAAGTAACGAATTGCGATAGTTTTTGTTAGGCTTTCGGTTTTAATGTTTTCCACTCTTCACATATGAAATTTAATGTTGTATTTAGTGTCTGTTTAATTAAATGTCGCAGCGTAAAGTCAGTTAAGTGAATTTATTTATTTGTCTTTTTGCCCACATTTTATCCTTTTGTTTCAGCCCGTTGATGTTCCGAATAAACCAGTAACTCTTATGTCCACTGAAGTGAAAAAGGTAGTGTTGATATGATTTTTTTTTCATTTTTTTAAAGGTATTTCTTATTTTTGTTGTCTTCATGTCAGGATTGTTCTGTACATATTGAATCCGGATTAACGTCTGGCATTTATCTCATATCGCCAGATGGTGCTGATGCATTTCCTGCTTATTGCGATCAGGAAACAGCCGGTGGGGGCTGGACTGTCATTCAGAGGTACAAAAAATCCTTTTTTAAATTGAGCATGTTGAAGTGTTACAGTGTGTGTCTGCTAATGGGACTGGAGTGTCAACAATGTGTTGTCCTTCACTTCTAGCATTTTCAACTGCAACGATCACTATATTTGACTAGTAGCGACTAGCGACTTTTTCAGTGATTTCCTTGCACTTACCACCTTACATGCATCGTAGTTCCCATTTAGATCCAATGAGGCACTTGTTGCGTAATCGTGAAATAATTGCCGTAGTAACACATTTACAGGTTGAGTTTTGAGTGCTGAAGACAGTCATCGAAGTAAAATTAAATTTGCCCTTTTCACAACTCCAAAATCATGCATCTGATACATAAATGGGAACTATGGCGTTGTAAGGCTATGAATAGAGGCAGTGCTCGACATCGTTCGGAGTTAATTCCAATTTTTGCGATCTTTTGACCTTAACTTTGAAAAAAGCTCCGAGATTTCGGGAAAGACACGCTTTTAATTATTTTCGCTCTCAAAAATATATTGTTGCCCATATTTTTATTAAAGACAGTATGTGGGGAAATTGACAAAAAAATGGCACAGTTTAATTCGCGAATCATTTTGAAATGCATACACGAAGGAGTTTTTTTGAGCGTCTTAGTTTTTCTTTAGAACGGCAATTCTAATTATCATGGTACATTTCAAAAGGTTACTGTGTTTAGGCGCATCAGCGGTTCGGTTTATTTCTACAATCGCACATGGAATGAGTACGAAAGTGGGTTTGGAGACATGAATGGTGTGTTTTTCAACACTTAAAACTACATCAATTTTGACTTGAACGTTTTGAGAGAATTTGTTATCAGGATCTTTTTGGCTTGGGCTGGCCAAGATCAATCGTTTGGCTCCACGCTTAGGGGATAGCTGGACTCTACGCATTGAAATCCGGGGAGATTTCTGTTCTGGTCTTGGTTGCCTTAACCAAAAGAATGGTTCTTGGTGGGCGGAGTGGCCTTTCAAGGTATGTGATCGAGTGTGATCGGCTTAATTTTTTTCCGTTGAGTTATTTGGAGTTGGATATAAGTGATCTAGCTGCTTTGCAGTTGGGCGATGCTTCTACTGGATATGTGCTGGAGTTAGGTCCCGCGACTGCTGGGAACCTAACCACTCCTGGCTCAAGTGGTTTTATGGAGAAATTCAACAGTGGTCATAAATTTACAACTATCGACAAAGACAACGATGACGTTCAGGACGTCAATTGTGCGCAGTTCCGGAATTTTGGGTTGGTCATGTTTACTTCTGCTGAGACGACCGATGTTGAAGTTATCCCAAAAATCTACTCCGATTTTCGCATATTATAGGGGCTGGTGGCATGGCGGGTGCGGTTATGTTGCTCTGAACGGTCTCTACAAAGATACTGCTCCGACACTTCGTTATATGGTGTATACCTATAGTGACGGACACAAGAAGTACTTCCTTCACCCAATGAAGTCCGTTATGATGATAAGACCTGGTTCCTCTCATTAACTCAAGGTTTGTTCTGTGGCTGAATGTAGGCACATCCCGCGAGTGTTGTTTTGCTTTTTCTTTTCCGTTGACTGCAAGCGTCGTCATCTTGTCTTTCGCTGAAACGAGTATACCAATATCATACTTAGTATGGTTAGTGTTTATTGCCAGTTGCATGCACAATGGACATCCGAAACGTCCGTTCAAACATTTCTATCAGACCTGTCCAATAGAAATCCATTTTCTTTTTCCAGTTAGCTGTTGCTCTGATGTTTTTGGTGACAATTCGTGTTTTTGCTGGTACATGCATTCTTCAGTAATTGTAAGAAATGAAATATTAGATGTTTATATTGTATCGCACTGCTTCCAATTATAAAATGTGCTATATCAATGCACGTGAAAGGAGAGTACCACCTCATTTTTGCACTTGTGATTCTCATCTGTTTTGACGGAATTGTTCTGTTTTTACATTGAGCTGATCACAATGATATGCGTGACATGCTGAGAGAGTAGCTAAAGACTCGTTTTTCACTAGCTTGTTTTTACGAGTTCCCCGACTCCACCTTTCCAAAGAATTCAACCATTAACAATAAGAGCACGTTTTTTAGTTGTTCTTACTAGGGACGTAAGTGACATATGCGATAGGTTTAGTTTCTGTTGGTTTCATTTTTGTAGAAATCTCGAGAAGAAAAATGAGGTGTGACTACGGGTTCAAAAGAGGTTCCACGGGACATCATACGGTTTACCGATCTCAGCTGTTTTGTATACCTTTTTGTCTTTCCCCGTCTCTATATCTTGAAGTTATCGTGGATTTTTCAATTTCGGAAAGGAACTGTCATATGTGATGGCGACCTTGAGAAACAGATGTTTCTCTATTTCTCTAAAATCGTTACCAGTAAGTGGCTGATAACCAACCAGCTGCATTTAGCAGGTGATCACAGTTCTAATTTGGGGGTTTAGATTCCAGTCGTAAATGATGTAAGGTGGAGAAAAAGTAGCGGCGTATATGATCGTTAAAAATACACAGCTTTTTCCTCAACTGACTTTCGGGACAAGGTGAAAAGAAGGTGAGATTACTGTTATCGTCACGAGACCGTGTAGTGGAATACTCGTCCTATTCACACAGCCTGCATCGATTCAAAACCTCTTGTAACCGGTGTTGGTGTGTTAATGACTATAAAAGTTCTTCATCTTGGATTTAAATAATTCATATTGGTTTAAGTAAAGTATTGTAATGGCCCTAATCGTAAACCAGTATTTCTCCTTCCTCAGTACACAACTACTAGCCTGTCAACCTTACGCAGAAGCCGTCCGTAGTATTTCCATAGACTAGATAAAAACGACTAGTTGGACAAATTCATGGATTTAGCATTCGGCCTAAGACAATCTTTAAAATGGCGTCCTTTTAAAGGATGCATTACAGCAGCGAAAACCTCGGACGAAAGTGTACCATTTGACTGCATAAGGAGTAGGCTTTTTTTTTTTCGGAATAATGCATGTTAGGATTCGATGGAATCTAGTAACTTCCGGCTCTTTGTTGACACCTATATACCTACAGTCATGCTTTGGTTGCGGTTAGAAAAGTTTAGAAACATAATAGATAGCGATGGGATGATGTACAGTGGCTCGCACAATAACAACTAATTTCTTGGGATAAATCTAGAGAAAGAGATTTAGCATCAAAATATAGGTCTAGGATGTTGTTCCTAGAGCCACAAATGTTAGCGGTTAAAAGTAGGAACAACACTTCATAGTAATTGATAGTATGTATCACACCGTGACACTACCCTCTTTTGATAGAGACGAACACATAGGATTAGCCGGACGTAAAGAAAAAAAGAACAATTGTTCCTCAGTGAATAGTAGAGTCCATTGCGAACTAACCGTCGAAACCTAACTGCTAAACCTCACTCACTTAGGCAAATATGTCAAAAAAATATAAGTTCGCAAAAGTTCTAATCGTAGCGAAATTCATAAGATACCATGTTTGTTTTCATGGTTTATAGTTTTCAGAAAATCTCACTAAAATATCTGCATATCTTATCTGGTTAATGGCATGGTGGACCCTTTCAATTTAATCATTTTCTTGCTGGGAGGTTTTATAGACATCTGGGGACGATGAGTACATAATCAAGAAATTGGTGAATTATCGAAGCAAAGAAGTTGAAAAATTAGCATTTCGTAGAGAATCATTAAAGGATACCAATGCTCACGATGGTAAAAATTTTTGGGTTATTTGAATTTTCGTCGAGAGGAGTACTGTAACACCGTTCGAGTGCAATTTCATTACGTCCATCTAAGTACTCGATCGTATGGCCAAGTCTACTGCGACAGTTAAAAAAAGAGTAATTATTCTCAGCGGTGTCGGGAAAGAGAATGAAGTTCCCACGATCTTGATCTCAGCCACTTTAAGAGTTGAGGGGTAGAATTTGGAACGAAAAGGAAAGTATGGTTTTTCATACCTTTTGAGTTGATTCCATCCATAATACGATCCTGATTATTGCGAGCGTTTACGGTGAAGAAGATAGGGACATATAAGCATCCAGCTATGTAAATATATGTAAACACTTCTCATAAGACACGAATATGTCTAAGTATCAAATCCAAATCCAAAAAAAAACCGAACAGGTCAAACAAAGTATTTTCTCAATGGACTGTAAATTCCCAGTTTCGTCACTGTACTGATAAACTGTATCGATGGTAAAAGAGATATTTTATGCTCAAAATGTTAACATTTAAGAGGACTGTATCACAAACTGTACAATGCATGACAAAATTCAAAGCAGTAAATTATTCAGTTATTCAAAGGAAAAAAAGAGAATATACTGATGTATAAAGCATCTCCCCTAGCACTAATCACGAATATACCGTAATTATTTAAAGCTTCACAAGTACTCAAAGTAATGGATCTCGTAATGAATAAACATATGCACTGAAATACTGTGCAACATTCATATATGACACAATTTGTTTAGTTCACTAATAAGCCGTAGTGATTGACCGAAGAAATTCAAGCGCCTCCTTGTCCTCTTTTCTACTTGTTAGTACATCAATTATTTCTTTATCTGAAAAAAATATATGTAATTTTATGCATTAAAAAACGATCAAAAAATCAAAGCAAACTAACTATTTTGTACTGGTTGAATGAGTATAAGATTAAATTGACGAAGTGTATTTCCTCCTGCAACTCCGAATCCTGGGACCTGTAAAGATGTCGGTGTAGAATAACAAGGTAAAAAAAATGAGAGCACACGCTAATCATACGTCAGCCAGTTCCAGGAATGCTTCTCCAGCGAAATCATTCGATCGCAAATAATCATGATCCATAACCGTGAAATGGAGCATTGCACATGGTGGAAGCTTTGGTGGTATATGGCTGAAACGGAGTCTTTCTTTTCTTTTTAGTGTATTATTATTTTTTAAAATCTAATTTGAAAACTCCTGAGATACTAAGAAATGAAGCTGTTAGCATTTACTAGAAAGAAATTTCTAATGTTCTCAAAGTAAATTTAATAAAACAATTTACTGTTTGAAAGTAGCGGAAAAAAAGAAGGATTATTTTTTTCAAAATAACAAAAAATTGAGTTAGAAGATATAGAATTTTTATAGTGCATGACCAGTGCAGGGTATCATGAGGTCAAGAGTTCCACGGTTACTAAGTATAGTTGATTTTTTGATAACCAGTTTTCAGTGGTTCATTGATTCTACTGGTACGAATCATGAGAATTATCTCGCTAAATACTAAAATACTAAAATAGTAAAATGTAAACGAATGAAAATTGTTTAGTTCCGCTTTTTTTAGGAGGATCAAGGAGAGACATATGCAAAAATAACATGATTAGAAGTGGAAAAGCCGCTTGCTACCATAACCATGCAAAACCAGTGAAATTAAGCATGAAGATGACGTAAAAAGTAAATAAATAGTGAAAGTAAGAAGGAAATGGAATTATTTTGCAAATTATAATTTTTTTCGAAAACTTTACAACAATCAGATGCTTATGAATTGAGTCAGATGAATTTTTTATAACCATACGTATGTGAAGAATAACGGTAATGCAAAACTATAAATTATGTGTTGATACCCCAAGGCCTTAAAAAAAACTTTGCAGGGATTATAACATAACATCATATTATATTATATTACAGAATAACATTTAAAAAATTAGATAATTCATAAATCCGATGGATAACTTACAATTCAAATGTTTCGTCGAAAATAGGGTTGAGCGTTTTACTGACAACTCGTGTCTTACTAACGATCTGATTCGGGTACCTATATTTTGGTACAAGCCGAATAACGACGAATGGATCCGAAAGACCATTAGCATCCAGGGGAATCACTTGTTTGGCTCCAATCACTAAAAAAAATGTTCTTGTCAACACATGTCTTCAACCGATTCCCATTCTAGAAAATCTTACCATCCAGAACAAGCGTTTGTGAGCTTGCATTGTAGTATGCCCGAACATTTAGAATACCGTATTTGCACTCGCTTACCTCGTTCTGAAATTGATTGACGTTGATTCTATGGAAAAAAAAAACTAAAAGCAACCTCTAATGAATTTGAGCACACTATATATAGCCACGGGAAACGTGCATTCTACCAGCAGGCTAGGATTAACGACCGTCATATTATGGACGCTACAGACGTGAACGCTATTAATACTGTAGCACATATTTTATGGATCATATTATCGTTAAGGACGTAATTTATGCTCATGCTAAAGGTCTGCATAAACGGGAGTAGACATGTATAAAAGGATAATTTCAAGCGGTTTATTAAACATCCAAGAACAAATGGGGGATTTTCTGGAAGCATTCGAATACGATTTAAAGCGGACTATAAATGTGTTGACAAAGTGGTTACATCTGTCCTTTGGTGTCTCTAATTGTGGAACTATTGTCGTTTTTTTTTTCAATTCACAAAAGCTTTGCACCAATACATGGATCGCAAACGTTTGAGCGTCAAATGTCATCTGCTAATGGATAATAACTGATATTTGATCTCAACGCTTATATTTACAGTCAACATGTGCGGTTACTAGTTACAGACGATGCGCTGAAGTTATTTTGCCAGTCGAATGACAAAAATAGCTCATTTCATGACAATGAGAGAAAAAACAGCCAAACACGCCTCTTTTTTCCTGGACGATTAAATTTTGCAAATCCTCAACCGAAGGTCGTTCTTTGAAATACAGAGAAATTAGTGATCATATCCGAAAATAGCAGCGACAATTGTCACTATTAACGATATTTTGCTAATGTAGCTATAAAATCATGTAGAGTTAATTATTAATTGGAAAAGATTGCATACGAATTCTAGGACAACAGCTATGAACCTTTGACCTAACTTTGTGAACACTTTCTACATCAGCTTCTACTCGGAAATCATTTACTGTACATATCCCAATTAAGATCCAGAAATACTAAAAACATACTATGAATCCGGAGACTAGAAGAGAATCAACCAATTTCTTTCTCGAAAAGTACTAGAAGCAAAGGAGAATTCCCTTTTCTGATTCCTTCTCATGTTATGGCGGTAGATCCAGTGAAAAGGGATTTTTTAAGATTTGGAGGGAGAACTTTTTCGAATGTAAATTAAATCAGCAAAAAATGAGTTTTCAGTTGCGCTCGGAATGAAATCAGTGCAAAGTTTGTCGCCTAACACTGTTGCTGAACAAGTTAATGGGTACGTCTCCGATTGTACAGTATACTTTAGACTACAAGCCTGAAAATAGCTGTCAACGTATTCATAGGCATTTTTCGTCTAAGTAATGTGTTAATAACTGTTTCCATCCTTATTACAGTGTTAAAACATATTTTGAGCAACAATTCAATCAAACCTAATGTAATGCCCGCAGGGCATGTACAATAATTCAGTTGGAATTTTAGGCTTTGTCTTTGTGGATAACTTTAATAAAATGCTACATTTTCGAGTACAATATTGTAAATTACAGTACTCGTCCTCCCTCCAAATGATATTTAATCCCAAAATATGTAATGCTGAAAAGGATATAGCGCTGGTGAAGATTTCAATGTCATTAAAATTTTGAAATCAAGCGATCAGCTAGACCGATTTAAGCTCAACTAAATTTAATCCATGGATTTCACGAGATGGAATTGCAGGAAAATTTTTTGGTTAAATTCGTACGAGAATAGTCGGTTTCACTGAATGAAAGAATCCTGGTAAATCTTTTTGATCAATACTAGAAAAACTTTGCAAAAATTGATTCCTCTAAAACTTCGTGGCATTCCATTTTATCAGACAATGTCCGAAACTGTTGGAAAAAAATAGAGTGAAAGATGAAGAATTTGCGATCTAGGAAGCAGTACGTTCATTTCAATCACTTTTTTCTTTCCTTTCCTTTTTTTCTTCCTATACAAATTCTATTGCACACATGAACACACATGTTGACTGTCGATCCATGTAAATTAAGGTGCATTACTAGGTTTTCGGATACATCTACGTATGATAATGCTAACTCACGTTCACGTTGTACTCAGCCACCGCCTAAAACGAAACAGAAAACCATGTAGTGAAAAGTAAAACATTCACGATAACTAACTTGTTGTTTGAGCAGATCTTTGTAGTATTTCTCGATAAGCTGTTGTGTTGGGGTTTGATTTAAGGACAAGATTTTTACCAATGCCTGTAGAAATTTATGGATAAGAAAACGAGTCCACACTAAAGATATTCGAAATTAATCCGTATATACACTAACCACATGATCAGGAGCAGTTTCTAGCACATCAGTTGAGAGTCCTTTGCCACCAGCATGGAAAAAATCCACAAGAACATGCCATGCTTCGAAAAGACGATGATAGAAAGTTGGCTCCATCTGTGTATCCACTATTCTTCGACTACCAATTCGTGCGCAAAAAGAAAATTCCATTGATATCTTGAAATTTTAGAACATACCCCTGGATTCTCGTCCACACATTCTCTTAAAAGATGGACAACTATTGCAACTTGTGCAGACATCACTCGTAAGAAGTTCTTGTGTAAAAGATTTTTGTGCACAGCCGACAATTCGATGTCAATCTACAATAGTTTTTCTAAGAAATTTGAGAATATTTGATCATAAAAAGAAATACCAACCATATCAGTGAGTGGTTTAAGCGAATCCTCCACTGGATGAGCAGATGGACTCCATGCAAGGTGGAATACGTGTTTTTTCATTTGAGGTCGTAATCGAGACGTTAACAATCCAACCACTCGATCGATCTCTGCGCAGATTGCGGAATCTGTCTGCTCCAGACGTTGTTCCACTGTTGTTTTCCATGTTGGTGCACCCTAATACGCACACGATATTTTATGATATGATTTTTGTGATTTCAGTGAGAATCAATCAGGTGGAGAATTAATCAATTAACAATAAACATGTCATCTTTTTTGATAATTATTTTTGTTGTTGTGTTTGAGCTCCATCTCATGTGGTGAAAAAGGAAGGAAAGGGAAAGTACAATGTCTTTTCCTCTGGAATTGCTATCATTTGAGGTACATAGAGTGGTCCACATGAAGTTTGACGGGCTATGGATAATCCAGAGATGCGTTGATTCCTTGGGGCAAAGAAAGCGCTAAGAACATTGGCTGGACCTTCCAGCAAGATTGGTCGCCGGCTCACGGTACAAAGAAGACACTGGCGTGGTGTGAGATCAATCTTCAGGATCTCCGGACGAAGCTAATTGGTCGTCAAACTTGCCCGATCTCAATCCTTTGGATTTTTCTGTCTGGTCGGTTCTAAAGCAAAATGCCTGTTCTTTTAAGTACAAGTCACTGGATCTGCTGAAAAAGTCCTGGAGAAGGTAAGGGGCATGGGAAATGATCGCACGCATCCTCAAGAACTTCCGGAAGAAATTGGATGTTTGTATAGAAGCTAAAGGTTTGAATGTGAAGAGTAAGATCTTATGTAGAATTTTATGATTATTGCATTAAAAAAATACTTGTTTGGATTGATTTTTCCAAAGTTGTAGGTAGTTTTTCGCGTCGCACTTCATGTGGACCACGCTGTACTGGGTGGAACAACTAGGACCGAAGGGGAATTTTTTTCTTTTTGGATTGACCGTAAATGAGGAGCAACAGTTTAAAAATTTCAGAGAATGAGAAGAAATTATAAAACACGTAAAAAATTAGGATTAATTGACTGGTTTGAAACTCACATGGCCAGCTCTCTCATATGCTATAGCTAAGTCATCCAGATGAAGTTTTTCGTGGATCATAAGGCTTCTTCTCACTTGTTCACAATTGTTTATCGCCGAACATAACTTTAACATGCTTTTATAATGAATCTCAGGAATAGAAAATAAACTACGGGGGACGTACTAATTGCAATAATGGAGATGGTACGAACACTTGAAGATCTCCAGAAAATCCTTCCGCATCAAGATTGGAGAAAATCTAGGGGAAGAAAAGACTTGGAAGAGCAATTCCAGGATTTGGGTAAAAAATATATACCTTTTGAGTGTATGCCATGACAATATCACAAAGTATATCGACCAATGCTCTTGTGTAGTCAATTTTAAGTGTAAGCTCGTTTACATCCATCCGATCCCAACATACAGTCATCTAAAATTTTCCATTTTTCTTTCTATATTATCAAGAAAACTGGATTTCTATCAGTTGTCCTAATTTATTTAGTTGAATTAATCCAATAATAATTCAATATCATATCAGATCTCGATTTAATTCATACCTGTTCAACGATGTGACAGACATCTATGTGACTACTCGAATGCCGCATATCGTTCGAGGATGTACATATCTTTAATAATTTAATAAACTGAGGATAAACACAAGAGAAATCCATGACAAAACGAAAACATCCGAACAGCTCACAGGTACATCCAGTTGACAGCTAAGCGAGATCCTGGCAAGCGCTTTTTCCTTAGCCAAATTCAAAAAATTCTTGATGCCTCGATTAAATATACCGTACCACTCTGATTCATCTTTACCTCGCCTAAAACAAATGTAAATTTTGCGTAAAGCACTAACTGGTGGTCCAGAAATCCTTACACTCGGTTAGCCAGCCTGTAATTCCGCAGCTCAACAAATGCCATATGTATTCGGATGAGGTCGACGAGGTCGTCCTCGTTTGGTGGATCTTGGTTCGCTGAGATTTTCATCTGCAAAATGAGTTAACTATTAAATTACCCGTGCATCTAAAATAAGCATATCATGGGTTATGCACCTGAGATCGAAGATCAGTCTTACGTTCACTCATTAACTCGGATGTGAGGTACTCGTTGAGCTGCAAGCGGACATCATTTGACTTATGGGGATGAAAAACCGACCGATTTTACGCACCATTCTATCCCAAGTGGAAAGGGTTAGTTGACAGTAATCGATTCGACCGACTTCACGTATGATATTAGCGTACTGTTGGAATCTCGAGCAACTTCCATTGATCACTGAGAGCAGCTTAAGGAGTTCCTTGCATGGATCTTCATCTTGTACAATCTCAACGGTTTCGTCGAAAAAGTCCTCAGCACTTTTCTGGAAGATCCATGTTATTGTTGGTTCGAAATAGCTCATAGCGGATAAGAAGGCGCATACAATTATAAGTGACTCCAAGTGAGCATGGAACGGTCGTTTATAGGGAAGGTACTTTTGGTAGAAAGGTGAATCTCGCAGTGCTTTCATACATCTGAAGGAATAAGAATATTTTTAAATTGAAAAAAAAACACCACATTCCATTTTGAGTGAGTTTGTACTGCACACCTTACGAGGCTGGCGAACTCTTCAGATGCATTTCTTTTAGATGGATGAAATCGACGACGATGCTCAGCAAACGCCCTTTTACAGTGCGAATCGAAAGCCGAGAAGGAGGCAGTGAGCATATCTTCTTCTGCCTAAATTTAAATAATTCATTTAAATTCTGCGATATTTTCTACGTAACATCATAACTTTGCTACCTTATCCAGCGTTAATGGTTGCCATTTATCTAGAATGTTCTGTAGCGTTTTTGCGAGGAGAGAAAATGAGATGTCGATTGAGATCATCGAATGGAAGGCAAGCCATCGACTAAATATACGGATAGGGGTAATATTTTATCCTGCGTTTTCCAGTAATAGAACCTTCAACTCACCACATCGCTGTATGAACCTCTGTCAAATCACCTTGAACGGCATGTTGTCGAAGGATCGTGTTTGCTTTGTCTGGAAAAACACCATCCCATAGCCGAACAGGAGCCTGAATTTGGATCATTAGTGTTTTTTTTTCATAGGTTGAATAAAATGAGAACTTACTCCACTGAGGCGAATTTCATATAGAGCGAATTGTCTCATGAGTTCGATATGCTCTTTAACATCCAGCAGATCATCCTCTTCAGCTCCAAAACGTTCCTCACGCGTAGATAACCAGAGCTATATCAATTTTTGATATATTTATATTTTTGGTATCCTACGATAGAAATGAAAAAAAAAATGGAAAAATTAGAAAATGGGAGACTGAATCTCTTTTTTCAAAAAAGAATATGAAAAGAGACCTACTTTTAACTTCACACTACCGGATACTTTACTCTTCTCAGAACGAGGTTGTAACGTAAACCATTGTTGAATTCCATCAGGAGGAATATCCTAAATATAAACGTGCATGTCTTACATTCTTCTAATATAAAGGCATCACCCCACGAATCTGGGGTGGTACGGATTTGAGGTGTAGTATTCGTATACGGGATGGGAGACTATGGAGAGGGGGGTGATCCGGTCCATTTCTTCCTAGTTGCCGTAGAAAACGGCCCGGAAGATACGGCTTCGAGCGTTCCGGCTCGCTACTTTCTACAGCGAGTTCGATTGGAGCGCGCCAGCATTGTGCACGCGCCGCATTTTCCGGGCCGTTTTTTACGGCAATTAAGGAAAAATGAACGGAATCACACCCCTCTCCATAATCTACTATCCCGTATACGAATACTCCACCTGAAATCCGTACCACGTCAGATTCGCGGAGTGATGCCTTTAACATTTGCACGATTGATGTTGACAGCACGATTTCAACCAATAACAGCAGCGTTGAATAGTTCTAAGGTCCAGAGAAAGCGCGGAAGTTCTGTTTTTGTTAGTGTCTCTGAGAGTCGCAAAACAAAAAAAACACTCTTTGAGTTAACTCTCAGCTTTAACGTTAGCCTCATTTCCTGTTTGAATCCTAGCAGAGGGCTGATTCCAAGAGTGTTTCCATTCGGAGTGTTTTTATCGTCTTACGAGTACAGCTTTACGACGAATGGCTTTTTATTGCTCTAGGTGAACCACACAAAAGTCATTTAATTTACTATAGTGGGATTTGTACTAACACTTAGGTTCATACTGATACATCCAAGAAAGTCGTCAGTGGTGTCATCGGAGTCCGCTCGAGCACTTTGTGCGACCTCTTTGAAGAAACGGCCAAGTCCCTACAAAATAAATATTTGGCGGAAACACATAAAATTAGTCAGATTTATGCAAACGTGTTTTATGAGGCTGGAAACATAAGCGGAAAGAACGAGAATTATGCAAATGTACTACGATAGTTTTACGAAAGAATGAATGTTTGTTTTAAATAGTTCCTTAAAATTCGGAAAAATTCCTCAAAGAAATTTTTATCTTATGCCATATAGTAGAACAAAAGGATACAAATTACAACTAGGGAGGAAATCTTCGAATAATTAAAAAAAAACACTAGGTGTAAAAAATGGAGTTAAAAAGGAAATAATCACAACTCACTTTAAATCCACCAGTGATTTGATTCAGTGATGATACAGCATCCAAAACCGACTGTTCCTCATCGTCATGATCCCTAAAATGACGAAATATTTTGAAAAATTCGAACGAAAACAAGAGAAAAAAATAAACAAAAGAATTTTTAGAACGTAAGAATGGAGTGGAAAAATTAAGGCAGACCATATGTCCATGTGGAACCGGTCCGTCTGTACATCATCCACAATAAACTGAAATCGTTCGTTCCATTTCGGATTCAACGTCTTTTTTTGAACTGAGCTTGCTTTGATGAGCTTCGCTGGTATTGTGCCACTGTCTGACTCTTAAAATGGGAAATTATTAAATGTGAAAAGAAAAAAAAAGGAAAAAGGAATGAAAAGAGAAAGTACTCTCAATCTTCTAATCATCCAAGAAATCCACAGAAGCAGAAACTTATCTTGGCACCTTTCTTTCCAACTTTGCGACGGAATGAGCCACCAAATCGTTGCAATACGTTGTCTTTTTTGAGCTTAAATGATTAAAAAAATCCAAAAAATAAAATGATAAGAAAGAAATAATTATGAACTGCTTGCTATTACGTTCATAGTCTTAGGTGATTTGACATTTTCTTCCTCCGTTGTTTCAGTCACCTCAACTATCTCTCGTTTACCAGGAACAACTCCCATCATCGCAAAAGGATCGCTGAATCCTAAAACCAGGGTAATTTTGTTTGGCGGAAGAAAACATGCATAAAATGTTGATAAGGAAGATTTTCATTGAAAAATAGACGTTATAAAAAACAACGTCAGTTGAATGAAGAACCTTAAAAGGGAAAATTAGAAAAATCGTACCATTGATGTCCTTAGCAATAAGGTCTTTAGCTTCCAAAAGTAGAACATTCAGAAGAACGACAGGAGGCTTAATATTTAGTATTTTACGAAAAGATATTAAAGTGGAAACATTATAAGTTTGTTTTCTTACCTTATTTTGCTTAGCTTTTTCCATAAGGGTGTTATGTAATTGTGTATCGCCTTGGAATGCGGATCGAACATATTTGTAGAGATTTTCACGGCTTTCACATTCTTCTTTTCCAACTTTATGAGTAATGGTGTACAAAGCTTCGACATAAAGAGCCTAGAACAACATTCATTTATTATAGAACATCTTTCTGAGTAACTTTAAGTTCTGATTGTAAATTTTTCGAAAATATGCATCCAATTTTTCCGCACATATTCAATGCGAAATTATAGCTCCGCACCAGAGACTGCGCTGTTCCAAATTAGTAACTTCAATGCTTTCTGCGACGAGCCTTACCTCATCTTCTCCTCAATGGAAATACGATATAGGGAGGGGAAGCGTGATAAAATTTCGAGTAAACTTCTAATTGGCCGGAATAGGAACATATGTGGTGAGACAAGGAAACTCTAGTTACATTTGGTTTCGGGTAACCACCAAGGAAAGAACGAGGAAGTTATTTAGAATAAGTGCAATCAGTTTCTTTTGTCGATCATGGATTAAAGTTCAAATATAGAAATTTTTTAGATCTAGTCACACTGAAAGTGTTTTGAAAATTTAAGCAATATGTAAACGTTTAAGAAATAATGAATTATTAGCTCATCTAGGAAAGTTTTCAAAACGTTGGAAGTATGTACGGATTCTCCAGAAAATTGGGACATTTAACCTTTTCGTCTCTACATTTAAGCAGTGACAACTGAAACCAAGTGATTGCTTGGATTAGAAGCCGTTAACTTACCTCAAGGAGTTTCCTGTCAGCGTTGAGAGTAAGATTACGTATGGTAAGAAGTTCATCTTCAGCCGGTTGTTCCACATCCAACGGTTGTGTAATCCGTTCGAAGAAATTATTGTCCGAAGCTTGCACTCTAAACAACTACTCGATGACGTTATGAATAGTAACACCATGGTGAGGTCAATTAAAATAACTCTCCGCTGAGTAATTTTCTCTACCTAAATGGAATCGCACAATTTTGCACGCATTTCTCACCTCCCACGTGTTACTGAGTATAGCCGCAAACGAATCAGAAGTGTTACTTTATAATTATATTTCTTATTTTTGTTCAAATTGTGCCTACAAAATCATATGAGTTATAAAAACTTGGTAAAATCCACGTATTCTGGAAAAAGAAGGAAAAATCGAGAATGGTGTTACAGTTCTATCAGTGTTTTCTAATAATGTATCCACGGTTTTTTTTAAACGTTTACACTTAAAGATTTATTTTCTTTTTCAAATATTTTCTTTGCCATGAAGGCGATTTTTTTAAAAGTTCAACCAAGGTGTTGTTGATAAAATGTAGAATTACAGTTTCAAGTGTACATGTAGCAGTACGTGAAAGAACCGTTTTTTACCAGTTTTTTTTTCCTATTTATATTTCTTTTTCCTACTTCTCTTTCCTGGCAATTTAGGAAAATAATCGCCTATATTTGTTTAAAATTTAGTAGCATTTCATTAGTTTAGCAAAATGGAACAGAAAAAAGCCATTTTATTTTTATTGCCTTCTCTTTTATCCCTAAATACAAATTAAATAAAAACGTCTTAATTTCTAAAAGTGAACCTTTCTTTTATAATAGGGATTAAGAATTGCAAAATTTGATATGAGTTGTGTCAAAATTTTTATCTTTTATCCTTTTTTTGGATATTAACAAGCTAGTAATCTCTCTTATTCAGTAATCCTAATGTTTACGTAACATATTGTGCTTCTATTTCTTCCCAATGGGTTCTTTTTTATCTTTGACGTTATCGCTAACGTACGTAACGAAACGTTGACAACATTCTTAAAAAAACCTCTAAATGTTACGTTAGATGGTTTTACGGCAAATAACTCAAATTACATGAACGATAGGAGAATTCTTTGCGTGACTTTTCGAAAGGAATGCAACGAATTGCGTAAGCTAGTGGGGCCAATTTACACGACTTCGTTTATTTGATTAGATGTAGCATGCGTATATAATTGGAACAATGACGAAAGTGACTAGATGATGTTGATTAACGAGGTATAAATGAACATTTTTACACTCATATTCACTATTGCGAATTCCCATGTGAAAAAGTGGTGTCTGAAGACAGTCAAACGAGTTATTTTTGTTAAGAAAAAATTAAGTTCTTAGACGTTACACTCAATCAAAAAATCTCGAACGGGGAACGATAACAATGAATTACTAATCGCTATAAATCAACGAACAAAGCATTTACTATAAGCGTCAAAATCCAGATATCTTCACCGGGATTATAAAAATAATCCGTAGCCTTACTCAGTTCTATCACTGCGGAAATTAAATTTTCTTAATTTCGTACTAATGAATTTTTAAAGAGTGAGACTAGCTGTAAAAGTCCGAGCGAAAAAACTTCAGCGATAGCCATAATATTCACCATAACATTGAGCGGATTATTCCTTTCTTTTCTTCTTTCTCCGATTACGTTTTCATAACATAGGCTTTCATGTGAGTAGTGACGTTATATCGTAGACTTTTTTCTCTTAACGATTTACTACTAAGGAGAAGTGTTTACGCAGCTGGAAAAATAGTGACGTATGTAACTCTAAAGGAACATATTATCACTTATTTTATTATAAACAACAGAAAGTTTAGACTAATTAACTGCAGATTTATCAAACATATGACTACTGTCTTAATTACATGTACCATTGTCTACAATTTATAATAACAATAAAAATAACAAATTACTAGTTGAGAACTCTGTACGAGGGGAAAGGTTACTTTCGTGTACATATTCCATGTCATTTACGAGTGTCGCATCAAAATCGCAAGTTGTGACGTCAGAACCTAACAGACAGCGCCTCATTGCGATCGCTATAATTGGAAAAGTGAGGAGAGCGTGACGACAGGAAAAGCGCACAACGAATGTGTTACATTTAAAATAAATGTGCTCTATGCATGAAAAGTCGAAAGTTTTTCTCTCCGTGAAAACTTCCACACAAACACCGATTCGATAATACACCACTTTTGCAAAGGTGCAATATGGAAAATACCGATATTTTAATATTTTCCCCTTTCAAAAAAAAAAAACAAATGCGATAGAAATTCCTATGAAATTCCTATGAACCTTAGTTCTGAACGAAATATGTTAGGACGAAATATGCATTGTTGTCCATAGCTGCACACGTCGATGAGTATTACTTTCATGCATGTGGAAGGAAGTAATCGCGGAAAACCTCATATAACAAAGTTACGGGTTTAAAGTGAATTATTCGAATATTACTGGTGTGTTCGTAAAAGGAGTATTTCTAAATCACCGATCAAACTGATCAAAATGTATCCCATAGATGTATTCGTATGCATAAAAAAGATTTGACTACGAATCTATTTAACTTCATGTCATAAATTTATTGAATTTATCTAACTTCATATTTCAATTTAGCTTCATTTTCGCACATATGCGCTTCTAAATTTAACCAACGACAAGATTGTAATTGTGCTAAGCTGTTATTACTAATATCCTAGAATTTGTTAAGAAGTTACAGACGCGTATTGCATTGTTTTGATGTGTTACGTTAGGAAGCCAGTGCCTAGAGTTCAAAATATTTAGATCTGTTTCATGTTTTTTTTTTCTCGGGATCTTCAAGTTAGCATGAAAAAGTAAAATTTGACTTGTGGTTTCTACGAGCAAAGAAGTAAATAGTTGCGTTCTGGATTTTCTCTCCACTTATACAGAGTTTAGCATGAGGTTTCCGGGAAAGCGAACAATGAACTTTTTCTTTTCACATGACCGCTGCAGGAAAACGAAAGAAGAAATTCGACTGAAGATAAAAGCGGATGAAAAAAATGTCCTTATGCTTGCACTCTTGTACTTTTGACAATGGATAAAAACTTTTTCAAAAAATGTTCCAACGGAAGTAAATAAGGTCGAAAATTTGAGAGGAAACAATTACGAATATTGAAAATCTAACATCTTTCGTCGAGCCGGCCGGAGTCGCGCTGCCCTCATACCACTGCCTCAAGCCACACCCCCCACGCACACCAGCAGATAATAAAACGGGGTTTCATAATCAAATGTGGATTGCACGCACACACAACCCGGGGCCATATCATAATTTGGTTTGAGATATTTCCGCAAGAGTCAGAGACGTTCAATTAGGATATGCGTGAAAGCGCTGGATGAGGATAAACAAGGACAGATAAGCGCGAACATCGGTTGAATGTCTCACCAACGACGTTCTACAGAAATTCGAACACTATCCTGAAATCAGTCTAAACATAAGGGGAAGGGAATGGGAGGAAAGTCCACGCTGAGGACAGGGCGGAAAAGTCGAACTTTCTCGAATGAATAATGTAGGAAAAAAAGGAGCTCGTATAGCATAAATATTGAAAAGAATTCCGCCCTAGTCATGAAGAACAATAGGGTTCGGCTTCACCCTCCAGTCAACAGCCACCTTCAAAATACTATCTTATGTATGTGGCAGTTATTACAGCTATACCGGATTGTTACTGATTCTCAAATGAACATCAAAGCTCGTCTGAAAAAACATTATTGGATAGTTTCGTTTTGCGTAACTCATAAAGACTTGCATTTCCCATTTTAATGAGAAAATCTCCTCGAAAACATCCACCTAACAAACAATTTCAGATATTCTGCAGAGATTGAAAGACGCACGAAGCCTATATTTGATTCTGCATAGTTTATTTCCACTGAATGAAAGCGTCCATCGATTCCTAAAAAGACTCAATTCCCCCCAAATGGACCATGTGAGAATTTCTGATTGTTCGTGAAAATAATTGACAAAAAAAATTGTTCCCGTACCTTCCTGAATCGTTGTTTTTTTTTTGTTAGAATTTGCAATACACGCTTTCGAATGCATGGTCAGAAGCATCATATTTGATGAATCCTAATAAATTAGCTAAAAAAAAGGTGCTCATAATCTAATGTCTCAACTACGTGAATACTAGTACAGCTACATTAATTAACGGGAAACATGAAAAAGAAAAAGTACTGCAAGAGACAAACGCATGAAAAACCCTAATAAGGCAGCAGGAAAGCAATGACATTAAGAAATATGTCTTATTACTGTGTCATTAGATGAATGGAATTTTTAATAAGCTTATGGCATTCAGATACTAATGCTAGACAAGCTGCACTGACTTTGAAACTATTCAAACCAGCGACTGCAAAGTTTCCAGAAATTGAAACATTAATCACCGATAATGTGAATGAGAAAATTTCTAGTCGTTAGCTAGATGAAGTAAAATTTTGTAGTTGTTGAATAATGTAAACCTATTCTCTAGAAAATCATAAATTCGGTTATTCTATAGGGGAGAATGTACGATGTTGGTAAACAGCATCATAAAAGCACTTTATGAGTGGTTATGAAATATTTAATGGTATAATAATCTGTTTTTTTTTTGAGAAATTGTCTAACGATGTAGTCGGACAATTGGAGTGCAAAAAATACATTAAGTTCCATGCGGCGGATATATGCAAAAAAAAATTTGCTCTCTAACGTTTTAAAAGAAGATGATAAAGTGAAAATGATGTAAGGATCTTTCCAGGAAAAAAGTAGAGTTAGAGGTGTTGATTACGAATTGAAGCGTGTTTATGCTCAATTTGCGTTATTCGACGTAAAAAGGCCGTGGAAAACTGCGTGGGAGGCGTACGAATTTTCCCAACAGGCAATTTAAAACGCTATCTTTACTCTACTCTACTCTCACATACTTTCAACAGCCCATTTTTTGGTTACACTTGAATATGCTGCTTGGAAACTTCACTGATTATCGTCTGTTCGCTGACAGATGCGGTATATGTACAAGAATAACGCGTTGTAAAAAGGTGCCTTGTACGAAAATTCGGTCGCAAAGGTTGTTTCTCACGCTGTTTTTTAAGTTCGAGATTCGAGGGAATTCAGCGTGAACATACTCATAACCGTAATCTGTACCGTTAACCCTATCATTTCTTGGATAGAGCTCAACATCGTCAGTTTTGTGGTATGCAACCTTTAAACAAGTGTATACGTCTTCTACTTGAGGAGATTGTAGTTCTACAGGAGTGTCGTAAGAGTTAAAATAATAAATTTGTTCATATGAAGATTTACAAAAGTTAAGAAAGCTTTCTTAATACTCCAGAACTTCCTTCAGGATCAAGTATACCACATTTAGCAAAATAAGTTAAATTTACTATTTCTGACAAATTTAGGATGAATTCCATATTCATCTGCTAAAGCAAAGTCACAATGTAGTTGGAAATTAATTTGTTTGACCATCTGGTATTTATAGGACCATTACGGCATCTAATTTTAAAGTAATTCCATAATTTGATGAAATTGTTGCTTTCACCGGAACACCTCTCACTTTTTAATTGTAAGTAAAACAGTTTTCGGAAGTATTTGAAATATAATTGAACATTTCTTCTTACATTTCTAACTGTCATACTATTATTTTTAATAAATTCTAGCATAAATTATTGGAACTGACTTTATAGGTTGTAAAGCGTTAATATCCCGAAGTTGATTTAAGTTGTTAAGAATTTTTATAAACTTTTCAATTTAAATTTCTAAGTTATGATAATGCTAGATGATTTTGTGAATAAAGAGTATTGCGTGACAATAAATAGTTGAAGTATTCAGCCGTTTATTTTTCCAAATAGTATCTAAGACTTCTTCCGATATAAACGAGAATCGTACACTGATTGCAGCAAAATATAAACTAAAATCCATATGAAGAATTCACGGATGTCATTCTATACGATTTTTTTTTGTCGTTCGGTATCCTATGAATACGAAACTGAGCCAGTTTTTAAAGTGAAACGTCAAAGTGAGTAAACTGATGCATGAAATTGTGAGCTGCAAGTTTTTCCAAAGTTATCTAGCATAAAACACAAACATAGCCATCCACCCCCGCAAATGCGACGTGCCCGTATCAGAATCCACCATTTGTAAAAAAAAAGCGTCCTTTCGCATAGTATACTGTAGCTGTTCAAAAATTCCCTGCAGGATGCTACAGTAGTGAAATCAACAGTGAACGATAGAAGGTGGTATGGTCCATAAGTGAGTAACGATGTCATGATTCGATTAAAATTTCTTTTTTTCAATTTTGAAGAGAACCGTTAAAATTTGTATTGTGATGATTAGGAAAACACAAAAAAAATACATTTCCAAGTTTTCCAATTAAGTCCAACAACAGTTTTCAAATTCTTTTCTCCCAACATACAGAGTTTTAAAAAGGAAGGAAAATTTCTCAGGAAATTGTTAGTTGTGGAGGATTCAACAAATTCATCTACTGATTTTTATCATTCAAGTACATCATACAGCGGAGCCGGGTACGATAAATTGTTCCAAAAATTGAGAAAAAAACCCTGATTTTTGAACACGTTGTTTTTTTCTCTGTGGAAAGAGAGCCTCCTCCCCTTGTAGAAGTTTACAGACGAACTCCTCATCTCCAAGGATGTTCACACAGTGTTTCTCGGCAAAAATCTTTCCTTTTTGGCTTTTATAACACTATTGCAGATTTTTCCACAGACCTAAGGTAAATGTTATGATTCGTGAACGTTATTGAGAAGTATTATTTCACGATTTTCATATCTTTTCCTTATATCCTCGTTTTTTCCCCGACACGTTCTCACACGTGAAATGCATTCTTTCCCTCATCAACGCCTACCCTATCGCTTTCCCATCGTTTTGCGCATTCACCCTCAACTCTGCATACTTTAGACAAGTTATAGTGAATGAAACTTTTAGGAACTGCTAGCAACTGAATCCAAAACCAGTACGTACAGAAAACAACAAGTGCACGGATTTCAAAGAATTTGTGGGATCATAGTGGCGAGGGGGCAGTAAACGTATAGAAGAAAAATGCCAAAAACGGAAAACTTAAAATTTATATGCTGAGTTGGAGAGTACACGTAATGTGATATGACTATACATATGAGGTAACACCATCTCGGTTCTGGTATATATCAACCTCTTTACTCAAATTTTTATCCTACATCCATTTTATGTCTGTTTTTGTGCTCTCACAAAATCAAATTGAGATAGATTTAGACCAGCAATGACGAACTGACGAAATGAACTGCTCGTAAATCCGTCATCACTCCAGAAATTGGAATTCTTGCTCGAATGCTCAGAAATATTTCTGAATGTACTGCTTGGAAGCATCTGTTATTACTAAAAACAGGTTAAGTTATTATAACGTAGAGCAACCTAGGAGATTTTCCAAGTGTGAAACGCTACAATTAAGCCCACACTCCATGAAAAACAACAAATTGTAGGTTGGAAATTACGAAAAGAAAAATAAAACAAAAACTTATGCATGTATCTATTAAAAGCTTTGAAAAAAGGCAAGTCTTTATTTCTATAGGATTCGTTGTCATTAAATTGCAAAAAAAAAAAAAAAAAAATGAACAGTGCTTTTATAATATAATAATTCTATAATAATATAATTCTAATAATTTTATAATAATAATTAGCTCGTGACTACGCAAAGAAGAAGAATGCAGTTCTAAAGCAAGAATCATATACTGTTAGTTAGTTGACTTTAACTAGTACAAATGTATAAATAAAATATAAAGTATAAATGCATAAACAAAATATAAAGTATAAAAAAGTAGTTGCATAAATATAATATAAAGTACAATTATATAGATAAAATAAAAGGCGACAGTTTAGAGAAACCATAATTACAATAAATGGCTGACTATTTATTTATATGTACAAGATGGTATCGGAGATACGAAGACGGGACGAGTGTAGGTCCCATGGGATGTTAAGAAACGATGATAAACCATCTTTGAAGCGAAAATGACACACCACCGGATAATTTCAATCTTCAGAAAGTTTTCATGGAGATAGCACAAAAAAAAAACTAGGATATGTTTTTTTTTCAAGAGTAAACAGCTATTCTATAGTCTATACGAAGAATCCATGAAATTTGCTTATGTATCGTTATTGTTTTTTTTTACTTAGAATCCTCATAATTTGAAAGAGCGTAAAGTAGATCGGAAATGTTTCTTTGAAATAATTTTAACGCTGAGCGGTACATTAGAATGCAAAACGTTAACTGGTAAAAAAAAAATGAGTTTTCGCGTCGCTGATAAGGCGGCTACGCTATTAGGATTATAAAAATAGGTGATAAACTATTAATACTAAAAATAGCTCACAAAATTCATTAGATTTAACCCAATTATCTCTGAGGAAGATTACCATAGTTCTTCCAGGTTCTACTCCATTCAATAATGTACATCTACGGGGCTTAAAGGCATCACCCACGAATCTGAGGTGATACGGATCTCAGGTGGAGTATACGGGATCGTAGATTATGAAGAGAAGCGTGACTCCGTCCATTTCTTCTTAATTGCCGTAAAAAACGGCCCGGACGATACGGCTTTGGGCGTTCCGGCGTGTTATTTTCTACAACGAGTTCTATTGGAGCGCGCCAGCCTTGTGCATTCACAGCGTCTTTCGTACCGTTTTTTACGGCAATCAGGAAGAAATGAACGGAATCATCCCCCTCGCCATAATATACTATACGAATACGCCACCTGAAATCCGCACCACCTCAGATTCGTGAGTAGAAAGTAGAATCAATAGAAGCTGGCTGGAAACTATTGTCCCCCTCCTCAAACATTTATAAAGGTAGTCCGGAAAGTGCGTGGGAATGAGAACTCGTAGAAGTTAGAAAGTCGTCGAAGGTGTTTTTTTTTTACACATTTCCTAGAACACGTTGATCATCTGATGATCGCCGGACTTGTGCTTCGTTTTCTCGTCGAGTTACTTTTGCGCACCTTGCGGATGGGGAATCCATCCTGGTGGTACTGTTGGTTGCCCAGAAGATCGTGAAAGGGGATTGTCCGATGTTGTAGGTTCAGCAGAAACAAGATGGCGTCCGATCTCGTAGTTCCAAGGAGACAAAAGCAGAGCGTCGTAAAACGTCGTCTGGGAATCTGCAGCTGCCAATCTTCCCATTAAGAACAAAATTTTCCAGAAGTCGCGATGAGGAATCGACTCAAAAATGCAAAACTGCCACCGTCTTTGATGTTCGTTGGAAGCATGCAGGACAGAGGAGGAAATTGTATAGTTGACGTCGCTTACGGTGAAACCACCGCTGCTATTTCAGCGACAAGTAATCCAGAAATGAAAACGTTCATACGAGGACCATTATTCCATACATGGATTGGAATGAATTCAAAAGAGAAGACCACGCTGTTGTCCTCAAAGAACAGGTGAAATGCAACTAATAAGTCTACAAAGCGTCGTTCCGAGGAATTTCCTGCTTCTGTAAGTTCGTGGTGACTTCGGAGGGCACAATTCCTTGTTATAGTAGGATTGAGCTGCCACTCACAAATAGAAATCTATGATCACTATTACTTTTCCAATTTCCTAAGCAAGCAATTGTATCTATTCATTTCTTCTTAACTAAATCCGTTGGACTACTCTTTGTCAAGTTTTCTGGAGCAAGGAGCCTCCCTTCCTTCATTTCTTTTTTTCCTTTTCTTCACTATAGTTAGGAGTCGCTCAAGAATTCTATTCTTGAGCGAGAAGGCGAGAATGACGAAAAAATAACAGAAAAAATCAGCTGCGGCTCAGTTGTGCCTTTTCATCAGGATGCTGTTGAAACTTCGGGGAATCTATTTTTCAGGGACTCTCTAGATTAACGGATCTAATTCTCAGAACACACACTCCATACACCTTAAATCTGCTTTATATTTAGCATTAAACAAAATAAACAGTGAAGATGACTCCAGAGATTTTTCTCGAAGAAAATTCTTGCGAAGACTCTTTTTTTCGTTGCTCTTCCAGTTTTCACCTCCCAAGTGTCGAACGTAGAGAAAACGGAATTTTAAATTAGCCACGTGGATGTTTAAGTCCTCCTTTGGAACAAATCATCTGCCCTATTCTCTTTCATCAATGATGTCGGATGTGTTATGGTGGTTGCATTAGTGCCTCCTTCCTGGCGGCAACAACAGAACATTCGCATCATTGAAAACAACAGCAATTCGTGTTCTTCCTTGAAATCATTTCATTTCTCAAAACACTCAGGTTCTGATTAGAAATTAATGCTATTAGCTGGCAGGGAAAAGCCGAAGAAGACAGACGAGGAGCATTTTAGATGCAAAGAGAAAAAATTGTACGAAATTTGTCCTCATATGGAGGATAGTTGAACATAAACGAAGAGGGATTGTTTAGCTTATATTCTTGTTTTTCCTTCAGGAATTCTGGAAAAATCGACCAGAGTATCTCCTAATGTTGCTGGAAAACATTGGTAGCAAAAATTTACAAAACATTTTTCTGGAAAAGAACTTCTTTTAAGCACTTTAGGCTTTTTTCGGCCACCCAGTTCGGTTATGGAGGTATCCACTGCTTTTTATTGACAAAAAACTTATTACTACCAGATAAAAATGATTTTTCAAAAAGACACAAAAAACTTTTTCTGAGGAAGGAAAAAATTCTTCTGTGTTTTAGGTTTTTTTTTTTCAAACAAATGGTTTGATTATGGATGTACCCGTTATGTTCTTTTTCGATAAAATAGTAATTATTATCAGATAAAAGTGATTCTTCATCGATAGATATAGATTTCTCAAAATTTGGTTTTTTTTTTGTGGAGTTCGTCCTGTGTCCTACTTTGTGGATAGCGTATATATGAGTTGAAGTACAAACTTATCAGTTATCTTTCTGTTTTTGGATCTAACATTGTTCTCCTAAATCACAACCAATTTACCAATGGCTCAGAGAGAATTGAATTAACAGAACAAGATTTTGTGCAGAAAATGCGATGGCTATGAAGGGATTATGTGGATGACGTATTTTTCTACAAAATCCAAGTTTCTACGATAGAATTGAGTTACTGTAACGTAGAGTTAAATAACGAAAGGGAAAATAAAGAAGTGCCTCTAATTTTTAATATTTTTATGGACTGTAATTTCATCAACAATTCCATGCATACTAGAAAAATAAGTCAAATAAGATGTTAAAAAAAAACCCAAATTTCACATTACATGTTGACAGCAGCAAATGAACAATTCCATGCAATAACTCATAATCGAACATAGTTCAACAAAAGTATATTATTCAATTTGATCGATTAAAATGTGTCCAAATGCCATGACGAATTTCCAATCAATCATGCCATATAACAACGCGCTTAGTCCGTTCCTGTATGTGTGTGTATGTGTGTCACGAAAGTACTCCATAATGATGCAAAACTCTTCACCGGTGAGATGCCGAACCTTTGTCATGCACCTGATAGCCGAGCACTCTAGCTTTTATCCATTGTGCAAAGCAATGTTTGGATGTATGTTGGATTTGATAAGGCAAGTTAGTTTCTCTCATATGTTATTGAGGGTAAATAAACTTTTATGTTAATGTATGCTTCCAAATTTGCAAACTATCATGTCGTATAATAACGGGCTTATTCGGTCTCGTGTGTGCGTCTCTATATGTGTGTGTCTCAGTCAAGAAGTTCCAAGAGGAGAGGGAGACGGACACCATGGCGTCGGTTTGATGCGCTGGAACCTCAACGCGGTAAAATTGGGTGAGAGGGGTACTATAGTGTCGAATTCGTGCCCTGGAGCCAGATAGCTGTAAAATGGGGTGCCACGGGTCCCACGGGATTGAAATGGTGCGCCGGTGCCAGAAAGCTACAGAGTGGGGAGAGACGTTTTCTACTGCGTCGGATTGGTGCGCGAGAGCCCCAACGCAGTAGAATGGGTTTCTATGGTTCCTTCACATATCTAATTCCCAGCATGTCTCCATAACGCTGCTAACATCCTTTTTTCAAAAGGAAGAAATACACGTGCGAGCGGCTGCTTAAATACAGCACATAGTAGCCAACAATTTACGCGATCTGACGAAGAACGTTATTTTTATCATTACGATAGTGATTTTCACGTCATTTCATGCTAGCACATCATCTATTGCTATCAGTTGGAAACGGAGGAGACTCACACTTTAAATAATGCTTCCAAATTGCGGAGATTTGGGAGGAACATAGATGTAAAATCAAGTTTGATTGTTCTCCAAATGTAGAACTGACGCGCTTAGGGAAAAACCATAGAATCTTACATCTATGCTTAAATTTTTGGGTAAACGAAATTGAAGAGAGCGTTGATAGAAAAAAGCAACTCTAATTTTACAAAAAATGTCGCTGCTGTTATTTGTTATTGATCGGTGAAGGCGAGTGAGGAAAACACCAAAAAAAAGGCTGAAGTCTGGCTTTAGCCGAACGTTCAGGCTGGTAAATGTAATAACACAGTAAATTTGCAGCAGTTTCCTAGAAAAATCTCCCAAAGGAGGATAGAAAAGAATATGATGGTATGAACCCAAATTAAGTGCATCTCCGAACACAGTAGAAAAAAATAGTGGTAGGTCTTTTATTTGATCAAAATTTTTTTCTTTGTAAATCTTTTCTTCACATAGGATATTACCTATAGGATATATTTAAATGAAGAGGTACTGCTGCAAGAAATTTAGAAATTTTAAAACAAACAGTAGAAAATCTTTTCTGAGCACATTTAGCTCAGTGGTTAAAAATAAAATTTCATCCTGCCTTTTTTTTCATTTTCAGGAGCAGATGAATTTGCTTTAGTGAGGAATTATTTGTGGAT
This sequence comes from Necator americanus, assembly GCF_031761385.1. Taxonomy (NCBI): domain Eukaryota; kingdom Metazoa; phylum Nematoda; class Chromadorea; order Rhabditida; family Ancylostomatidae; genus Necator; species Necator americanus. Next base: position 30,804,714 of record NC_087376.1, read on the forward strand.
TGAAGTGGATGGTCTGATGCGCTTGAAATTCCAAACATTTCTTTGAAAATTCCCAATTAATGGAGTGCTCATACAATTAGAAACTGTGAACGAATGACCATATAAAGAAAAAATTTTTTTTACGTTCCGTTAGCGGAATTCAGATATTTCATAATTTCGAAAATTCAATATTTGTAGAAATTTAATGATATTTTGCAAATTCTTGATGTGTAATCGTCCCTTATATCAAAATACCGCAATTTGGTCCCGATGCGACTACAGTAGGCCACCGCTGCTATTTAACATTGCGTTATCTTCTGCTAGATTTTCATTTCTATGATCAGCATACAGTTTTGTTCTGTCTTTTCCTCCTTCGCTACACTTTCCCATAAATATTCCTTTTTTATTTGATATTCTTCAAAATGTAATGTGCTTTCATTGTGAAAACAGCGAAATATCGCAACGGCACTCAATTTCGCTGTGGGAATGTTTGTTCACGTTTATACGCATACTGTACCTCAACTGTACGCCAGCAAATCAAAAGCTAGCCCCCTTCGAGTGCTGGTAAACTCTTCAAAATCGCACATTTCCATGGCGAAAAGAAAGTCCAGGAGAAATTTCGGGAATAAAACTTTGTAATACATACATACGACAATAGTTGGACGAGTTTATTCACAATAACACATTCTATATCCTGGATTATTGAAAATTTCAGTTTTTTTGCCATGTCTCTGTTTGTTTTCTAACTAACTCCAGAGGGATGGAGAGGTTCTTATATACTTTTACTTTTGTTGTCATTTTTGAATATGAATTTACACTTATGGTTCAGAAAACCAAATCAGAAGTAGTAGAATGTTGCTTAAAATAAGGACATTAAAGAAAAGAAAGAAAACGAAGTGGAGCCACAATACGAAGCATTAATGCGTTGCAACAACTGAAATATTTTTAAATATAGGCAGTAAAAAAGAACGTAGATCTTTTTTAAATGAATTTCTTATCATGAAGATCAAGCGTTTCCCCTCCTAATCAGGTTATTGTTTACGGATCACCTCTCGCTAAAAGGCTGAATAATCCCCGGACAGTACCGTAAACATTTAGATGTCTCGGAAATAGTTCTCACATGTTGTATTGACATCAAAATTGTCGAAAAGTTTGCAAAATCCCCAAAATACGCTATGATTACTAACTATGCTAGATAATTCGCAAGTTCAACATTTAATATCTGTAGAAAACGAATATTTGAATAAAATAGAAAAGAAATAAGCGTAATATAATTAAAGCAAAGAAAGAACGAGAGAAGGATGCTGAAAACTTTGTACATAACGTCTTCTCGGAAATCTACTCACTCTAGCGATTTAATTAAAAGAAGTCCGCGAAATTCATCGAACAAAGAGATTTTCCGTAAATTTAAATCTGTAGTAGAATGCGAGTTAATTTCTGCTTGAAGCAGTGAGCAAAGAAAAATCTTAGGAAATTGCTTCCCGTTACCAGTAATGAAAGCTAATAAATGCTATGTTCTCTCTGCTAAAAATTCGTAATTATCTCAATGAAAACAACTGGATGAATCGATATAGTATAGTGGAGAACAGGAGCAATGCATATGAGGATATGTATCCCATGGATTAATCCTAAAAAGTCCCTATGCTGCAAATCTCTACTGGAAAATGCTTCAAAGTCCCACAGAACTATAGATGGCTTCCTCATCCTTAGTAGTGCATATTCTGCTACTTTTTAGTGCATTTGTGCGATTTTAACTAGTAAAAATATATTGTTCACTGCCAAAACGGGACTCTTCGTGTCGTGTTTTGATGAGAAAAGAGAATAAAAAATAGAAAAACAAAAACAATTTCACTTGATAATTTCTCTTTTGTTTTGTTCCTCATTCTAAAAAGATACCAAAAACTATGTTAGATTTGTGGTCTTTGCACATTTCACATAGAAGTTTGGTCAGTTGCAATGCGTGAGCAATTAGTGAATCCCGCAGCATCCAAGACTGCTATCAGGATAATATCGACATAATGAGAATATATTATCAAGCTTAGTAACAACCAAACATAATCCATGAATGAATCAAACAAGCAGCTACGATTCCCGTTCATGTGTCAACGAAGCGTGAAAATAAAAACTACATTTGCAGTGGCATGTTTTTCGCGATTGGCTTGGAGCTGATGCGGCATCCAGGAAAACTCGTGTTCTTATCCTTCATCGTTTATGTTTACGGATTCTATGAAGAATTGTTATGTTAAATAGGAATTATCTATTATTGTTTTCATTGTTCGGATGCTATGGTAGTGATCGTCGATCTACGACTCATCAAAAGATATGCTTCATTGGTTGAAGACTCACTGAAGCGAAATTTCCCTGGGGTCGACGTGAGATATGGATAGCTCACGGATCATCTGTTGAGCTCTGTTCAGTTGGCGTCCTGCCCATGCATGAGCACGTTCCATTGGTTTCAGCATTTTGTGCGATATGGTCGGCTTTTCACCGACACTGGTCGCCATGATGTGAAGCCCTGGAGCGGCTGGTGAATATCTTAGTGAAATCATGGATGAGGATAACTTCCAAATAGAGGAAAGTTCGAACGTATGTACGAGTCGATAGAAGTGAGTGGAAAAAAAAACTGATTGTTCATTCAGGAAGAGTCTGTACGTTAGGGAAGAGGTGAGAAACGTTTAGGGCGGAAACGAATGAAAAACCACAAGAAATGTTATTGAGGAGAAGTCGACTTAAACGAGTTGGAAAGCTGCAGTATGTTGCTTTCTCGTAGGGCGTGGCGCATAGTCCAACGACGGCTGCCAAAGACACGGCCCAACAAACTCGATCACAATCTATCAGCACATATTAAACGCTGGCAAAATACATATCAGCTCAACGAAGCGAAAAAAAACTGTGAAGAAAGAAGAAAAAACTCGTGAAGTTTAGAATTTACGATGATAATTGCTCATTCTCTTTAAAATTTTTTCTATTTCACCACAGAACTCAATAAATGTGTGAAATCATGCCCACCAGGAGCATTGAGCTATTAGTAAATGTTCATGTTTGTATTTAACTAGAGCGATGAAAAACATGTATCGTACTTGGATATTCTTCCAGAAAAAGCATCTTAGTTACTCGTAAAGAAGACTGTAGCTAATCATAGATTTGAAAACGGCTTAATGTCCCTCAGGCTTCTTTAAAATTGGACTATTCAGCGGTTTTGGGAGACGTGTGATGACACTGAAGGAGGACCACCCACTGCAACTTTTTCGAGTACGCTTGGACAATGGAAGAGCAAGCCAAAGCTTATGAAGAGGAGGAATCACGTAGACACAAACTTTATCTGCTTGTATTTTCAAAAATCGCTTCAAATTACGAAATTGGGTTTGATATTGAAGGAGAAAAAGAGAATGCATCACATCAGAAGCGAATAAAAATCAAAAATGTTAATGTGAAAACACGATGAAGCGTGGAACATCAGATTATCATATAATCTTGGCAACAGCAGATCAGAGAAGAATACGTTGGTGTTTCTAGGATCAACACCAGCGTAGACATGGATTTGGGATTAGTAAGGGTTCAAAATTCGTGTCTCGTCTTGTTAACAGTCAGTCAGTCAAAAACAAGAGATCGCTCTGTTTTAATTCTTTCAATTATGTACGTCACCAGAAGTTCAAGTTGAAGTTAAGGTCGTTTTGTTGCGAAGATTGAGTGGTATATGAGTTACATTTACAAAAAATAGGGAGCTTTTTGGGTAAAGCAGCACCGGTAAGCAATTAAATCTTCTAAGGTGGTCACAGAAGTAGTAATTTTCGCTAAAACAGAACGGTACAGTAGAAACTCGAAATACGATTTTAATTTTGCTGAATTCTTGAAGAAATCTCAAATTTGAATACAAATGACCGAAGCGAAATTAGCAGAATTCACGTTTTGTCCTTAGAAACATGGACAATTGTTTTTATGAAGAGAGTTAGGAGAAGCGATGAAATTGGAAAGAACTGAGAAAGTTTCGCGTTGTTAAATGGCAAGAGTGCTCATTAGTGCAGAAGTCGAGGAACAATTTTGGGGTGGCGAATTGAGAAGAGGTGACTGGGCGTAGTTGGAGACGCCAGACAAGACCATTGATCCTCGTTTTGCCATTCCATCCAGGGATCTCGTATTGCAATGCAATTCAGGTTTCTTTGCGTGAATTCACACTTCTATTACGCTTCTCACGCTCGAATCAAATGAAATAATCAAATGTGATGCTGAACGCTTTCGTTGGTTTGATAAATGAACTTTGCGGAAGAACTGAAATCGAATTGAGATTGGCGCTTGGTGAACGAGACAGAGAAGAGGGAGGGAGGGCGGTACACGAGGTTTGGGAATTCGAATACACCATAGTGAACTCCATTTATGGAATCGAAAAGGAACAAAATTCCCTAATATATCCATTATGCATAATGGAGCGTGGAGATGGAAAACAATAGCTAAGAGCGATGAACCAGGATGGTGTACATAAGAAAATTGATTGTTAAAGGATGATATTTCCTGGCTGAGAGCAACGTTATGGTGCTAGATGCGGGTTGTATGCTTGATTATTTGCTGATAATTAACCCTAGTATCGCACCCAGCTAAGTACAAATGGATTTTATTGGGGAAAAAAAATAATACGAGACGAAATAACTCGTGAAAGGAGGCCAAAACAAGGCGTGCTCACAAAAACAAACGTTACCACATGCAGAAAACACACGCGCTAGATTCAGTTGAATAATAAACTCAGTTGGCCATAAATCTTATTATTTAATTCCTGAACTATGAGTAGTATTGATAAAATTAGCTTCCATACACTATAACTTATTCATAGAATATGGAAAAATTCTACAGTTGTACCTTCTAATTGAGCTATGATACGTTAAATACTGCCATCTAGAAAAAAACAGATAATCACTGGAATTTTTTCCGAATATTTGCGCAAATTTTCAAATCGGGCTGTGAGGGCAAAGATTGAGTACGAGCTAGTTTAACGACCCGTGAAAGATATCGCACGCAACCAGCTTACTTATTAATTATTTGTGATGGTGGAGCAGCGCCGCCTGCTTATTTGAGGATATTCTTACAGGATTATTACAAAAATGGAAAAAAAATCAAATGAAAATGAATTTTTCTTATTTTAGAAGCCAGTATTGTAACGTATCACCAAGTTTAGATCATACGTGATAATGATTCAAAAAATTTTAATAAAAAAATATTATAACCTTAGTATAATTTCAAATTATAATCCAAAGCCAACATCTGATAAACATAATTTTTATAGCTACATATTCATTACATGTACGCTTAATGGTGCCTATAATTTCTTTGTTATGCTCTGATGTCAATTGATAATTTTACTTTTAAAGTACATATGTGATTTATCCCACAATTTTCTATATTATATGTTATTATTGTGAGAAGTTGAAGATTCAACACCTAGAGTTTTTTTCCACCTAACCACAGTTCATTTTTGTACTAGAAAACTTCCCATGGATAGTTTTCCAAGAAAAATGTTTCGGGAAAAACTCGTAGTAACACCGATAAGGACACGAATAAATACAGGAAAACACAGCAAAAATGTTGAGATGAACTTCACGAGTTCGACGAGTTGTTCTGTTCGTCTACTTCCTTTTTGGTCAGCGAAACATTTCATAAATAATAGAATAGGGGAATTCCAGGGAATGTTTTTTTTTTGTAAATGTGTCCAGTTAGCTGAAAAACAGTACTTTAATGGTGTATTAGGATTATTGCGCAATTTTAAAATATCCAAGGAACTATGTAGGTCTCTAACATCTTCACAACGTTTTTTTTTATTTTCTGCTTCCGAAAAACAGTTTCATGCCTTGGAATTGGCCACATATCGCTTCACGTTCAATATCTCCAGGACAACACGATGTTTTTTTTTACCTTTGCTTCAATCCACGTATCCTAGAAATAGATGTAACAAAGGCATAGAAGATGAATGATGATGACTAAGGTAGAATAGATGGTTAGAATCACTAAAATAAAACACGGACGAGGTGTAAACATGAAAACAGCGTCAAAACAGTGATTTTTGAGCCTAACCACTAAGTATCACGATTAGATCGGCAAACACTAACGTGTGTCGCGCTTCTTCTGGAAATATCCTCGAAAACAACGATAATTTCCGCCTATTCAGCTGCATCACTGTAGTCACAATTACTTGAAAGGACTTTTTTCTATTCATGAAAGTTCTTTTGCTACACTAATTAGATGACGAAGAAAACATTCAAAACGAACTTCTTTTACTTATGTCCTCAGCTCTTAGGATATTAATTATCAAACGAAGAGGTCCCTCATTTCGTCTGTTTTTTTTTGTTTACTTCTCAATAATAAGGGAATAGTTTGAACATCAGAAACCATAGTTACTTCCCATCAGAGCTGCTTCACCAAAATTTGAATTACATTAAATTTTTGTCACGTTTCAACGACTAAAGAGCAATATTATTTAGAAAAACAGCATTACTGCTCACTTTTAAAAAGTCAGAAGAGTTATACACTGAGACTTTTCAACTAATTACAATCACTGCACATAGAACTTTGAAATTAACATTTCTTGAAAAATCTATCAACACTAAAGGGAAGCATTAGAGAAAGTTGTTGACTTGGTTCGTGGAACCAGAGATCCTAATTCATAGGAATTACCAAACCAAAAATAGCAAAACACGTAACAAAAGAATTGTGTGAATAGCCGTTTTTCTCATTGTTGAGTAAAATGGAGATGGTGTAGAATGCTGTCCACGTAGGAGGTTTTGTGGAGGTTAAATATGGGTGCAGGATTAATTTTAGTAAGGCTGCATTACTTCCCAAGCTAGAAGGGGGATTGTTCACATCAGTTAAGCGCACACATGCCAAGTTTTCTCATATTAATCCAGAGCAAGATATATATTAAACACTTTCTCGGTGCTCAAAGTAAAAGTAAGAATGAGTTATGAAACCAACGGAACAACTCGCATCCACCTTTTTGGATGGTGCTCACATTCACAGCATGATCACTAATGAATGGGGAAGACGGAGTATTAATATGAAGAAATTCCCAAGTATTCAGCTTTGAAAAATCGCTAAGAAACGGCGGTTGACTCATACTCCGTGTGAAAATCCAGAGTTCGGCAAAATTATTTTCCATTAAAGCTTCCTTGAATTGGAGGATGAAAAGCTCCTTCAGCTCTTCACTGCAAAAATAAAATCACAAAATAATTAAGAGATGCCGATTTTAACTGAAAGGGTGAAAAGAGGTAGCAAGAAAAAAATTAATTAACTCGAAGAGAAAGTTTGATGAAAAAAGAATTTCGTCATTCCGGTCAAAGCTGTAGAAGAATGCGACAGACGTACGAACGCAAAATTTGTGGATACCAAGAATTCCTGGAGGAACACGCAATAGTATAATTTCGAACATTTATATGTCTTATTCGTCTTTACTATTAATGTTTAAAAGTTCCAGTAAACTGAGTGATCCTAATTCAGGTCTCGAACGCTGCGAAAAACGGAAGAAAATGTGAAAAATTCTAACTAATAAATCGAACTCTACACAAAGAAGACGAAATCCAATCCAAGACTCCCAGAATATACAAGACTGTTTTGCAAGTAAGGTTTTAGTTGAACTTATTCCATAGTATCCATGCTGTCCATGGAGTAACAAAGCCTACGAGCAAGATTTCTATCGTGTTTTGCATAGCTCATCATGGTGACGAAATTATAACAGAGATGATCCTTAAATAAGGCTGGAAGTGCTGATTATTAATGGCAGGGCCAGGATCAGCCCTGGTTACTACGTCAGTATTTGGTGAGCTTTTCAAAGCTGCTCAAATATTTAAAAACGATCGAAATCGCGAAAATTGAGACAAAAATTTACTTGCATCAGAGAAGTGAAAGCATGGGATGCAGAAGAAAAATGTGTGCTGACATAATCGAAATCGGTAAACGATTTGAAAATTCCACTGAAATGATGCTGTTGGGAAAAATTCGAGGAATGAATACGTTTTTTTCTGGAACTTTCAATTTCAATGGCTTCAGCTAAACATAAAATTAGGTTCAATTCTCGTTATTGAGGGTTAGTCGGATGGGATGTAGCTGTTAGGGAAAGTTTTTGGAAACTTTTGCATTTTTCATCAAAATAGAATAAAATTTCTGCTTTAATTAACATTGGAACGGCTTCGATCGACGCGGACTGGCTTGGAGCTCGCATTTTTTTGAAGGTCCTGACAGGTTATTAAGAGATGGAAACGGTTACTGTCAATATCTGAATTAGGAAGCAAAGTTTTATAATTGCCGCATAATTTGTAGTTCTCATTTATGCCACATATTTTCAAAATCAAGAGCATTTATTGATATACGTGAAGGGGAAACTCGTGTGTTAGTTATCGTTGTCTACCCCATATTTTACTTTTAATATTAATTATTTATTTAATTTCAATCACATGAAATGGATAAGCTATAGAGAGGGGTTAATTTAAAAAGGAAAAAATAATTTAAAAAGCCAAGCAAGTATTATGTTTTAATATTTAATTTTTTTTGATTCCTTATGAATGAAGGTACTGTTAGTTGCGAAACACGTGGAAATAGTTTTAATCCAGAGATGACCCTTTTTAGATTTTATAACATCACAAATTAAAAAAAGCTAATCGTTATGACGAAAATTTCGACTAATATATTAAATCTATAGTAAAAAACCATTTACAGTGGTCAACCCATTGTACCTGGGCACAAGAAAAATTGAAAAGGCGAACCCAATACATGAATATGAAATAAATGAGGTAACTTATTTAAGCGTATGAAATAAACAATGGAGATGTAAATAGTTTTTGTTTATTTAAGATGTGTTTTTAGATCTCCTAATGTCGATCATGAATTTGCTGCGTTATCCAGAAACAAAAAAGTTTCTCTTCCAGATCTTTTTTATACAAGCAAAATTGGTTGGAGTTTCCGCAGAACTCATAGTGAAAACAAAATTTCAATGTTAAATGTTTCTAGATGGTAGTTCAAGCAATAATATTATAGTATATATAGTTGAAAGTTTAATTTAAATTGATTTCAATCTGGTTCAGTTAAAACCAAATAAAAACAATTTTAGATATTTTTTTAGAAGGAGACAAATGAGGAAAATGATGGATTTTGTAAAAGTTGAATGCACAACCGTCAATGTTATAACAGAAGAAGCTAATTTTTGATGTTTATATACGTATTCGACATTTATACGACATGATCTAAATTCTGTTAGCCTGAAATTATGTCCTCGAAAAAAGCTCTGAATAATTCTCTTCCCCTGTTGTTCGATTTGTGCCTTTTACATGATCGCTGAGAACGAACAGAATACAATTGTTTGTGTACATATGCCGAACATCGATATCCATGAGAAAAGGAAATATAAATTGCTGTTTTTCATACAATCCATCCTTATTTCTAAGGTTTCTATTGGATTATAATTGATTTTATCGGATAACGTTGGAGCAATTTTTTAGTACTTTTTTAGGTAGAAGATACCTTTTTTTCTCTAGAAATACCATCTAAATTATTTCATTGAGTAACTCATCCACACATGATACAAGTAGATACGATTTTGAAGCAAAATATCTCACTGTCCCTTTCCTGTTGTTCACATTTTTACACTTTTTTTTTGAGAAAAACGTCTGGCAGATCTCTTTAAAATGCAAAGCATCTCCTTTTTTTGTTAACGCCTGAATTTGATTCAGATGACACAGACGTTAATGCAAGTCTTCGTATGTGCTTATTTTTGACTGATAGTGGAAACTGAAATGTTCTAATAAAAAAGAGTAATAAACCAAAAAAAAAACTACACTAATCCTACATCCCCAATTTTCCTATAAATATCAGTTTTTTTTTTTGAAAATTCATATTTTGGAACGCAGTAGTAAATGAGTGCGAAGGACGAAAGCTGATCCGAAGTCATTGCATGATCCAGTTAAAAATTTGGGATTTTCGAGCTCTGCCCCACTTGGCTGTTGATGGATCTAAGTTTTACGTCTGTGCGATGGGACCCTCGATCAACTCTGCTCAGGATCTCAAAGACTGACATTGATCGCACAGCAATGACATGATTGCTGCTGCTCAACGTAAAGAGGATGTCATATTAGAGGATTTAAAACCGTAAGCAGCAGAAAATCAGGGATCGGAAGCTTGCACATATGATCCGGATTATCAAACTTTGACCGGCATTTCAGGGGTGTGTTCGGACAAAAAAAACACCAAGAAGTAATTTGAAACCATTCGTGGACAACTTTGTTACATGCAGTAGTGGTTACTGAAGTATAGCTAGCGTCCACATCCCGGATATCGTGTTTCTGTTTCTGGTCAATGATGATAATGTAGGAATTTTGTCTATGTCAATCCACAACAATATCCTTTCTTAAAATTGAGCCAACCATCGTACAAATCCTACACATTAGAAATTAGAAGAAAAAAAAAGCGTTTGCAAGTTTTACGAACCCAGCATAGATAGTGCTCAATCGAATTGATGATGGAGAATCTACGGATTTCAGAGGGAAAACACTCGTTTTCCAGATTTTCCAACAGATATATCTAAGAATTACCTTTGGAAGAGAATGAGTTAGTTAGTCTTAACAACGGTAAGATAAAGACATCACATGAATGACTGACAACAAAGGTGCAAACGAGAGAAAGAAAGGAAGAAAGAAAGAAAGAAAACAGAGAACGAAAGAAAGAAAGAAATAATGAGGAAGAGGGAGAGAAAGAGGAGGAAGAGAGAGGGAGAAAGAAAGAGAGAAAGAGAGGGAATGAAGGTATAGGTGAGGTACGAAACGTGCACAGAGATATGAATCCAAGGAGAAGATGGAATGAGAAAACTTTTATGATGATTAAGCTAGGAAACCAGCTGCGCTCATAGGAATGGTGAATTACCAGGACCTTCAGGATACATTAAGTCACGCAAGAAACTAATTAGGTAGGAGAATTTTATTGAAAAATGACTACCTATACTGGTAATATTGTTCCCAACAGAAATTGATATCCCGAAGAAGTTTTCACGAATGCGTTTTCATTTTCTACGTAAAAAAATCCCCTTAAACTTTACATTATTGTACATTTCTCATCTTGTTTCTTGTTGTTTACAATCAGTGAGGAACTGATTAGTGATCATTGTTGATGTACGAAATAAATAAACAAAGAATCCATTCAATTAATTGGTCAGCACCATCATTCCATCAATTTCACCCGTTAATCAAATTACGATTGAATGGGGTATGCGTTTTATAGATAAAATTGTACTAAATTACTCCAGGATTAGATCCCAAAATGAGCATCTAAAAATCTAGAGAAACAAGTTCCTAATAAAACTAAATACAATTACGAAACTTCTAATACTCATGTATCTTAACATCATTTAACATTGTGTTTTTACTATTTTATTATTTTATTGCTTGATTACCTGTTCATTTTATTAGTAGCAACGTAGGATTACGGCCACAAACTATGACTTCCATACAATTTAAGGAAAAAAAATGGGAAACTAACCTTCGATTGATGAAATCCTCCAAATCGGCCAATCGTTGAGCATTCGATATTCGTCTCCTTGTTGAGCTGAAACATTACCGTACACTAATACTTGATTATTTTCCATTGCTAAGTGCTAGCAAACAAATAATAAAGGATCTCATATTTTTATAAAAGATATAAAGGTACAGTATTACTAATGAACTCGTAAGGACCACTTTTTTTCGCTTCATTAACAAAGAAAAAAAGATTTTTGTGAGGACGCTAATTTTGGGAAGGACAAAGGATGTTTTAAATTGTCGACCAGAAATAATAAATATTAGCAGGAAATATTCCTGAAAAGGGAATTTAAAAATACAATTGACATGGAAAATTTGAGATTTCAATTTTTCATGGTTTCCGATCCTAGCTTTTCCATTCCCATAGGTTATATATATTTGCAGTTGAATTTCGTTGTATAGAAAAGCGGAAAAGTAGTAACCCGCGATATTTAAAAGAAATTGTTTTATCGCGATAAAGATGTCATGGATAATTTTCACTCTGTACCATTCAGGCTCTCCTAAATATTGACTTTGCAGAAATTTTTCCAGAGATAAAAAGTAAATGAAAGTTTTAAACGAGACCATAAAAGTCCGACTGGTTAGAGCTTTAAATTAGCCTTTTCTAGAAGAAAGCGAAATTTTGTTTCGTTCCGCAGATAAGTTGAAATGTGTGGATCTGTTAGATACCATAACCACCTGTTTACAAGAGCGACTTAACAGCGAAATCTCCGGAAGGCGCCGCTATTATTTTGTTTTCTCACATGAAAAGTAGGTGAACAAAGCAGAAAAGATTCTCTTAAGAATATGAAAGCACGAGAAATCAATAATGCAGAGCGAAAATTTTCGACAACACATCCCTAATACCTCTCGTTCTACTCACATTTCCCACGAAAACAGGAATAAATACGATTTGTGAGAAAGGGAGGTAGAATGGATGCTAGGAGTTGAAAAATCATACCGTCGTCTGAACAGATTCTGCCTGCTGGTCCTATAATTAGCTATTTTTGAGCAGTCACCAACAGATCCTGTCCTGGACTCCATGGCACGGAGTCGCTGTGCCTAAACGTCATCTTGAACTTCTTTAAACGATAGCACGAAAAAAAGTGAAAACAAAAAAAAAACAAGCATCCACATTCCATCCAACAATCCATGTGAAGTAGCAAGCATTACAGTAGGCTTTCAAAAAAGAAAAAAAAGAAATGGATAGTTTCACCAGCCAAACTAACACGATCACTGTGTGAACGATGCTTATGCGAAGACATTGTCGTGACAATGTTTATATCCGGACGATTACTGGATATGTGTAGCGTCTTTCACACGGTGAATGAACCCATTGAGAAAGTGAAAAAAAGGATTCCGTAGGGATTGTGGACGCGTGGAACTCTCCTAAATGGAGGAACGACGGCACTTCGTTGACGGGAAAACAGTCAGGAATAACGGCGTAAGGCAAGTGCGCCAATTGGTGAAGTTTTTGCACAGAATAACGAACCAAGGCTATGTATGCTATGGATCGCTGCTTTGATGGTGGTGGTGGTGGTGGTTGTCTCCGGACTGCAGCATGAAAACATTGCAACAGAGTCGGCTGTGATGTGTTTCATTGCATTTCGAACGAGCTTCAAAAGGTCCTCCGCCAAAAATTCACACTGATATGCAAATGTGTCTTTCATTTAAACAACGTCAAGGAGGGAATAGTCGCTCTTTTTATATGATTTTCACTACTTGTGAAAGCGCTTAACGTGGCTGGTTTATCCGGAAATCAATCACTGGATCACTCCACGGACTTGGATGAGAGTTTCTTTCAGCGAGTTATTAGCTGTGGAAGCGTACACGTCCATTTCAGCTTATGGCTTTGTGTAGCTTTGCACCGATATCAATTTGATTTAAAATATTCCAGATCCCACTGCTGCTTATCCTGTTCAGGAAATAATAAATTTAAAAAAAAAGCATCTCGTAGTAATTATTGTGGTTTCGAATCTCGTCCTGACTCCCAGTGAAATTTCAAGGTTGTTTTCTGGGATCCATGGGCTGCTAAATATAAAGACAAGCCAACATCCACAACTAATAAAAATTCGGCTATTAAAATCCCATTTAATGATTCTATAAAATTCCTGTAAATGAAATAAGTTCGTGGCTTAGGTGCTGTAAACCTGTGTTCGCAATATCCATACATATATCCTCGATCCAGTGAATAGGGAATGTTCACTTGGTACGAAGAACCCCTTCATTCTCAATTTAGCCAGTGACTGCTGCGGGACTTTTCGATTTTTGGAGATGCAGCGCTTAAAAACAAAAAAAGAAGACAAATGAAGTTTCCCCTTGTGTGAAATTTTTCAAACAAAAATGATGAATTATGAAGGATATTTGGCTTTTAACAAAAAAAATCTATGAAAAGAAAAATCAGCTAAGCAGTTTTAAAAAGTTTTTACCCGCAAAGAAATCAATGTAAAATTCGTAGAGACCGACGAATTTTTTCCGGAAAATATGATTATGATTATTACACTGTAGTATATTATTGTATGTTATTTACATTTATTTACAATTCATTTCATATGTAATTGCTTAGCATTGTACTATTTTATGTTGCTTTGTAGCAATTTAGAAATATAATAAAGTTTTTGTTTCGGAAAATTTTGTTTATGCAAAAAATCCAGGTTCTAGGTAGAGCATATGCATAGGATTATTTTACATCAAGTAAACGAGTATCCAGAATTTGGAAGTTTGCTAAGATAAAGAAACCTATGTGAATGCTGCAATATTTCATTAGGAATGCATATTTCATAATAATTTCTGCAGCAACGAAATGAGGAATATTGAGATTTTCAAAAACGGGGGAAGAAAAGAAGAAAAAAGACATTTAAAATGAAACCATTAGTTTCAATTCTGTGCTAATAATAATCTGCAAAATATTGATCATCAACAAATATTTGAAAAATGATGAATTTAGCTTATAATTAAAATTATGCAAAATTTAGATAGTTTAGATAGTATATTTAGGAATTGTAGTGAACATCTACATATTTTTCACCAAAAGGAAGCGTATTCAGGAACATTTCACGAAGGTTACGGGAATTTTTCGTTTTGATGAGTGGTGAACGTCCAGAGGGATAGGGATATGTGTTGTCGCTCCGTTTGTGGTCTATTCCATGCAACAATGATTTATTGAAGTATTCAACGGCTGTTTGATGACGTCTCAAGATTTGTCATGCACAACATTTTCCATATGCTTCCCCCTACCTGAAAAAAAAATACATTTCCTCGTTCCCTCACCCGCTCTCCCTCTCTCTGCACCACCTAACACGATAATATACTTTATGAGGAATGATTTTATTACTCGATATCTCGTACCAATACGACGTGACAACGCTTCAACAACAGAAACATTCGTATCGTGGTAGTAATTTTTTTTAAATGTGAAATAAGAAGAGCCCTATCCATAAAATTGTTACGAATGAACGGAATTGAGGTTAAGGAAACTGTAAAATGCAGATGCCAGAAGATGAAATGACCAGATATTGATATCTTCAGGATTACATTAGCGTAATCGAACGAGGAAAAGCCGATTTGTCCTCTCATCAAAAAGCAGCTTGGTTACACGACACTCGCACCTACAGCCTGCACTCCGCTACTAATGAATTTCTCGAGATTTTTGCAAATTTTCACCAAATTTAATCACATTAAAACTCGCCACCCTCACCCTCACATAACTTATTTGTTCCAAGTGTTCATTGAGCGTATCCGAGAGCATGTTTTCCCACGACATGTCATCGATTCAGCGTTGAGATGCAAACAAGTAAGGATATGCTGGATTTCTAACAGAAAACACTAGAAACTTCCAGAAACGGTCAACGCTAGTCCAATACTACGGAAAGGATTTTATTTAAGTATAAAGCTATCGCCATCCAGCTATGGAATAGTCAGCTATTAATCTCTCAACGCCTCCTGATCCGGACATAATGTCACTTTCATCCAAAGCGATGGAGCATTGTGGTAAAAGCTTGATGCTTCCTATGGATTAGCTTTACGTTTGCTGGATAGATTCCTGCAAATTCTACTCAGCCTAAAACAATAACATTTTGTCATATTTGATATTCAATTACAAAGAATAATTCTGCATGATTCAAGGAAAACAAAAAGAATCCGAAAGAAGTGCATGCGTCAATGCAATACAAAAGAATGATATTTTCATTCCTTGGTATTTCGAAGCTACACGATTTTCGCAGAATTGAGTGCATTTACCTAAAACCAAAAAATCCAAGTTGTTTTTTTCCTGTGAGCATGGAATTATCCAGCAGAGTACAGCGCTCTCTTTTGAACGGTAAAAGATTGCTGGTTACGAGTTTTTTTTTTCGAATGTCAAGTGAGAAATCATAAGGACTAGAAATCGTATATATTTTATCGCAAGCGGAATAAACTGAAATCAATTAAAATTTTATGAAGAACCTTGGGGAAACTTCCTTCTAATATATTACATATAGATCAGGATTAAGTTGTGGAAAAATTAAGTTTACCAAAGAATTCGACTAAAGTTGTTGTAGCAACACGATGAACAAGTAGATAACTTACACCAAATCCTATGATAAACGCTCTTCTGGAACTCTCTGCGCTTCCAAATCATATCGGAGCTACTTTTAATTCGTAAGGAAATAAAAAAATTAGGCGATAAATCCACGAAGTAGAAACATTTTCTAAAATTCAGATGAAAAAAGTGTTAAATAAAAAATAATTTCATAAAATCGGAGTCTGTTCTCAGATTGCTATAAGTATTTTTATTCTATTCTCGTACTGTATAGTTCAATGGTAAATCGTACAAGAAGAATAAAGACTTAAAAATCCAAAAAAGTAGTAAAAAAAATTTTTCTGAAAAAAATTGATTTGATCGTCGATTGATTTGTTGAGTGTTAATAGCACTTGAACAAAAAATAACGCTGTTCAGAAATATGATAGAGAAAATCAAATAGAACGTCTGCGTGAATATTCCACTTTGAAAACAGGTTAACGGTCAGTTTCTCTTTACTTTTTTCTACACTTTTAGGTGTAAGCATTATATTAACGTTATTCATTTGAAAAAATTCTGTGAAATCTTCAAAAAAAATGCGTAGCATATGTACGTAAACGGAAGAAGAAAAATTGCAATTAAAATTACAACAAACCTGCTCATCGTCAGGCCACTCAACGTGCAGCATATTGCCCAACATGTGAGAAAAAAAAAGGTGTGAAGAAGAGAACGAAAAAAGACGAAAAGCTGTTGAATAAGGGTGGCACTCCTTGAAAAAAAAGCCGATATCATGGATTCAGATTAGTACCCGGTACTCAAATGCTACGCAGTAACGAAATGTTCTCAATTAACAGCACTTTATCCGTAATAACGACGATTGAATTATAAACGATTGTCAGTGAAGAGGTCGGCCATATCTCTGGATGCTTGCACACAAATCGTTGATTGTGTACAAAGAGGAAAACAGAGAGAAAACTTTTAGAATTCCCTTTAAATTAGCAAAAATTAAGAAAAGATGAAGGATGAAGGAGAAATCCGGCTTTGATGTACATAGCAGAGGAAACCCTTCGAGTGTGAATCTTATGATTGATTAGCAAGCACATGACAAGGATTTAGGATTAATGAAAACACGGAAGTGTTCGCTTAAAAAAAGAGAAGAGACTATAATGTGAGATATAAATGGAACGAAATCAGTAAAACTCAACTAATTATAAGGATACTAATTCAAAAAATGATTAAGTTTAAGGTTGATAAGAATGTTTTGTAAGTTTTGCAGTTTTTCCACCTTTAATTTCTATTCAACCTACAACGGAAATCAATCAAAAATATAATCGCCATTGTTGGCCACTATAGTTCTTCACCCAGAGGGAAAGTCAGCGATCTTCTTCCAGAACTGGGGAGGGAAGTCGAAAAACTCGGTGACCGTCCTAGTAATATAATAGAACTTGGTGGAACTTGCCTTACCCAGCCTTGAGGGGAAGAATAAGTGATAATCATAGGGGGTCGTGCCAAGAAAATAGGAGGGAGGGGTGGAGTACAGTGTCCCAGCCAAACTCTTCAATTTTTTGATGGGTCTCCTTAGCTATAGGGAGTCTTGCGTTATCATGGAGGAGAGGCACCGAAGCCGAACATCCGGAGCTGAGTGGCGTAAATGGCAGGGGTGGTCGTGTATCTTCGTGGGAGCAGCTCCTAGTGGAACATCCTCCTCGAATCCTAAAAACAGCAGAGGTGGGCTTTCTTGGATCCTCGAAGATCGTGTCTTTTTTTGTGAAGCGAGCGAACGAGCGCTGGACAGTCCCGGCAGTAGTGATGTTCTCCTCCAATGTTCACTACCACGAATAAGATGATGGCTTGAAGGTGTCTTCGTGAAATTAACATCGTGACCTTAACTTTAAGTTAAGGAGTGGTACGCGGCTACATATGTCGTTTGCGGAGAATCTTCGGGAGTGTTCTAAAACTATCACATGATAAATCATGGGTATAGATCAAGAACCAAAAATTCAGGATAAAGGATGAAGGATAAAGTGTCTGGCGTTAATAAATCCACCTGGGATGCGCCCCCACGTTCACTTCAATTCAGAATCGTTTGAGGTTCAGGAACGTGTAACTAGCCTATACAATGACTCGCGGTAGCCAGCCGATGTGTCAAATCAGTGTTTTTATCCTTCCAGAAAAGTCTGGTACCATTTTCTCGACCCCAGAGGGATGAAAGGCTTGGAGAGCAGTAGGGCGGATTCGAACCTTCTCTCGATCATGCAGACAGCAGAGTCTTTTACCGAGTGCGCTACACCGGCCCTAGAAGTTCTCCACTTCTCCTGAAACCCTGTACAATTTCGATAGTTGGGGCCAGTGCTCCCACATCCTTCACTTTTAGACGGTAGGCAAACGAATCCTCATCACTTGAGCTGCACCCCATGAGCTAGACCTCCATCACCTGAATAGGTTCCGGCTCCTTCCTATCATCACACCTATGGAAAATCCTAACAAGTCTCTCTTATCAACCCAATAAGTCACATAGCTTTCTTATGTTGGCCACGAGAACGTGTAACAAATCGTTAGATTCTTCAAGCAACATCATGTAAGACAAAATAGTGTAGTAATAAATTTGTATCAGTTTTTTGCGTTTTTTTTTCTAAGTTGGACGTTTCAATGTCTCTAAAAGTTAGCAAATTAAAGCATCAAAATCAAAGCAATCTCTTTAAGTTATCAAATCATCAAGCAAATAAATCTTTCTCGCTCTCATCTAATTTGCTCAAGCAGACTCTTTATGCTTTCGTTGTTATTATTTTTTTGTTTCGTATATTACAATAGTGATGTAATCACCTCAATTGATGATAAGGTTTTTAAGATAATTGTTCAACCACGATTAGAATTAAATGGTTAGAGAACAAAATAAAGCGTCAACGAAGAATAAAAAACGGGTATTTATCTACGAGGGGGTGTAATGAAGCGGTTAGAGGTTCCGCTTCCTGCACGACCGCTCGATGGTTCGAATCCGCCCTGGTGCTCACCAAGCCTTTCATCCCTCCGGGGTCGATAAATTGGTACTAGATATGTTTGGGAGGATAAAAACATTGACTTGGAACATCGGCTAGCCACCGCAAGTCACTGTATAGGCCAGTTACACGTTCGTGAACCTCAAACGATTCTGAAATGAATTGAACGTGGGAGCGCATCCCAATCGGATTGACTGACGCCAGAAACATTATTCTTTAACTTTATTACACATAATCTACACATAATTATAATTACGATACTCTATGTATACACAATGAGTGCAAATGTACTTGAATAAATAGTAGACACTAGGCCTTTAAATAGGTACCAACAATTCCAGTCAATTTTCTCCGTGAAAAAAAGATTTAAGAACTACATGGATGACAAAAAAACCGTAAGGAAGGACGAGAACCAAATATAACTTCAACTTTTTGAGCGAAATTCAAAATAAGAAGATCGACCACAGCAAAATTTCACAGTGCATTGAACAAAAAGGCAATGTTACTCTAAAATAATGATCTATTCAAGTAATTCTTTGAGGACTTTTTTCGATCACTAAAAAAATTCTCAGTGAGGTTAATTTCAGAAAGAAACCACTGTAAATTTTAAAAAAAATCGACACCACGTGTGTAAAGAAATAGCAATTTATGCATTTTATTTGAACAATGGATCTAGATCCAGAAAAAAAGCTACCATTACTATTATTAGCACTGCACATAAATAATGAGAAATAGAAGCAAGAAAGCGAAACCGTTCTCATATTGAATTAGGTAGAATATGTCATTTTGCAATAGGAGGAGAACGGGAGAAGGGGAGGGCTAAGGATTACAAAGCAGAGTGCTTTGGATTCTCTTCTAGTTACATTTGCATCAATTTTTTTTTCTAGCAAAACAGATTCATGTATCTAAAAATATGAATTCGATGGGAAACGAGAAGAGAAATGGCCGGAAAATTCGAAAAAAAAATCACAAGCTGGAGCTGAACGGAGTGATACGTGAGTTTTTTCTCAACTATGAAAGTATGTATTCGACTCTAAGTAGCTAATAATGTACTAGATTTCGTTATAGTTTTTTTCCAATCTCTGTAGTTTTTGTTTTTAATCCTTGATAACACAGGAATAATAAGAATTCGTAATGTTTGAGCATGCTACATATGTATATTTTCGAAGAAAGACAATTCAAATTGAATTTGCAGTTAGTGGAATTTGTAGCCGATCGTGAAAATAAACAAGATAGTGCAAGTGTTCTTTAGAGAAATATTATCTTGCCAATTGCTATGATATTATTATTTAAGTGAGAAAAGAATTTAATGACGCAGAATATTACATCACTCAGCTTTCATTTTAACTTTTTCTCGGCACTATGGAAGTACACGCACTCGCATCAGTTGAGGTCCACAAAAATAAATCCTAGAAATTAGATGGATTCAAAAAGCTCGAGAAGTTAGACAGCAAGGGAATGGTCAAAAAAAATAAAGCTCAACCGTATCACATATGTGGTTCACAAACAGTGAAGATATACTGTACCTGTAGGATAAGAATAAGGAATGGCAGTATGAAATACTGGAAGTGGTGGACAGCCGAAAAATCCTTGCGGAAAAACGCAATCAGAAGAAGGAAAGAGATGAAAAATGTATATGAATTGTAATGTAATTAACATTTAACAAGAAAGAAACAAGAAAGAAAATAACCTGTAAAGAAGCAAGAAAAGTCATAAGATTTTGTGATGCTGTAGAAAACAAGTAATCAAACAAAAAAAAAGCGGAAGCGTATCTGAAGAAGACGAACGTCAAAGGAAAAATAAACAACAAGGGGCAGAGGATTGTCACCATAGTGATTAGGAGAATATCAATTTTCAGTAGGGAATTCATTCGAAAGTACTGGAATGCCGTTCATATACAACTTCTTAGCTTTTTTCCCATGGACAAATATAATTAATAAAATTTACTTATTAGCATAAAAGTGAAAGTATTTTATATGCACTAAATTGGCTAAAAGGAATTGCTCACTACGTAATAATTCAAAATTTGTCGTCAGCTTATTGAATGCGTTCCCCCTCACTCAGAAATAGCAGTTAAGTAAACAAAGTGTCCTAGCATCGATGTTTAGTGTATTTCTGGACATTTTTTTTTCAAAGACAATTAATTCGATTGTTCCCTGTAATCTCATGCATAGTCTATAAATGTCTTCACATTCTAAGATTCGTAATTTTAAAGAATGTGTGGCATAGTAAGGATGGTGAGTGCGTGCTAAATCCAGCTTTGTTATTTCTTCCTTGTAAACAAGAATAAGATTTCGGAAGTGTATTGTTCTAGAAATGTAATTGGATTCAAGGCGTATTCACATCTCGTCAATAGAAAATTTAAGATGTATGGTGTGCATTTTCGTAAGCAAACGAAGGTATTTAACTGGAATATTCTAATATCAGATGAAAATTAATAGATTTCACATTAATGATACGTCTACAAGAGTCTGAGTCGAGTGATGTTTTAAAATTGTTCTCTCTCGTGCTACATTTCAAATTCTAATTATTACGTCCCCATCATAAATAAAAATAGAGCTGTCATCTGTCAAAGTACGGATTCGGGGATTCTCTGCTTAAAATATGCATAAAAATTCAGCTACCACAATATGACTGTAGATTTGACTAAATGTGGATCAGTCGTGAATTCCAAAAAAACTGCTGTAGTTTTAAAAGTTCTTATACATCTAACTTTGTCAATCCTGTAACTTGTACTCTTGTTTTTATGTATAAATTGGCAAAAAAAAGCTACAATTACAGTTATTTTCAAAAACTAAGACAGATAATAAACTATTTTTCAAAGATCTCAAAGAGTTCTAGTTTCAGGACTATGATTCACCTTCCTTTTAAACTCCATGATCTAAAACATAACTACTATAAACTCTAATTTAATCCAAACTTATGGAAGAAAAGGAAAGGTCCGACATTTTCGGACCTCAGCTTTGCCTTCAACATTCTTAGATCAGTTGAAAAGTTCGATAATATAAATTCTTAGATCAGTTATATTATATTACAGATATTCTTCAAGAAAAACAAACCTGCAAAAACAACTTGAACCAGAGTTGATTTTTTTTTGTAAAATTGGAAAAATGCTGCTCCAAATAAACTAGACTTGTTTTGCATCATAGTGACACACGTTAGAGTGAATAAACAATTTGTATGTCAGTAGCAAAATCCATTCATTAGTTTATTTAAACAATTTTATTGGGTTTTTTTTTCTTAAGAAAGGTGAAAATACGGGTTCACAAGGTGTTGGATGAGGCTTTTCAGTGGCTAAAAGAAGAGAGTAGGTTCAAGGAAATCAAACAAATAATAAAGGATGGGGCATGGCTGGAAAAAACCAAGGAGCCAGTGAAGGTTTTATTTCCATCGCCCTTATCCTATCAACACAAATATATTGGATTAAGAGACTGAACTTGTAGGAACTCTGGATACTCTAGGATATCACATCGGAGTTCAACCATTAAGAGCCAGATAGACATAGAGATAAAATTTCATTATTGCGTGAAATGTTGTTCACAATTGTAGGTTCTAAAATTTCAGAAACCAAGAATCGTTTCCGATGAAGCGGTGACATTGCAACAAATGATTTGGATGTTTCCTAACGAAAAATCCGCGGCGGAGTCCAATACAAAATCCCTCCCTCTCTTTTTTGATTCGTTCTACGAAAAAGATGATCAACAACCATATTTGGAACGGAATTTAACCGAGCATATTTGAAATGTTTCTTTAAAATTCCCCGGGGACATCGTAATGGAGGAATTTCAAGTTGCTTTTCAAAACATCCCAAGTATCGAGTGCTGTAAAAAGCAGCATTTCATATGCTAATGGCTGACATGTTCATAACGACAAAGCGGAAAAATTTTATCCTAAAAACGTTGTACATAGATACCAGGAAAATCGTAGAATTCTATGGCAAAAAAATAAGGTGTCAAACAACAACGTGAGAAGTTACTTGAAGCGATACTGCGTCCACTATCAAATGCAGCATGTTTTGAACACGAAAAAAAACTTGTGTATAAAAATTTATGAACTAAACAGAATGTAGAGAATACTCATGATATTTTTGAAAGACAACAAGAGTATAAAGATAATTTTTTGATCCTAACAAACCCAATATACTTAGTGATTAGATGAAAAAAAACTAGATTAGAAAAAACATGTAACATTTAAAGGAGAAAAATTATCTACTGTAAAATGGTTCTCTAAATAATAGTATGGAAAAAAATGCAATAATTTAATACCTGCAAAGGAATAGGAGCAGTCATCGATCAAACGACTTAACTTTTTTGTTAAAAATATCCAGAAAATTTATATAGTATTTCAGAAGTCCGAATATGTGAATAACTTGCTCCTAAATTCCTGCTGGTCCAGAGAATCGGTGAGATCCCATTCTCTTACAAAAAAAAGGTTCACGCTCCGCGTCGCAGTCTAGGCAAGGCCAAATTTTGCAATTACTCATATGAAGCTCGTGTGCCCTCCCCAGGAGGCATTCTAATCAAAATCTGGATGCGCGGACGCCTTAACGCGTCCAAACGGAAAGATGTAATTCCAAAGACTAGTAATGTCTTGTGTTTTATAATTGGGCGATGTCTTCGGTTCAATCGGAAGAAGATTTGCGGAATGGAAAGCTCAACAATTTCCAAACTAATCTTAGAACAAAGCAAAAAGTTTTCCACGAGCACATTTCATTGAGCAGAAAACATTCTGGATCTGTAATGGATACGAAATTGGGTAAAAATGAAGGGAAAATTCCTCTTCCAGATTTATTTCTTTCGAAAAAAAAGGAACAGATCAATAAGACTTGACTTATACTTCTTAATTTGAAGCAGTTCAAACTAGGAAAAAAATTGTTATGGAAATTATTATATCAAAAAAAAAACAGGGATGTTTGCTGTGAATAGCTCTCAACTTTCTAAAACTTTCATCCATCAGCGTCTACCTCACATGAGAAAATTATTTCGTTGAATAAAAGTATGATAAGAGGTTTATGACCTAAGAACACCGCCCGATTCTAATATTGTTGAAAAAAAAAGAAAAAAAAAGACGAGGTACGCAAGTTAGCAATAAGGGAGCGACTTCACTTCATTCCGAAGTTTTAAATATTTTATTAATGGAAAAAAAGCTGTGTGGAAAAGGGCTATGACAGTACATCAGTGAGATCTAAAAATAACTCTCAGTTCAAGATCCTCTTAGCGCTCTGTTTACTAAAACATTCCTCAAGTACAAATGAGATAGAATTTTAAAAAAAGTACATGAAATTTCACAGAAATATCATTGATATACATTATTCCAAATGAGGAGATACGTTACGTGAGTGCATCACTGTTGAAAAGAGTATTTTTACGAGAAATTTTTGAAAAAGGGTAAGGGATAAAAAGAATTGTTAACGTAACTAAAGTAACTTCACAAGGCTGACAAGTGCATAAGAGGATAATGGTAAAAAATGCATGTCAGTGCTACATTTCCGTGAATAAAGCAGTTGTCAAAAGTACATAAGTTGATGTGGATTTTTTTTTGTTGCAACAGAATTCCAGATCTGAAATGCCCGTCGTGTAATAATACCACGCCCGTTTAGATTATCACCTCATCGAGCAAGGCGAGTGAGTTAATTACACATTGAGCTCACATTTCCGGCATCGGAGGGACAAAATAGAGTAGAAATTTGTTGTTTCTCATACAAAGCTGCTCCTAACCAGATTTTCTAAGAATTCATAAACAAGGACAAGGAAATCAAGGATTATTGGAATCTAAATGAAGCTGTCTAATAGCAATGTGTACCTCTTCGCTTACGAATTCAAGAGTGATGAAACGTATGGATGAACAGTTCCCAAAAATTCCGTACCAACACCACACACAATATTTACTCTATAAGTTATGTTTTTAGAAATGATCTCTATTTCATTTTCAAAGTTAGATTATATTTATTTATGGAGTGAATATCTTAGTGAAGAGGAACTATCTTCGACAAGGTAACCGAACGTTTTTGTACTCACTATTTTGATTCCTAAACTCCCCATACACGTAAGTAAGCTGGATATCCTATGTTCGGGTCTAGGACAGGATTTATGTGGAGAACGTAGAGAAAAGGTCTGGATAAGAAGTTATTCGAAAAATGGAGATAGGGGAGAAGTTATCCTCATTTCATTTTGCAATTTTTCCCTTGAAAAGAGGCTGATTTTAGTTCAATACGTTGCAGAAAAAATCCTGGCCTACGTGAAAATTCCAGAAGAAAGCGAATAGCGGTAACCCCAAATATTGACTGCTTGACAATCAGTTTGTGTACTTCTTCAGTACTTATACATAAAAGCTATAAAGTACGGATAAAGTGCACGGCACTGACAAATCCCTACGCAGATGCGCCTACACGTTTGAATTCGATTCAAATTTCAAAATTTTAAATTCACAATTGTTTGAGGACTACGGGCAAGCCTACGCAAAGATTTGTCTGGGCTATATAATATGTTGAACTCGTGCTTCAATCCCCTATAAAACGTCTGCTAACATTTTTTTTTCGAAAAGCTTGGTTGACTCTAGGGCGGTTTTGAACCGTCAATCCTGCGGTCGCAGCCGAAATTCTTACTGGTTACACCACAACCGAAATAAGAAGATGGACAGGAGAAAATGAAACCGAATATTCTGTTGTTGCGTAAGCAGCGTGAAATCCAATAAAAAGGGTAGAAATAAACACATCTATTACTAGCAATGATTCTTAATACTACATAAAATCAAATGATACTAGGCACAACAAGGTGGTCACTTCTATATTCAAACGTCATTATTTCCAACAAATACACTGATATTAATATGATATCCATTCATGATAGAATTAATACTGTTTTTATGTATTAAATCCTTTTCTTACGTCTTTCGTATGAGGATAAAGTTGTCCATTAACGTGCACACACGAATGCCAACACAAAATAAACAAAACTAAAAAAAACGAGACAATTAGATTTCAAGTAAAAATCAAAGGGATACGCATACTAGTCGGTCTAGCTAGGGTACGGGGAAAATAAAACGTTTTAAAATCAATGAAACTATTTGCTGCAATAAAAATTCGCGATATAAAGTAGGGTCAAAACGACATGAAGCGGTACAGTTACGTAGGCGGCTGCACTCAAAGCCGTACGCCGTAGCGTAGGAGGGACCCCCGCTGACGCCATTCCTCGCCGTACTTTGCGATGGTCCCACCTTGATTCTAACCGCTACGGAGCTGTACTTCATGCCGTTTTAACTCTACTGTAGTTACGAGCACTTTTTTCTTAGAGCCCTCTGGGTTCACCATTCGACACTCTGGGTCGGTCATGTACGCAAACAGCAACGCAAATTATAATTGGTGCCCAAATACGAGTGAATTATGGTAAGGCAAGTGCCCTAAGATCCACGAAGTCCATAGCTGTACCACGTTTGTTTAATGAAAGAGTGAGTTAAAGATGATAGGGATAGATGGTGAAGAAACAACTCGTTCTCAGCGTTTAGTCCCATATAGAGTCATCTTTGACGCTCTGCGTAGATCATAACATTCATTGTAGCTGACGGCTAAGTACGGGAGATTAAATTAAGATGAGATCCCTACAATTCATTTTGTCTAAAAGAGCATATTACTGGATTTGATGAGAAAGGTGAGTTGGAAGAGCTAGTCCAAACTTTGAGGGAACAATTTGTTTCTATGTCAAATGTTTTACGGAGATATATTTGGGACTTCTAGGTCAAAAGGCGGAAGTGGATAGATTTTTATTCATTTATTTATTTATCTATTTATTCATAAAGTCCTCTATAATGGTTTACCGCCTCATAGGGCCTTGGAGGTGATTTTGGGCGTCGAACTGCGATGTACAGAGATACATTGTCCTGCAGGGTCTCCCAAGCTGAGAAGGAATTCGACACATCCGACATTCCGACTTCTCGGAATCGGAAACGTAGCTGTGAGTAAGCCACTGCTAAGATTCACCACCGTCTTAGCAAATTGTCGCAAGATGGCTCCTTGATCCATGTAGGTTGGGCGGTGACCTGTGGTGAAAGCTAAGCGCACCGTGGCAGAGCTGTTTAGTTTGGGGAAAAGTTTTTTTGCCACGCCAGCATATTCACTGACTCAGTACCCTGGATATTGGGCCCTGCCGTCTCAGACGTTGGATGGTATGGCGACCGGTGAGAGGCGATCAGATCACAGATTGCTCAGGACGTCTTAGACTATGCACAACTCGCAATGGAAACTGTATCAGACTAATTACTTATAACGCTAGAACGGTGTCCACAGACCCTGACCTACACGTTCTTCTCGGAGTTACAGAGCGTTTCGTATTCAACTTTAGTGCTCTGCAAGAGACCAAGAACAGAAAGAGCGACGCACGAGAGATCAATTACAGTACACTCGTCATTCGCAGAAAAAGGTTCCGTTGCGAAATGTAGGCGTTGTTGGTCTTGTTGTGCAGCTACCTGTCATCCATCTTGTCGATACTCACGAAATCTTGTCACCTGGTCTGACCGTTCTTCGGATTTTGAAGCACAATCCGGAGAGTAGGAGACAGTAGCTGCAGAAGGATTTTGCAAGCGGATCTTTCGAAATACAGACAAAAGACGATTTTGAAAGCAGCACAAATAAGGACAAGTCTAAAGAAGTGGTCCAAGGACCTCCGCGACTATAATATTCCGGTAGCACCCTTGCTAAAAGAAGACGTGAACTGCACCTCTTCTCGTCCTGAGACAGAAATCATTGTATCGGAAAGGTTGTATTCGAACCTCTCAACTCTTGTGAAAAGCCTATCCTTTCGAAAGTACGAGTCGGTATCAAGAGCATGAAGCCTGATACAGCCTCCGGACCTAATTTTATTCTAGCAGACTTTCTTCAAGCTGGTGGCCATCTGATTCATGTAATTCTAGTGATGCACATGACGTTTTGTCTTCAGAAAGAAAGGATTCTAGAGCTGTGGAAAATCTCGTTCTTTTTATAACAAAGATGACCGAGAGGACCTTCGGATATGCTTGTATGCTTGATGATCGTGTTATGCAAACTACTCATCAAGATTATCCTCACGCACATATCTAGGACGCTGGATGAAGTTCAGCCTCTAGAACAAGCTGAGTTTCTTCAGGGGTTCAGCTGCATGTGCTACATCCAGACCGTGTATAGGGTCATGAAGGTTTGCCGGTAATACCGCCTGACCCTGCTTCTGACCTTTGTCCATGAGAAAACCTTCGACAGCGTAGGAACGAACAGAATCCTATCAGCGTTGATCGATCAAGGTGTGTACGCGTCGCATGTGAGGGCATTAACCAATTGCAACGATCGACGCACCACTAAGATACAGCTTTTCTACCGCTCCCTCACCATATTTATTGGAAAGGAAGTACAAAATGGCGATACTACGTTGCGGAAAGTGTTCACTGCTGCATTGCAATGGACAATGAAATCACTTTCTCGGGAAGAAAGAAGCAAACGTGTAGATAGAAGATTACTCTCAAACCTTTTGTGGACGACATCGTTCTCTTTTCGAGAAGTAAATATGAAGCCCAAGGAATTGAACGAAGCAGGGAAGAGAATATGACTGCGAATAATCAGAAACAAAACCCAGTTCATGAAGAACGATTGCTACGAGGACGGAGGAATGCAACCTTAAGGCTCCGAAATCGTGGAAACTTTGTCATGCGTATACGACTCCGACTTAAAGGAAGGACTAAATAAAAGGATGAGAGCAGCATGGGCACGATTTGTACCTGCAAGGAAAGCTACGGAGCAACTCAGAGATCGCTGCCACGTCTAGGAAGCTACTCACTACCCACACAGCTCCTGGGACATGTTTTCTGAAGTTAAGCCGGCGCACACGAACCTAGTCGGTGATGGAGTAAAAGAACGTTAGAGTGGATCCCAAGAGATGTTAAATGCCGTCTAGGGAGGCCACCAACCAGATGGGGTAATGTGTTCGCTGCACGAACGGACCAGCTCAGAGCTCAGCTGGACACGGGACCGTCAACGTCACAAACGAAACTTGAGAACATCTTGGATGCCAATGGCGAGGGAACAAAATGACTGGAGAAGATGTTGTGGGCCGCACATCCAATGAAGACTGAGCAAGTATTCACCAACGATGCACCAAAATAAGAAAGAAAAAAAGGAATACACTTTGTCGAATTCAGAATATGTTTTAAAAACCCGAACCCCGATTATTGTTAGTGGAACGTGGCAAACATGACTGATAACATATGGTACACTTTGTAGCGAAAACTCGTACGGACAGAGTTCTGAAGAGGACCCCGCAATTTTTGAGACATTCTGCTAATTTTACAAATTAGGAGGAGAGGTATAGAAGCAGGTTTTCTAAGGGATTCTAAGTAACGATAAGAGGAGGATGTAGAAGGGAAGCAGAGCAATTCACGGCTTTAAAATGATACTTCCATCCAGATAAAATGACGTGGTTGGCTTTGCGCAATCATTTTGGTACTCTTTAATGTGTCAGACTTCGGACCAGAATGGAGTTGAAGAAGTTGTGAAGTTCAGTCGATATTTTCACCTAACAGAGAAATTGAGAAGTCTTCCACCTCTTTACCAACCTCTAGAGGGATTGGAGGCTTGGTTAGCCTGGGTCAGTTTCAAAACGTGGACCTGCAAGACAATTTTGGTACCAGTTGACCAGGATTGGTAGAAACTCCTCCACTGCATTACCCCTGCTCTCTCCAAAATTAAAATAATCGTGCACAATTGAAAGGAACCTGTTCTGATTTTCATTCAAAAAAGTCAAGACAAGCCGTCAGGATAGAATTTACGGCTGGAAATTAAATGTTCCAGAAATTCATGAATATTTCTATTTAGAAGAAAGAAGAGCATATGTATGACTGCAGTTGATTTCTCTTCAAATATTTACAGCTGGTTCTCCTCTATTCAGTCTTAGGTCTTATATCTTCTTCTCGGGAATGAATATATATCTTACTGTATTAGAGGTAATGTGTGAAACTAGTATGACTGAGCAATCAAAGACCCTTCTAAAAAATATTCTGATCACGCAATCCTCCGCTATATTGTATAATACAAGCATTGCAAATATATAAACAAAATAATAGAACTAATTGCAAACATAAATTGAGATCGTTTTTCTTAAAATTTTGAATTAAGCTACAAATATGTGTCTGGAACGGCATGAGAGTGCGTTATTGGAAAGCGTCCACCTCCAGGATACAACAGGATAGCGAGAAGAGGCTATTTGCAATGAGACTACGCATTTCGGAAAAACATTCTCCACATATCCACCAACATGTTGAGAGATGTTTTCAGACTATGTTGAGATGTTCAAAAATTCCAACAAATCAGGCGTAACACTGTTAGACTTTCAGACATTCTCATCTCTGGAAGTCTGCTCCGAAAGAGTGAACAGAAACCCAATTTATAGACCATACTAGGAGCCATGTCTGAGACGTGATTTTTTCTTCGACTTGGTAACTTTCGAAGTAAATGTCTCAAAAGATGAGGGCGAAAGTTGTCGCCAAATCCTAGATTTTAATTTACAGATTTGAATTTAAATTTTAACAGGAATAGAGTAAATTTTTAATTTTTTTTTCAGATTTTCATTTTTATGGCAAAATGTTTTCTCCTCCGATCTTCGAGCGACTCGTGAGATATTTTGCAGATGTAATTCATGCAAACGGTGAAGCATAAGCTTGGATGAGAACCTGGATGATTTGAAATGACAAACGACCAGTCATGCGCTCATCCAAATTGCACCTATGTATCCAGTTTTGAGCTGCTTTCGTTCTCTACCATTTGGACGCTTTTTTAAATATAAAAAAAATAAAAATCGTTTTTGATAGCGACCGTTACTTGTGAGTAATCCCCTTTTTAATATCTAGGACAAACACTGCTGAAAGAGACATATTTAATAAAAGCGTCAATTTTCAATAATATAGCGAATACTAAGAGACAAATTTAGAGAAGTCCGTTAAATTCTCTGATCCTTAAATTTAGAATTAAAAAAACCTAATTAAATCCTTTAAATTCAAACGGTATCATGTAGGAATGTAGTTCCTTATGCCTTCTTGATCACTTTTTCTCTTTTTTTTTTCTGCAAACTGAATGTAATTTGTCCACGAAAATCAGATGAATACCTCGTCAAATCCCTAGGAAAAGCTGGAGCATTTCTGGAAGAACTGGAAGTGTATCCGATAATGAAGATCTGGCTGCTTTAAATACGCAAATTAAAGTAGTTGTAATACCGCCCTTATGATAGACGTTAGTTGTAATGTTTATTTACTCGATTCCTGGATATCTCGTAGGAAACCCCTATTCCTTTTCTTTTCTGAGCATTCATTTCCGACCATTTGAAAATCCGACATTGTTTTCATTCGTTTTTTTTAAATTAAAGATTTGCCTTAATCGTTGGCCATGAAGTTTTATATCTTTTCATTAATAGATTAAATCAAAATAGTTTTCCATCAAATTCCATCAAAAGGTCATCTTTTTTTGGTCAGCAGATGTAATTAGGCATGGTTTTGTTTGGTATTTTTTTCAGTATTTGGGAATACTGTAACACAATTGAAAAATAAAATACATAGGCGTTTTTTCTCTTGCCACATTAGAAAATCGTTCATTCCATTTTTCCTAATTGTAGAAACACCCTGATTCGTAAACTGAATAGACATCATAGCTCATCTAATATCATTTACAATTTTGCAGAAAAAAAGACTGCATAACTACAGATGGAATTTATATCGGGAGGAAGGTAACAAGGTAAAAACTCCTAAAAATTTTAGAAGTGGTTAACCAGAAAAAAAAATTGGTAAAATGTACGTTGAAGGGATCTTCATCGTAAATCTCTTGGAGCTAGTGAAAAATGTGGTACCGTGCGGTACCTATTCACAAGGATACTCAACAAGTTGCAGTAATTCTTCCAAAATTCAAGGAAAATCACTCAAATCACTTAAATCACTATCTCCGTACACTAATTATAAGATATTTTGTTATTAAATCATCATTGGGAAAACGTTTTAATTTTTTTTGGAAATTGAAAAATTTTTAACCTCACCTCTCACAACTCTTAATATCAAAAAATAATTAGGTACACAATTATAATCAATAAATAATAATCAATAGGTAGGTACATAATTAATTTTATAAAGTGATTTACTTAAGTAAAAGTGGAAAAATGAAGTAAAGGAAGTGTTTTGCTGCTAATTTTTAGATTCTTTTGAAAAATATATATTATATAAAAGAAAGAAATGGAGTGGAGAGTTTCCTATGTCATTTGAAAACGTTTAGATACAGTATACAGCAGATGAAAATAACGTACATGGTCACAAGAAGAGGAAAAAATTATGCAAAAAAGAAAATATCAAGCAGGTGTACCCAGTTTAGTAAAAATCTAATCTACAACATTACTGTAAGATCTTTGATGCACTCCACTTAGCAACCTCTACTAAAGAAAATGATCATTTTCAACTACAAAAATCTTTAGTTACAAATAATCACTGATTCACACGACTACATAGTACTTAAATTACATTTTTTTTTTACAAAAATTTCCTGCATACTCTACTACTTTTCTTTTTAAATCATGAGCTTTGAAGATATAGAAAGGAAAAAAAACTATAAATTTTACAAGCTTCCACACAAAATCGTTCTCTTTCTGGAAACTGTCACATGTAAGGGAATCGAAACGACACATCTTGTCTGCGTTTATTATTGATTTGCACAACGGGGTGATGTTTGTAAATAAGTGTGAAAAAAAAACTCGCATACAACTGGCTTCGAATTTTGAAAATACGTATATAATCCATGCGAAAAAAAAATTATTCCCTCAGAACTGCTACTGGAAACCTTAAACACAAGTTAAAAATTTACCATGCGGAAAAAAATAATGGCTTCTTGAATGATATGTAAATTAAGTTCTTGTTAATACGAATAAATTAAAAGCACATTCACGTTACCAGTGAAACAAAAAAAAGGCATAAATAAATCACCGAATACACAATGAATCCAGAAAAGAATCAGGAAAATTCTCATTAAATCAACAAAAAAGTATTTAAATCACCAAGAAAATATACGAAGATAATAAATAAGTCTGTTTTATGAAGTGAATGTAAAAATTTCAGATAATCCTTTTCATACTTTAAAGCCTAAAAACGATAGAGAGAAATCCATATACTTGGTCTATACGAATATTTAGAGCTGCACTCAAATGAAGAACGGACGTCATTACCTATTCCCAAAATTCCCTTCCAGAAAACCCGTTCGAGCTAAAATTATCAGATATTTGGATAATATAACAACCACTTTCTTTTTTTTCATACTCTCCTCTTCTCATATAGCAATTAGTGACGTGAATACCACTAAAATTAGGGCCTCAGCAAAGCCATCAGCGTCAGTATTGCAATTCGGTTGCGACTTTTCCAGAAAAAAAAAACTTTTTCATCCGAAGTGTTATAATTCTTACCTTCAAATATCATGAGAAATTCTTTTTTTTTTCAAAATAACGGAATAGGAATTTGATATAATATATCATATAGTTTAATGAGATAAATATAATATAAAACAGATGAAACAAAACAGTTGAACTACATACTGAAGTAAAAATCAAAAAGCTATAAAAAATAAAATTAAAAAATACTGTAGGAGATGAAGGAAAGAACGAGATCCAAAATAAAGTATTTATCAATAACTAATTTCTGGGGAAAAATCGCAAATAATTGCAAGAGCGTTAAGAGAGTAGGAGGAAAGAAGAGATGGAGATAGATGGAAAGAAGGAGTGAGTGATTGCGTGATGAAGAAAGAGAGATGAGATGAGGAAGTGAAGTGACATGTATTTTATGGAGCAATGCTTAATTATCTGCTTTCAAAACAGAGGAAGTCGAAGCGTAGTCGGCTCAGCTTATCCACATTACCTCTCGTACCCATTCACGAAACAGATGTATAGACTATAGTAGGATGGAAGCGGTAAATATAACTCCCTCATCGTGATTACGGGATGAATACATAACAATTTCTATAATGGCGACATTGCAGCGGATATCAGCGGATTTATCCGTCCATGTCTTTGTACAACAAAGAAATTCAGATAGCCTGAAAACTGGAAAGAGTCTTTAAGACTTCCAATCCATTCGACAGACCTCTACTTCATGCAGCAATGAAAGCACTTCAACGCTCATTTCATTCGTTCTCCTCATCCATGGAAAGGATTATAAAGCGGATAAAAAAGTCTTGAAATTCTCTCATGAATGATTCGAATTCGACAAGAAAAAAAACACAGCAGAGATAAATTTATAAACGATTATGCATTTCGAAAATAATAAAAAATTATCCGAGAAGAAAGCTCAATAATCAGCAGAAGAAAAGGTAGAATATTTATGATAATGGATAAATTTATTTGTTGCATTCCAGAAGGATAACCTTGGATCCGAGAACCTCACAAATGCAGCGATAATCTTTTCAACAGAGCTTAAAATTTGCGCCAACTTTTACATGAAAGTTACTCGTACTCATTACTGTATGCATTTCTACATTCAAGCACCCCAGAAATCCAGATCATTCGAAATATTAAAATTATCTTATGTCATGTTAGATATATCATTAAAATAAATTATTAAAATTATTATTAAATGTGAAATTAGATTAATAGACAATAATTACAAGTACCTTTACAATAGAGAAGATAAGAAAGAAGGAGAGGAATGTTCAAATTTCTAAAACTGCTTGAAAAAAAAGTGATTTAAAATCTGATCAACACCATAAAATGCACAACAATTGAATAAACAATTGCATTTCAAACGTTAGTTTTCAGTTTCACTGGAGTTTTTCTTTTTTCTCTATTTTTTTTACATAGTTTTACATAGTTAAATCACTCGGATTGAGTTCAACTGGTCAATTACTCTGAGATTATGATATTTTTCTATGCAGTTTTTCCGGTTACAAGAAGCATCGCAGTCTAACGACTGTAAATGTTCCGCACAGAAGAATGAAATTTTCGCTCCAGCATCCTGAAAAAAAATCCTATTTGTCTACATGCATTGCATCCTGAACACTACTGAAATGGGTAGTATTGATCGGATTTTTAACGGTTCATGAATAAAATCAAGGAGAACACTGAGATACACTACTGATTAACGTTTCAGTTACTTATTTTGTCTTTTTTAAAATATTTTCCCTCTCTCATCTTATTTTTTAGAGATCGATACAATTCTCGTGAAGATACCTGGATCAGAAGAAGATTTCTCTTCGGAAGACGTTATCCTAAGTCTGTATTGGATTCTTTGAGATCGTTTTTATGTGTACTGGAGGAGGGAATTAGAGTCCCGATAAGTCTCAAAGGAGGATAGAGCAATCGACTATAGAAAACATAGATGTTCAAGTTCAGGTTAACCATTTAAATGTGCGAAGGGAAATTTAAATAGGAGTGTTAAACTTCCTATTAAAATCAGGAATCTCCGGACAGATCCTGTGAAAAGATGAGCGAACATGCGTACATGTGTAGTTAAAAATATATCGTAGAAATTGTCAGTTAAATTGGAAAAGAAGTCGATCCGTCAATGAATTTGCCTGCAAGGTGAATTCCTTCAACTTCGACAAAATCCTGGTATTTGTTATAAAAAAAAACGCGAATACGTAATGAAGATAAAGCGCAGTGTAGGAGAGGTCCTTAAAAAGATGGTAGGAATAAAATTTGTTGGTTTTAAGCCGTTGGTGATGATCGTCATGGTTGCCAAATTGTGAATGCTGGAAGAGGCAGGAAGAGAGGACGTCGCGAAAACAATTCGCGTTGATTGCCAGGATTGCTTTTCCGTAGTCGAACGAACTTTTTTGTGCTCTTTTATCTAGGCTAGAGCGCAACTAATTCCATCGACTCTGAGTGCTTCCGGGAGAATTCTTTCACAAATCAAAGAATGTATGAAGGAAACAAAAATTATCTTTTTTTTACAAAATCTGTAGATCAGATAATGCACACATATGTATTTTTACCTTTAAACACCCATTTTGATCACAAAAGTATAAAATCACAAGCAACGTAGGTTTCGAATATGCGACGCGTTTTACTGGGATTGATATCCTTCAAAATAATCATGACATCCGACATCACCAAAAGTCAGTACACTTTCTCATAGAGCAAAAGTTCTTCCTTAATTGTTATGGAAACTCAAATGGAAAAGATCATGACATTCGGAAAACACACGTTACAAAAATTGGATTCCATTTTACCATGAATAAGTGCAGATAGTACCGTAATTATTATATTTGAAATGTTAGTTGTAAGCTTCGAAATAATGCTTCTAGGACACGCAAAGGATTTTTTCTCTGTTTTATGTACTGGGGAAAAAAATGCGAACTGCTACGTTTTAAAACGAATTACTTTTAGTTCATGGAAGATTTTCTATCTATGAAAGGGAAAAGTAGGAAAACAAGTGAACAATAATGATCGTAAATGGAGAAGCGTAAAAGGTAATTCCTAAAAATCGAAAAAAAAATCCTTTTTTGAACAAAATAATTTCCGGATAACGGTTAGAACGATAAAGGATAAATTGTTTAGCATAGATATTTGCTTTTCAAGTGAGTCAATGATTTGCAGGAGTTAAACATTGTATTAAGTCAGTGTCCTTATCCCTCTAGACGTATCCCTCTTCTGGAAACAATTTTGTAGAGTTCAGAAGGATGAGGGGATTCATTTGTCATGGATGGTTTTGAACCATCAACCATGCAGACCACACAGGAACTTTTAAATGTTTGTGAGCAACCGCGCAAACTATACAGAATGAAAAAGTATAGTTCAGGATTACTTTATAACTGGTTAATAAAGCTGAAATCGTATATGAAAACTCTTTTTTATTCTTTTTTTTTTCTAAGTTATTTAACATTCTCCAGTAAACTCTTGGAATTTATTGCAAAACATTTGCAACTCAATTTTCCCATTAAATACAAAGTTCCTTTATTCGAGAACTACACGTAAAAACACATGAATTCATGATGCTTGCACTGAGAATTGCAAATGTGCTCAAATGATTAGTGAAAGAAAAAATAAATTCTGCAGAAGATATCCAGGAAATAAATATATCGTGCAAATACAAATACGAAACGGTACGAGGAAAGAATTTCAAAACGTATATGATAGAAAAACTAGAAGGCGAATAGGAAATCAACAGGAAGATATCCGAAGAATTCAAGGAAGTACGCAATAAAAAAAGGATAAAGTCACTGGCGTATCAATCTACTAGGGATGCGCCAACGCGTTTTACTGGAATTCGTAATCGTTGCGGTTTTAAAAATCTAGTTTTGGCCTATACAATGACTTGCGGGGACTAGCCGATGTGTTAAGTCAGTGGTTTTATCCTCCCAGCCAAGTCTGGTACCAATTTATCGACCCCGGAGGGATGAAAGGCTTGGTTTGCACTAGGGCGGTTTCGAATCCTCGACCATGTGGCTGCAATGGACCTCTAACCGACTGCGCCACACGATATATACGCAATGCTTAGTGAATTTCCAAGTCTTTATACACTACTATGTGATTCTTTGAAGAATCTAAAGATATTATGTATTTCTTGAAAAAAAAAATATGTAAAGATAAAATAGTAGAACTGTGATTTCTGCAGCTGAGAGGATATTTTCAGCAAACTGCTATGAATGTGAGGCTAAGAAACGTTGATCCTGAGGAAATTGTCTGGATTTTTCAAGTAGTCCATCGTTAGCAAATCAATTAAGTGTTATTCAACATTATTATAGCAAAGTGCTCCATAAGATACTTGTAAAAGAAAACTGCTCAATGATAAGCACAATCCTTTACTGTCAACGAAAAAGTCAGCCGT
Source organism: Necator americanus (assembly GCF_031761385.1). Taxonomy (NCBI): domain Eukaryota; kingdom Metazoa; phylum Nematoda; class Chromadorea; order Rhabditida; family Ancylostomatidae; genus Necator; species Necator americanus. Next base: position 30,842,501 of record NC_087376.1, read on the forward strand.
CGCTAATTGCTCCCCAAAGGGCAATCACCGTAGAATCATTTCAAGGAACTAGTGCACTCAACGAGGAAAAAAACATCCCTCAAGCGCAGCGGTCCTTGTTTTTCCTCTAATCCCTAATTTTATTACGAAGGAGTGAGGGAATGTGAGCAAGAGCAATACTGCCTTTTTGGCCTACCACAACACCTACGGATAAATGTGGAAAAGTGGAAGTGTTTCGCGGTTATGGATTTGTAACGTCTGTTTTTAAACGACAAAGCTCATCTCAAAGTACATCAAAGTAGGGCAGACGCAATGGAAGACGACTCTTTCGCCCACATTCAAGGAAATCAGGAACATCCAAGCGGAAAAAAATAATAGGAACGTCTTTGTGATGGGATTTCCTTTGCGAATATAGTGATAAGAGGAAAAAATTCGCCAGAAATTTTAGAATAGCACGTTTAGGGAAATAAAAACGAAAAGGAGGTTGGATCTTATGTTTCCGTTTTGAAGGGAACTGAAGTTTGGAGGCAAACGCGGTGTAAAGGCTTAAATCAGGCAGATTTTTTTCTCAATGATTGACGTCCATTTTCGAATCAAAAATTAAAACTTAGTACTAACATCTGTTGGGCCAGTAATCCGGTAAATCGAGAGCCTTAATGACAAGATAAAATAATCATATTACGTTCTCCGAAAAGAAGGAAAAACAACTACAAGTTGTTCCCAGAAGTATTGTATTACAAGTTTCAACAGGATCCTGGGATCTGTTCATAATGGATCTTGATGAAGGCCGTGGAGAAATTAAGCCTTGGGTATGTTTGCATGATCCTATGATCGATCCAATTAAACTTAAACATCTTACCAATGAACGAGTTCAAATCAATTCGAATAAAATTTAGAAAAATTATTAATGTTGTATGAAATGAGTGAGAGTAGAAAGTGAAATAAGGAGAAAAATAGGGGGGGAAAACCGTTCCACAGTATCCTGAATATTTAGTATCCAGATATGAGAAGGTAAGAAGCGCACAATGTAAAAAACTGCTTCTCAAATGACGATGATATGAAAACAGAACTAGTAAAAACATTAAGTAGTCTTTCACACTGCATCCTACCAATGCCAAACACCGAAAAAGGAATGCCATGGAAAATGAGATATTAATCAAGGATATAGCTAGAAAAATTGAGAAGAAAACAGGAGACAAACGAACCAGACGAATGAAACTGAAATATTGCTCAGGAAAAAAATTCTGTACATATAATGAAGCGGCCGAAAAATAGCTTTTAAGAGAGCTACTCAAGACATTTTTTTCATGGGCACTTAATTCTTTACGTATTGCCGGTCCATGTTCACTAACCAACATTAATCGACATCAAAGAAGCGAGCAACCAATCCGATAAATATGGAAAAATAGAGTTCTTTTTCTCAAAAAAAAGTAGGAGATAAAACGAAAGGATAAACCGAGTACGGAAAATCTAGGATTGCATATACTCCTCGAATATTCGCGCAAGTTATTATAGGTACTCTATACGAATGAGCTGAAACGTTCTCTGTTATGAGGTAAATTTGGCCAATTCCAAAAATCTATGACGGAATGAATGACGTATGGATGTATATCTGTGAAATATATGCTATACACTGTTTATTTAGGAGGAGGGAGATTTATAGGTTTAGTAAAGCTATTAAGGAAATTGTTATTGAGAAATTCTTATCAAGAAGACAGTCATGGATTGATTTCAAGGATTCCATACAGCAGGATATCTCAAGAGGAAATTCTGGAAATATTCATCCATTTGAAATATCCCATAAATGTTAGAGATATTGAAAAGATTTCGAAAAGAAATTTTCTCCAGCCTTCTTTTCATTAAAAATGTATGAAATAAATATCACATTAATGCGTTTTATTTTTTATGCCTCTTGGTGACTTTATGAGGTTGACATCTCCTTGACATCATTATTTTTATCCCATGTTTCACCTCTACTCATTTTTTTAACATCATTTCCAGAGGTCTTTCCCGATTAGATTCAAACTATATCCGCAATTTTTGTGAACTAAAAGCAATGATGATGTTTCATGAAATTTTTATGCTTGCGTGGACCAAAATCTCTTAGTTTTATCAGAATTTGTCAATGAAATTGGAGTCCGTGGAACAACACTAATGTCAAAACGTGTCTTATAGATCCAGAAAAACCCCACCTGTTAATCGAAGGCACAAAAAATCTCTGCGTAATGGAGAACATAAAAAATAAAAGATAGTATCACGGAAAGAAAGGAAGGTGAATGGGAAAGATCAAGAAAACTCCCTTGAAACTAATAAAGATATTATTCTTTTTTGTTAAAACATGAATAACCTCAAAAAATACCCAGAAATCTATCAACTCTTTTTTAGTACACCCCAAATTGGAGAGAGAAACAGAAAAAAACTATGATGCCTATCAAAAAAATTCACAAATATATCATAATTTTCTTCCTATACTTCTATCAATCCGAATCATACCAAACTGAAACACAAAGAATAAATTTTACTTAGAAAAAGTTAATCAAAAGATATAATGACTGTTTAAATTTTCTTTCATTGTTTTTTTTTCGACAATCTGGAGAAAAAAAAAAGAATTTCATGAGTATTTTAGAGAGAAAAAATAATCACACAGTATTCCTATGCGATCCGTTGAACGCTTAGGAAAATAGCCGTGAAGATGTAGTATTTTGAGAGAAGGTTCACCTTGTAGCAGAGCTACACGAGATAATTGATGATGTACGTCGTAAATCCTTTACGTGCAACGTACGTGGATATTACGTAAGTCATGGATTAAGCTTCTCCTTTTTCTATGCACTGCTTCCAATGAATTACGCTGCTGCGCCGAATTTAAGGATGAAAAGAACTTTCTCATGACGTTTCACAGCAGATTTTTGGGCTTTTTTTTTTGATAATTTCTTTCCTTGCAACCAAGGTTCAAAGTAAGAACAAACCACAATTTTACACAATAATCGAAATCACAATTTTTAAAAATAACAAATCAACCAGTTCATGTGCCTGCCTCTAATAATCTCTTGCTGTTCTAACCAAATATGAAAGTTTAAGTAACAGAACAATTCTATTCAACTATAACCTCAAAGCATGTTGAGTTTCAATTATTACTTTCTGGCGCATATTTGAGGTCATTTTGCTCTTTTCTCAACGATTTTCCAGTTTTTTAAAGACCTCAGAGGGGGAAGTCTAAAAATGTACGAAATGTTCTTGGATTTTAAACTAAAGCTTTAAAAAACTAATTTTTTGCTTTTTGCTTTTTTTTTGTTGACGGCGGCGCATCGTCACTCACCGTCAGTTTTTCAATGTTTATGCATCGTATTGTACCTCAATGAAACTCAGACCTCGTATAGAGAAAGAACTGCTGCAGTACAGTACAGAAGGTAACTGAAAGAAATACTCTGAAGATGAGACGAACAGAATTGACAGTTTTGTCGAAAGACAGTAATCACACTGAAGTTACGACGATTTATCATGGTTTCCTGTAGATTACAAAAGTCTGGATATGGTTCATAATAGGGTCCAGGATCATCTCCACTGACGGCAAAGCATCCTCTGCAACGTATTCCAATGCTAGTCATAAGGTTGCTAAAGAGTTCTTACGGAAGTTGAATGTAGCTTTCAGTCGCCCTATAGTCACACTGGTCTCACAACGTGGAACCACCGGCTTTTTCTGGATAACTAAGAGACGTCTGGGAAAATACTCCTGCACTTTTATTTATTTCCACCACGTTTTTAATACAATGACATATTAGATTTGTTATATAATTATTTCTTTATTTATTTTATTATTATTATAACATGGGCAGCACCAATGTAAATTACTTTACCTATCACGTCCTTAAGTTTTGCATGCCAGTATATTCACCTTGCTTATCATAACTATTTTCCCTCATAAGGTTATTTTCCTCATATCACAAAATCCTATGCCAGTAGAGAGGAGATAACGGCATACTTCAGGATTTATTTCTCATCGTTGTATTGAATCCTAACCTTTAGCTCCAAGAACCATTCAGTATAATATTTCTCAGGACTCAACGCAGCCGCCCATTTGGTAATCCCAGTTGTCATTTGGGAATATTTTTATATTTTATTTCGTCTTTTTCGGATTTTTTTTTGTCTCAGAGCAGAAACTGCTCATATGATTTTTCTTTCGTTTTCCCTCCTTATAAACTATCAAATACTGCAAGGAAATCACAAAATGAAGGACGCGAGGTTAGGTGAGGTGAATCCAGAGACAGCGATGAAGAAAAACTTTGCACTCTCTTGCATTTGAACGCTCATATATTCATTATTCATAGATTTCGTTAATTTGCATCAGTAGATCCTTGCGACAGAATGAAATCCTTGCAAAACACAGATTTTCACATGTACAAACATATTCTATGCGAACAAAACTGAATTTCCTAAATTGTTGCTCAGTAGGTTTTGCTTTGCACGGGTTTTGTGGTTGATGTAATGGGTTTCGAATAGAAAATGCAGGATAATTTGAAACATAGGTCAAAATTGCTGTTTGCAGATGTGACTTCAAATAATCGTGTACAGAAAAAAAGAAGAGATTTTTTTCACCTAACACATTCGATACAGGAAAAGAAATCTCTTATTTGAGCGGAAAAAAACTCTTGTTCAAGTGCTTCATAATAAAATTTTAGTGTATTTGGGTGGAATATGAACACCAAAAAAAACCATTCAGGATCCGAAGTTTAATGGGAAAAAAACGTACCAAATTGTTCATTCCGAGCCGATTGCGGTGTACACACAGCTTGCTAACGAGCCGACATGCGCTGCCAGAGGGGACGTCTGACTAGCCTAAGTGATTGGCCTTTTTAAATAGCGAACTAGACGATGTAGAGAGAAAACACGGAAATAATTCCACTAAATTTGTCCAAGTAAATATCCACAGTAAAGTTCACTTGATTAGTATTCAAAACATTCTTTGCTGAAGACATCGGAAAAGTTGAATGAGAAATTTCCGAACGAACATCACAGAAATACATTTCATAGAAGTTGATGAACCGCGATTGAGGATCCAATAAGTTATTCATCGTGAATAAAAAAAAAATCCGTCATATATTTATTTTCTGTTCATATAAAGCGTGTATACATGAAAAAGATGTGTAAGCTTATTTGTGGATTTCAGCCGACTCAAGAAACAGTTAGGCCGAACATTCGGCTGGCTCTCCGTCTCGAATTCGTTGAATAGGCTTGATTGTGATTCACTAGAATTTGAAAACTTTCAATACAGCTGCATTTTCTGGAAGATAAAGCAAGCCGATATTCAGAGTCAGAGGAAATTTATTCATAAGATAACATGTTTTTAGCGAATATTTCACTACATTTCATCCTACTGTAAGTTAAACTGAATAATATATGAGAAAAAAATTGAAAATCTCCAAAATGATATAAGGATGGAATAAAATAAAAGTAGTAATCGAGCAAATAGATTTTTTCCTATATCAGCTTGAAGCAAGCAGAAGAAAAAACAAACAAATTTTCGTTTATTACGTATAAAATTGGAATATAGAACTTATTTGAAATAAGAAGACATCTATCGCTACACGAAATCTCACTTTCTAAATAATATATATCTGATTATGCTAAATTTTCGGTCTCAATTCGCTCTTACGTCCTAACACAAAAAAAAAAAAATTATTCAAATATTCAGAACAAATAGATGAATTAATCAGTCACATATATTTGTCATGCGTTAGATGATGCAAATGGGGTCTTTTTCCGGAGTACTCCTAAAAAGATCCATTAAAAAAAAGAAACAAGACTTTTTTTACACGTGGTGTTAAAGGCATCACCCTACGAATCTGAGGTGGTGCAGATTTCAGGTGGAGTATTCGTGTACGGGATGGGAGACTACGGAGAGGGGGGTGATTCCGTCCATTTCTTCCTAATTGCCGAAAAAAACGGCCCGGAAGATGCGCCGCCGCACAAGGTTGGCGCGCTCCAGTCGAACTCCCCTGTAGAAAATAGTGCGCCAAAACGCCTGAAGCCGTATCTTCCGGGCCGTATTTTACGGCAACTAGGAAGAAATGGACGGAATCACCCCCCTCTCTATAGTCTCCCATCCCGTATACGAATACTCCACCTGAAATCTGCACCACCTCAGATTCGTGGGGTGATGCCTTTAGTGCGGCTGGTACCCACCATATCTCTTGATTAAATGTGGGTGGAATCTTTCGGATATTCCGGAACTCTACGATTTAATAAAACATGTACGATCAATTCTAGAAAAATCACAGCTAAAACACAAAAAATTTCGAGGAATACTGTATTCTCTCACAAAATTCGCCAAACATCAAGATCTTCACGAATATTCCATAAGCGAAGAAAATTGTTTGTTTTTCAGAGCTAAGTTCTAAAAATAAACGTACCCAAACAATTTTTTTTGCAAAATTTGGTAACTGAGTGTAAATTTCCAGCGCATTTACTTTTGCATAAAAATATGACACGAAGTCACTTCACGCGCATAAAATAACTGCATTCGACAAGTTTTCTTTTATAATAACACTAAAGTTTACTTAAAACGAGAATTCCCCTCAGGCTATGCGGTAAACAATGCTTGATAATGTGTGTTTTTAACGAATCTCACGCACATATCCGTGGTACTGACATCGAGATCAATATAATCCTTAGGCAGGAAACGTACATAGAGTAACGAGTAACGGATAGCCCTTAGCCCCATAGGTACGCCTAGGACTAAATCCACAGAAAACCTGGACACAATGTTTTGTTACAATTAGGATAATAGAACTTGAAGCATACGAGTCCACGGCTCCTCCACGGAGCTCTAAAGCTCAACTCCTGGCAAGAGAGTACAGAACGATTGTCCTACATCTGGAATGTCCTCAAAAAGTTGTACCACTGACAATACTCGAATTTTTGCTGTTTTTTTTTAAATGAAAAATGAATCATTTGTTACTACAAAAAATAGTTAAAAGATCAATCAAAAGAAACTCCTCGCACTTTTTCTGCTCTGTTTACGTTACGAACGAAAGGATCCCATCCGTAATTTTCTCTCTTTGGATCTCTTCCGTCAGGTACAACTTTCCCTTTCACAAACAGGGTCTCCTCAATTTTTAATAAATGTTTCTTCCTCAGAATTTTCCACAGAATTATGTTATGAAACACGAGTTAACGAATTAATTTAGTTGCTCCGACTAAATTTCCTTTTGTTTAATACTTATTGATCAAAAATGTTTATGTCTACTCTTTCCTTAGTTTCTATCAAATCCATTAATTTGTAGAGAGATTTTTAACAAAATAAATAAATAAATAAATAATAGACCTATCACAGTCGTTTTTCTTCATTTTTCGTTGGTTTATTCTGCCACTAACCTTCAATGTCGGCTTTGCCGATTCATAATGGACTCGCTCGAAAATACAAATTTCCTCAATTCTCACATTTCCAATGACACTTGAAACAGGATAACCAGAGGCTACTGCAACTTTTCAGCAACACGATTTTTCAAAGACCGCCCATCGAAGATTATTGTCCCCAAAACAATTAGCTTAGTTAGTTGCGCAAAATTAGCGCATACAAGGGCTTTTACAGAGAGAAAAATTAGACTTAAAAGAAATTAACGAAAAATCAATAAATCAACGAAACCAATATTTCCACTTAAACTGATTATCACATTCGTGAACAATACATGCCAAAACGAAAGCAGGAAAGAATTTGATGAGTTTAGAAAGAGAATGGATCGAAGACGACAAATCGATAAAATCAATTCACTGGCTTACATATTAGACGTTAATGTAATTAATATTATCGCATTTTGTGAAAGTTCTCGAAGGATTCGTTAGATTGCCGTGGTTGAAACGTTGTGAATGTCTCTAAATTTTCTTCATGACAAAGAGACAACGTATAAAAAATATTATAATAATAATATGATAATGAGCGGAATTTAGTAGTGAGGGCAGTGGGTGGAAATTATATAAATCAATCAGCATCCACATCATTAGGAAGTGATTTGTGATCGCTATCATTGTAGGTAGTCGATGATTTAAATAACTACTACTATTTACTACAATTTTAATTTAAATAATTACTACTCGAATCTAATCTTCTTAAAATCTACTCGAGGGAATAGAGAATTCTATATCCGTGAAAATATAAGAATGTCCATGAGCACTATGCGCTTTCACTTTGTTCGAATTTTGTCATTTGATTATGTTCGAAGGAGAAATACCAGTACCAAAAAAATCTTTCATTTATCTACTTTTTGTTCATTTCTCGCTCTACCTCTCTCTCTTTCTCTCTCTCCCTCTCTCTCCCTTGCTGCTTTACTTCGTTAATTTTATTCTCATAATAATTTGAAAAGCTTTATATTAAAGAAGAATAAAGAAATATCCTTCTAAAACGATGTTCTATAAAAGAAGAAATGAATTGATCCCTCACCAGATTACAAAGTTTTCGTTTTATAGCAATGTTTGAAAAATTTCAAAATACCATTTTAAAAATGGAAAATTTTCCCTTTCAAAATGGAATTGTTTACAAATGTTTCCGTTAACAGTTTCCAAAGCTAAATATTAGGCACTGAACAAAGAAATTCTTTTTTACTCTGCAAAGTAGCAGAAGGATTGCATTATATTTAATAAATGTGTGTTTGAGCAAGAAAAAAATTCCAATTAGAACGATTGAGGTGTCAATAGATATGTATAAATGTGCAAATTGAATTACCCAGGGACATTATTATTTTTTTGCAATTTATTAGCGAAAATTATGTAGAATTTCCCATGACGAGGACATCTATGAAGTCACCAACATTGAATCTGGATCGGTAACGACAATGAAAAGTACTTATTTGAAGATTTCTAGTAACTACAAGATACTGTAAAGGCGTGTACCAATCAGTAAAATGAGAACTCGTCTCTCTCGTCTAGGAGGATTTAGAAAAATATTGAGTATGATATGTAAAAAAAAGGAAAATTATGGAATATGATGTGAACATGGTAAGAAGAGAAGATCACATCAAGTTAACGGAGCATTGAATGAGCTTGTTGGTCCGTTTGGTTGGTTTTTTAAAATAAAGTTGGTTTCCGGTTGGTTTTTGTAATCCGAAATGACTTGAAAATTTTCTTATTCATTACTATCTATTACTTCTACTTCAATTTTATTAATATATTCACTTATTTTTTTAACAGAAAAAGGTATTGTTATGCTGTCACAAACATGAGAAGAGGCACAGCAACACTTTAAGTGAAATGCTATATCAAATAAATTTGAAAATAAAAGGAGAGAACACTATTGATACATAAAGGAAGTGATAATATCACTAGGCGGTAGGCGGATCGCTAGGATCAATAATAAGCGCGAACAACCTCAAAAGGAGAGCATCCTTATGTTCGAATACCTACGGTAGATCACAACCTCAAACATATGTATATACATCGAGGTTTTTAAAATATACTTGTTAAAATTCGTACACTTATATCAGAATTATCGCAATGATTTTAGCCATTGAATATATGTTGAGCTCGTAGAACTCATTCGTAAATATGTAACTAATTTCTGGATGAGAGGTTTCGTAGTCCTTGGTGTTTACGGACAAGGGATAGTGACTTCCGATGAATTATATAATTGACCTGTCAGTATATGGAATGTAGTGGCAGCTCATCATGAAGGTGAAGACTTTTGGAAACAAAAAAAAAGTTAGAATATTTTTTTTTGTAGTATTTACTCTACTACGTACTGAGATTGGTCTGCGTAACGTCCTGTGATTATCCGATCCTGATTTTTTTTTATTTCGAGGTTTCAGAATCAGCCAGTTTTCTAGAGTAAAATCAGGGGTTAATGGGACATTGTTCTACGTAAATAAAACTCTAAACAGCACAACGCATCCAAGCCACTTTCTTCTCTTCAACAAAACTCCGGGGAGGGCCAAATGCAAGGCGATGGATTTTTATAAATAACTCCAATTTTAACTGATTTTAATTGATTTACATCAGCAAGTAATAATAAAAAAAGTTTTGTTTCAGGAAAAAACCTTAAAGAAAGCATTTTATGGCAAACTAAAATTGAATCGTCATCTGATGAAAAAATTTCACTCTTCTTATTTTCTTCTCACGCCGTCAGTAAATAATTCAGTTCGCTTAGGTCATTCTTGAGGTCATTCTTTATCTGCAGAGCAAAAAAAGAACCGAAAAGAAATTGCTCCTAATTATTCATTTCTTTTATTGTTCGCATTTTTGGGAAATCATGCCGAGGAACGTTGAATAATTCGTTAAATTCGAAGAATTTTTAAACGATCCAGAACAGATTTCAAAATATTCAGTATATTGGCGTCAACACTGCAAGGGTTTTTTTTTTGCATATTTCTCAGAGCTGTTCGTGGAATTTAAAATTTTAGAAAAAGTGCCATAGAAAACATACACAACCGAATTTAGATTTCCGGAAAATGAGCATTGCCATTAGTGTTAAGCGAGTTTAGAGCTGCAACGTTTCTTATATTTGTGCATATTTTTTAATACAATTAAAAAACATTTCTTTCCTATCCTTACTGCAATCTTCCCACTTATTATTGTAACCTCAAAGTAAAACATAAAAGAATCCCATCGATTGTTGACTTGTCATATACAGAAAAATTATGTTCAAAGTAGGCACATGACTGGAACATTTCAAAATTCCACTTAGTTAATTTTGAGGAGGAAAGAAGCGCATATTGTTGAGTGAGAAACGAGAAAGGGAATATGTGTTTTGCATATACGTTATGCAAAACGTAGACAGGAAAAGAGAAAGTGCGGAGCTAATAAAGTTGCACTTTTTCAATTGAATAAAGTGAGTCTGTGATGTTCATTTACATATTTTAGATTAATCTGACATTTTTACTTTTAATTATTGAGCAACACATTGAAATACTGTAAAATCAACTATACTGTATAGAATGGAAGTAATGAAAGAAATTTTTAATTCTTTACCAAGGAGAGATACCAGGAAGGCAATCAATCGCGAAAGCGTCGAGGCACTTTGACAAGGTGGAGGTGGAGAATGAAGAAAGAAGTGACAATCCACTTAATCCGCTCAATACCCTTAGAGCTGACTTTTTAGGATTTGGTAGGATGATGATGCAGAAAAGTGTTTCATCCTTAGCTCCTTAGTAGAGAAATAATTAAGTCTTAGAAAAAAATCTAGCTCAACTTCGAATCCTATATTTTTAAAAAATATTTTTATGCAAGTCCACAAAAAACAGTTCCAACAAAACAGTGGATGCATTGAGAATTGTTCCTTCTAGAGATCATCTATCTATAAAATACGCTGCTAGCAATGATTTTGTACCCCCACAATTATTTATTCATTTCAAAAAAAAAATTGAGGAAGTAAGTAGATATCTTTCCATTGGATCTTCCTCAACTCAGCAAAGGATAGACGAAGCAGTAAATCCCAAAATGTTTTGAAAAATGAATCCTGCGTTGTTATTCAAGTCCTGCATAATATAAATAAATGTAGCTCGACGACCGAACATTAGAAATCGAGATCCAGAATGTTGAATGAGGCTTTCTTTGCATTCTTCAAAATCAGTGATGTACGATGTTACGTTACTGATATCGATATTCAGTTCTAAATCCAATTCAATTTGATTACTTGGTACGAATACTGAAGTTTGTATTCGAGTCGAGAGTTCAGTTATTTTGAAAGTACATAGTGAACCTTAAGTTGCTAACATTTTCAGCATCCCATTCCATTCCAACATTCCAGATAAAAACGCTGCATTGTTTTTTTTTTCAAAATAGCCGACTGGAATTCAATAAATACTTTGTATTCCATTGTTAAGTAGAGAAAAGTAGCTTTGTGCATTAAAATTACTTATTGACACGACAGATTGATCAGAAAATGGTAAGCAGTCAAATTAATTAAAGCCATAGTTTATTTTTAACGCCCAGAATTTTCTCCATAATTAAACTGATTTCAAATATAATTCAACCATTTAAAAAAACTGCTAGAAAATTACCAAATTTAATGGAACTACAGTTGTAAAAACCACAAAGACATTTATTCAGTATTGATTGATTTTTGCAATTTTTTTTCTCCTGAACAAAGTCGCTTTCTTACCATCGAAATCCAGGATGTTAGGATCGATGGCTGCCCTAGTTTACGTGGATCACACATTTTTCGTAAGTTTTTTTTAGCTCAGGATGGAAAACTTTGTTTTTGGTTCTGCGACGTGAGCAAATATTTTGGGAGCAAAAAAGGTTCAATTACCCATGCTTAAGATGCTATCCAGAATAAATCGGAACACTTAGAAAAGAATCAGTTTCATACCTCAAACGAAATACCCATTGAAAAAAGTTGAGGAGAATTTGAGGAGAAAATTTGGAGTTTCCTGTTGCTAGTGCTCCAAATTTTCAATCAAATAAAAATCTCAGATTTTTCTCCCATTTCCGCCACAGCCAACTTCCCATACTTCATTATGACGTCATTTAAAAAAAAGACGCAATGTTGAGTTAATCTGAACACACTTTTCACAATGAATACAAACATATATATGTTTAATTTGAGAGCCATCTTCTGGATTTTCCGGTAGGGAGTTAACTACGATATTTTTGCGTACATATTCTTTTTCTTTTCGGGAAAAAAAATGATCAGAAAACCGTGTTTTGCATAGTTCTTTGCATGTTATCAATTCAATTTTATCACTCTTTTATCAGGCTAAATAACTACTTAATTACTTAAGGTCAGACTTTTAAAATTTGCCATTTAGCTTTTCACAAATATTTATACGATAAAATGTTACTACAATAATTTATTCAAAACACGCACTAACTGATATTTCCCAATCCTTGGAATTGATATTTTCCTCTATTGCTAAGAATCAAGAATGGATTAATTCAGAAAAATGTCTGATGTGGTGTTTGTGGTAAATGTTGCTATTAATTAGAGGTTTTGAGGTAGAAAATGTCAAACTAATCCCACAGGAGTTTTTTTTTTAAGATCTGAAAAAATTTCTATTCTCTTCCTGACTGATTACTTAGGAAAATGTCGTAAAAGATTAAAAATCTGATATACATAAGGGCAAATAACAGCACAAATCAACATCGATGTCCTGCTTCAGGAATTGATTCCAGATTCTCAATCTGGAATCAATTCCTGAAGCAGGACAGAATATATTGATTTGAATCCGTGCGCTATCGTATAGCATCACAAAAAAAACTTTCGCTATGTACTGTATAAGCTCCAAATATTATAATTCCAAAACTTTTTTCAACCTGTAAGGATCTTCTAAAAATACCGTTAAAAAAAGAGTAATATGACCAATATAGACGTTGTGATGAAGCAAAGAAACGCAAGCGCTTAAAAGCATCCTAATGGCTTGGCCTTTTCTTATACATACATATACCTCCCACTCTCCTCATCAACATCAATGATGTGTTTTGCATTGGGAAGGAAAGCAGAAAAGCTAATTATGTCATAGTGAGATCAACACTAATATTGAATAAAATTTACACTATATAGCCTTCTTTATGGAAATGAATCCCAGGTAGAGCAGGAAAAAAAAAACCTCGGCTCATTCACTTGTACCAGATGACATCTACACGCTTAAAGGCATCACCCCACGAATCTGAGGTGGTACGGATTTTAGGTGGAGTATTCGTATATCGGATCGTAAATTATGGAGCGGAGGGTGATTCCGTATATTTCATCTTAAATCCTGTAAAAACGGCCGGGAAGATACGGCGCCGCACAAGTCTGACGCGCTCCAATCGAACCGCTTGTACAAAATGGTGCGCCAAAACGATTGAAGCCGTATCTTCCGCGCTGTTTTTTACGGCAATTAGGAAGAAATGGACGGAATCACCCTCCTCTCCGCAGTCTCCCATCTCGTATACGAATACTCCACAAAAAATACCTCACACAAAAAAAAAATTACTCAAATATTCAGAACAAATAGATGAATTAATCAGTCACATATATTTGTCATGCGTTAGATGATGCAAGTTTTGAGTACTCCTAAAAGATCCTAAAAAAAGAAACAAGACTTTTTACACGTGGTGTTAAAGGCATCACCCCACGAATCTGAGGGGTGCAGATTTCAGGGGGGTATTCGTACACGGGATGGGAGTACGGAGGGGGGGGGGATTCCGTCTTTTTTTTCCTATTGCCGAAAAAAACGGCGGGGAGGGCGGCGCGTGCACAACGCTGACGCGCTCCAATCGAACTCGTTGTAGAAAATAGCGCGCTAGAACGCTCGAAGCAGCATCTTCCCGGCCGTTTTTTACGGCGATTAGGAAGAAATAGACGGAATCACCCTTCCATAATCTATGACTTTGTATAGGCACAACCCACTTGAAATCCGCACCGCCACAGATTCCTGGGTGATGCCTTTAAATCGACTCACTTCACTTTTTTTTTCATATTCATCACTCGTATTTCCCAAGGGACAACTATCATTACGGAAATCACAAGTACGTACACATCTAGCAGATATTTTCTGGATAGCAGATCCTCTAGGACCCTTTTACTACAATTTTGGAACTGAATATGTAGTGTAATTTAGTGTGTATGAATAAATCTACATAAACATAATGAGACTGAAAAGAACTCTGGATTTGATATGATCTCTGCTCTAACTGGGATCCTATTCGATTCCTTGCAAAAAATGGAAAAGATCATAAACCAATGAAAACGCCCTTTACAAATACGAATACCAATCCAGATGAGGTATTAAACAAAATTTTCATTTAGTTATATTATAAAGAAAATCCTTTTTATATCTTCTACTTACAATTCCTTTATTTCCATATTTTTTATATTTCTCTCATTTTCTTACATCATCCCATAATTCACAAGTAATTTGAAATCATCTAATAATTCCTCTTTGAAATCAAGCATTTTGAAAATGTTCAAACGTTGCTCCAGAACTAACATTGTAAAAAAAACAAGTGGCATCGGATCGTGTACCAGACTGTGAGCTTCGTGAAAAATGCACTTGTCTACAAAGTTTCTTTGCAGATGTCCTAGAAAGAACATGAAAAAGTAAACGTATCCATTTTTTCACTTATCAAAAAACGCCTGGAGTCAAATTGAAAGAGAATTGATTCCGTTAGAAGTGCGGGAAGTACTGGCAAAGTGGTAGTCCGGAAATGGAACTGGCAACCTTAGTAAATGAGATGCGACTATTTCCTTTAGGCAAACCAAGATCCGATCCATAGATTGGAAAAAGAATGTTTTTCATGTCACGGATATCTTCCGTCAAACTACACATTTCTGTTCTCCCTACAATGAAGAGAGTTTTTTTTTCCAGAAACCCGGAAAGTGTTTTAAAAAAAGTGGACCAAATATTACCTCTAGTTATCCAGGACAATCTCTTGAAAGGAAAGCTCTTCACCTTCATAGCGTTGATATTGGGGCATATGTATATCGGATGATTTATCTAAAATTTAGAAAGAAAATTAAAAAGATGATATTTTGCACAGAAAAAGTTGGGAAAAAAATTCTAATAAATTCTAATTCTAAAGATTCTAATTTCTAATAAATGTGCCATTTTTAGGAGATATCTGGAATGATGAGAGTTTAATTCCAAGAGAAAAATTGTACAAATCACAAAAATGATGACGGAGGAGAACTGGAAATATGAAAGTACGAGTAAGTGAGATGTAGAGGATTAGGTTAAAAATCTCCTAGTCATCCTTAATCATCGGGATTAATGAAAATCATTGAAAAATAACATGGTCACAATGGTCGCGACGAAGAACGCAAAAAACCCGCATCCATAATGGTTTCAAAGGGTCCGCCCGTCATCAATGAGCGAATGCTTGATTAAAATGGATGATGGCGTTACACTTTCCCATCTAATAGGATCTAATAAAACGTTTCTCCTTTTTTTTGGTCTCATTAGAAAATTGGAAATGCAATATTAAACTGTGAATAATTTTTAAACAAATCTGTAAAAAAAAACTTGTCAATTTTTAAAAAAAAATCCGCTCGAATAAGTTAACAGGTCAAAAATGATATTTTGATTTCAGAACGATGGGGATAAGGATAAAGTCTAAAAACTCTTAATTTTTTCTTTTTTGCTGAATCCATAATCCTATTCTAATATATTCTATTAAGCTATGGATGTAAACATCAACAAGAGAATTATTAGGGGAACCCATAAGTAATCAATTATTTAAGTGTAAACAAGAAAAAATAAGCGAATTTTGTTTACATCTAGTTTTATCTTTAGTCGATTACGTAGTATCCGTCGTTATCCAGGGCCTTTTGTCATCCTACTGGTAGAGTTTCAATCCCCTGTTCATAAACTTTCCTTACCTCTAAAGAAGAAGATGATTCTAGAAAAGTTCGCACTACATCGTTACTTTAAGGATTTTTATTTCTTAAGGAATGTTCCATTGATCGGAATAAATGAGAATCAGATGGTGTTATATCCGGGAAATTTGGGGATGTGATGAAACCTCCCATTTTAACTGCCTTACTTTTCCTAAGTAAATTTTGCAGCATGCAGTCTGGCATTATCGTGCTGCAATAGATTCGGAACCCATATACCCTGCCCATAAACTTTTCCAATTTCTTGAAGACTTTTCTGGACTATTGACCAAAGAGCCTGAAAAGTGTTTGCAATTTCCTGAACACTCAATTTGGGATCACTTTCCAGCAGTGAGCAGATTTTAAGGGGATCATAATCAAATTCAACAGAACGTCCATTTCGAACGCTATCAGACAAGTCAAAATCCTTTTTTTTCCTTTCTAAAATTTTCTAATTTCTTGAAAAATTTTCTAAATCACTCATTGAGTTTCAATACGTCTCCGTACACATCACAATTTTTCTTTGTTACAACCATCGCATTAACACCGGATCGAAAATGAAACTGCGTGGAATGTCGTAAATTTCCTTCCGCAATTTTATAACGCTGCAATAAAAAAAAGTTCGATTTTAATTTTTACAAACGTCAAGGCCACAAATTGTAATATTGCCATGTAAAACACATTTTTATACATTCACGCTCTGAACCAGACTGAAGCAAGTATTAACCAAATATTATTATAACTATTATATTATTAATATAAGAAAATATGCCACACTATTAATAATTGATTGTCTATGGATACCCCTAATATCTAACAGAAATGGCAGATTACTTGCATACTGTATCCACTAATAAATAAATTTTATAAATCGAGCAATAGTTGCTGAAAAAAACGATTTTGTCTCCCTTGAGAAAAGTTGGTCTTTATTTAAAAATCAAGAAAAGTTTTTTTCCAATAACTAACTGTTAAAAGATCAGTGTTAAGAAGATGTAGAAAACTGAATGTGGAAATATTTCGGGTATTCGAGGTATATACATATTTACACATCGAGTCTTAATTACGTTTTTTTTTTTCGACAGTAAATAAGATCTCATTCATACTTTATGCAAGCAGTGTGGTACGCCTTAATTATATTTTATTTTAGTGTCGTAGCCCACCTAAAATGGATTTTTTCCGTGGATAATATATATCTGACACGACTAGTAGCGGTTTAATGAATAAAATTTCTCAGAAAAAATTGTTTAATGAATAAAATTTTTCAGAAGAAATTGAAATTCCTATGTAATAGAAGGAAATAGAAGAAAGAAGGCGGAAAAAAAATTGAGGTATCGTAGAAACGCACCATCATTGGGATATGAAGTCAGCTATCAACCATCCTATGATTATGGATTAAGGGAGAAATAGCAATTTCCGCTGCATACGTCCTTTAAAGCGTGGTTTTTATTGAAATAAGAAGTTTTTTTTCTCATACTCTTTTTTTATTTATAGAAAAAATTGTTTTGCTAATTATTAATGACCTCAATTTTTATGGTACGTTCCCTTTCCGTACATTATTAGTAGAAGTCCTCCGTTAGTCTAGAACAATTAACGAAAATTGTGTGAGAAACACGTTAGTTAGTGGAGAAATAAGTATTAGAATTATTGAATAGTATAGAAAAAAAATAGGAGAATCCAGAAAACGGATTATATGGTGTGGATAAATGTTCAAACTTGACGCACGTCAAACGTTGAGCTACAAATTTCCGCAATAATGTTGAGCAGAAACAATTAAGCGTGGTCGTCATAGCCATAAAAGAAACGGAGATTTTCATCGGCTTAAACAAATTCAATTCGTTTTTTTTTTCTCTCTATTCACTCGTCGCACATGTTTTCAAAAGGAAAAGCACTTCTTCTGTTCAAAACAAATAGCTGTTCATCTAGCTTTTTTTCCTGAATCTAATTGATTTTCAGAAAATCCGGAGTGGGAAACATAAATAATCCATACATCAAATGCTAACATTTCCAAAGCTATTAAGATTTTCCATGAGCGAAAAAGGAAACAACTTTAGTTAGAATAATAATCATGTTAGAAAGACAGCTTAAGCTACTTGACATTATTACAGTACCCTTTACATATAATCAAAAAATTACAGCATACGGTACAGCGATATTCAAGGGATCCCTGAATATGCATGGATATCTCTTGAGAAGAAATAAGGTTGCGAAGTCTCGATGTGTAACTGCTCATAGGATAAAGTAATTCGAAGCGAATAAATCCAGAGAAAACGCGAAACATTCCTTTTTTCTTGTAAATAATTCATTATATGTAGTTATAAAATAAACACCATTTCGAACACCACATTGCATTCCATTCTGAATGCACGAAAAAAAATCGACGAAAACGAAAATAAGGTGGAGCATTTGATTTTCAGACGCGGGGAGAAAAATGATGTATCACGTATTGGAAACGAACAAAACATAAATCGCAACAACCGTGGATTTGTGAACGTTCAATTCCATTCGAATTTTTCTTTTAGAAATTCAAATTTTTTAGAATTTCGAATTTTTTGAATGAATACATCAGCAATTTTATAAACGTTTTCCCAATATTTAAACAAAGAACAATGCAAACTTTCATGTGCCGTACTCAAACATACTCATATTATTTTGTTTTTTTTTCATTGATTTTTCTTTTTGACCTATGCTAAGGACTTATATAGGATACGTATGTATGTACTAGTATCGCACAACAGGTTTTCTTATTCTGCAAAAAAATGTGAATAATTTACGGCTTTAAAAAAATTTATGTTGAGAACAGAATAACATATTTCTTCTGTGCACGAATTCACTTTCTTTTCAAAAAATTTCAGTTAAAATTGAATCCATGTTTCGTGGAGAGAAAAAATTGGGTGCGAACCGTGATTGCGTGTCAGCAACGTTGCATTCCTAATGATTTTCGTACAAATTCAATCCAATAAAAACCTAAATTCCCTTTATCTTTCGTCGCCTAACGAAGTCTTTTTCAATCCCCATAACTGAATTCCGTTTTGATTGCTTTCTAACAGTTATTAGGGAACATCAAAATTCCGGAAAAGTTTACTAATTTGTTAGTTAGCAGTTCAATTTCCATAAACATCTTTTTTTATATCTTGTTTTAAATTTCATACCTTGCCGTTGTCCATGGATGAGCGGAATTTTTTCTGTTATGTTAATTCGTGGATCCGACGATAAGATATCCTGAAAACTATTTTTTTTTATAAAGATAGGGAATTCTCAGGGAAGGGAATCAGGTTACTGTAATACTATGTATTTACCAAGAACTTCCATATCTATTTACAAATCCACATTTTTTAGTGTCTTCTTCACTATACATTATTTACATACAATATACAATGATTATTCTACCGCGCAGTTCATTGGTGAACATTTATTTAAAAAAAACAATAAAATACGGAGTTAAAATAGAAGAAATAGGTTAGAAATAGTAGAACTTTTCGCCTCTTTTCTTTTGGAATTCTCACTAAAAAAAAACAAAGTTCAAAAAAAAGGTTCCCATTTTATACACAGAATTTTTATAAATAAAACGAATGAAAGTCCAAGAAAATGGACGGAAAACTAGCTTCTACCTAAGTAATTCGCTTTCTTGCGCCAATTTTCTCTTGCGATTCTCAGTTTAAAAAATTCAAAGTTTAACAAAAAATTTTCTGCTCCATACACAAAATTTTTATATACAAATAGAATGAAAGTGCAGGAAAATGGAGTGAATACTCGATTCTATCGTCAATAGTTAGTTCTCAAATCCTTCTTCATTTGCGTTCATCGTCATTGTGTGACCCTTAACTCCGGAGCAAAGACCGGCTCCAGACAGCGCACACCACAGCGGATATTGGATTGTTGGAATTGAAGCACTCGGACCATTAATAGTGACATTTTTGTTCTTTTTTTCCAGAAATCACGAAGTATTTCCAACTTTATTTATTCTATTCTATTAACTCCTATAATCCAAAAAAAAACCTATTCCCTCTCTGCTTATATACTGATGAAAATAGTTCTGCTCAGTTTTTTGCATCCAATTATCCAGAAATTCCGAAAAAAAAACACGAGAATCCCCGATTCACTGCGAAGAAATGAATATGGGACATGGATACTACACCAGATAGTATCACCTGTTTCCCATTACCCATTCCGACCTATCGATAGCCGGCGATTTCATCCTCGATCCCCAATTTCGGGCAGCCGCTCACGTACTAATATCCAGAACTGAGGTAGTAGAAGAGAAATGAGTTAATGAATTACTTGCGTAACTTATTATTAATAATAATATAGGTTCCCAAAGTTGTCGGACACAATAAAATCTATGGATTTTTTTAAATGTGAGTTCTGTGATTAAGCAGCGCTCAGCTGAAATTCAATGGATTTGACAGCTAATTTTGCAAAGTTCTACTTATTTTTCTATTTTTATTCATTTAGTTAATATCATTACAGTAGTTGAATGTAACTGTTATTGTTTCTTCGTTATCCTCCATGTTCATTCCATAGAAAAACGGTGCTCATCTTATTTTCAACACAACAAATTTGAGAATTTCGTGGTTTTAACGTGGATATTCGTAAATTAGTATGTTTACGCAGTTAGTTACTAGAGACGTCAAGAGAAAATTAAAATAAATACAAAAAGTCGACTTTTTGAAAATGCTACTATTCGAATTATCCGAATATACATATTTAGGATGTCTAGTTTTCAAAAAATTCACATTATTTTTCTCTATAATGTACAGCAAAGGCGAAACCAAGATGAGGTTCAATCGGGGAAAGTTCAATCGTCGTGATTTCCCTTAGAGTGACGGGTACATTTAGAAACAGAAACCACATACCTCACTACAAATTATTAATTGCACACTTAGGATATATGGATTCTTCCTTAAAACGGTCCTCATACAGTTAATGTAAAGCTGCTGCAATGGGACTTTTTAGTGTTTTCCACACATTACCTGTACAGTTGATACGATCACAAGACCTCGGAATAGATGTTGCATGAGAATTTAAGAGAGTATAAAACTGATAGAGACTGTTTATACAACAGCACGAACGTATATAAAGCGATCCGGTACGGCTTAAGCAGATTTATTGAACTGCAATAAGCAATAAAATATATGTAAATATCAACAAAACTACATTGTTCGACCGTTTTTTTTTCTGTCATACCCAGCTATTCTCATATGTTTTCTGGTGGATTAATGGAAAAAGATGGAGAAGAAACGATGGGGATTTGGGACGGCGGCACAACGCGATCACAGAGGCTTTTACAAGTAATGTTATGTACAAAAAAAAAGAAAAAAAAACTATAAACAGTTTCACTGTTACTGTCACTCAAAACAAACATGTTGTCAGGAGATCTTAAGCAACATTTAAGAGTAATAAGTAGTAGTAACAATGAAATTAGTAACAAAATATTAACGTACAACATTTTTCTTACTTACCACTATTTCTCATAACAAAACTCTATCACTAAATGTAAACTGAGCGAATAGCACATCATCTGTACATGCTCTGTATAATATACATTTCTATGAACTATGAATACGTCTATAAACCAGAAAAAAAAAATTAAAAAATCGAACTACGCATGGATAGGACTCGCCTGGATATCAAAAATATACACGAGTAACAAGACTCAGGTTGTACAATAGTATGTATTACGTATTAAGTGAGATTAGAGAATAATCCTCTGTATAGAATCTGTGGATCACCTACTACATCTACATGCAGAATAATTTCAAAAGCCTAGTTACACTATATAAATAATTACTGTAATTCCCTGTACAAAAAATAGTCTACAAAATGCCGAACGATATCACTCATTTCGGCACAAAAAGTACAAATGTACGCACGTGAACGTACGTACTACTGACAACAAATACTTAGCTGGTAAATCAACCGGGTTGAATGACTGAAGTGCTAATCCGAAAACAACAAGAATTGAGGGCAAAAAAAAATAATTAGGAACTGTAAGAAGAAGAAGACGAAGAAGAAGAAGAAGTGGAAGAAGAAGAAGAGGAGGATTCTGGAATGATGCCAACATTGGACATCGCTGATTTGACACGTGCTCTGTAGAAATATTCCTGAGAAGTTTCACTGAGAATAAACGTGCATATGTTAGACGAATATATATTTGTGACGTTTTTTACGGATACTATGAACGTCGATAAATACCGTTTTTTTTTCTGGAATTTCACTACTACGAATAAGGATTCTGAATTATGCCAAGCTCAATTTATGATGTGAATCTGAGCTGTTCTGGATGAAATCCATAATATCTGAATAGGAGATGACGGCTTGTGGTCGTCGTTCCACATCGATGATAACCTGAATTTGATCATATATTGTTAGATTAAGGATATCATCCGAAGTTCTTAGGAATACGAACGATTGATTGTCGATCCGTGTTCACCAATGCTGCAATACAATCGAAAACAGTCATCGTTGTCGTCCCATACACTGGTGGACTCATCGAAGCGATTAGGTCCTGAAATTCCTCAAGAATTTGTAAGAGTTGCTGCATCCTGCACCGTCCAAGTTTCTCCAGAGTGGTAATGTAGAGGCTCTCTTTTACTGATTCATTATTATGCGAAATACTTTTCTTATTTGCTTACCTAAACTAAATATGTGTTATGTTTATGCTCATAAGTGTAAGTGATCAAACAAAAGAAACATTTTTTGTCTATTTAAAAAAATAAACCATTTCTTTTTTTTGGCTGTTCAGAAAGAAGAAAAATCACGAGGAAGTGCCCGACTGTAACTTCTTAGCAACTGTTCGCCTGTTTTTATGTGGGACCCCAATTTACGAGTTTACGCCTAGATTAACAACATGATTTGTTCTGCAAAAGATGCGTTAGCACCGTTAAATATTTGAGATATCTGAGAAAAACCCGGCAATTTTCCTATTACTTACAAAGTTTGTCCTCAGATATCTCTTTCAAAACAAGCGCAGCACTTTAAGATCAGCGAATCATGAAATTGACAATCTTGCTTTCTATCCACGAACGTACAGGAATAGGAGTGCAGTTCACCGGTTCACCGGTACGAGCGTGATCACCCTCGATTCCCTTTACCAATCCACAGTAAGGCGTGTGAAACAACATTGTGTGAGAAAGTATCCTCAACGATACAACTTATTACGTGCAATAGAATGAAGACAATCGGCAAAGTATCCGTTATTCCGTTAGGTACATCAGCTTTAGCCGCTTATTTGAGTTATATTAGTTGGATTGCGGAAGCCGGACGACAACAGAGGTATCCGCTTTCTATCGCGTAACGAATTGCATCGTTGGGTAGACCGGATCACACGGCGCTACTCTACGATAGTTTTCTGGATTACTATGGAAAATTGGGGGCGATTACTCTCATACTCGTGCAGTATACTCCAACCTCTATCTACTTGCTGAGGATTTCGAAAATCGTCATCTTCGTGACACACTAATTTTGACTGAAACCTATTTGTAGTCCGAAGTACAACAAATTTTAAGGAACCCAAATAAATTCATGGAACTGCTCGTACACGTAAACATATCTCTGGATGCACGTATCACGTGAATATATCGTGAAATATTAGGTTACAAACTCGTATAATTGTCAAAGTGAATTATTTTTGTTGAAAGAAGTGTAGAAGTAATCCTACACTTACTATTTCAATAACCACCAAATGTTCTCCCTATTCTATTTTGTTTTTGTTTATTTTGTTGATGTTTTTTTTGCTTTTTTGTGGAAAAACGTGATAGAGACTATATGAAGTAATAGAGACTCACCATAATAGGAATATCCAGAATTTCTAAGTAATTGTTCGGATGACGTACCAATTCCAACATAATATCACTTTTTCCTATTACACCAAGTACACGACCACATGAATCCACAACTGGTACGCTCGAGATTTTTCTAGAATGATAAGGAAATTTCGAATTGTTTACAAAGTGTTGTGATATTTGTTGTTTACTTCTCAAGGTATAGTGTGATCGCATCATCGCATGTAGCTGTTTGTGGTACCTGAAATTTGTGGATTTCATTCCCCTAATAGCACTATTTTTACAACTTTTTCGCTTCAATAAGTTTCGTTGAATAATATGCAAAATGATCAATATATCGATCCGACTATTTCACAATCTAAATCGCTGAACAAAAGCAACACATTAGCGATAATAAACAGATAATTTCTCTGTCATCAATGAAGAGGATATTCGTGGAGCGATGTGGTAAGGATCACATATATCCGGATCACATCTGCCTGTCTCGGTATTCCATATGTTTTTCACGTGAAAATCAAGTGGGGATAAATGAAGAGTTCCCCCATATATGTACCAAGTTTTCAATTCTCTCGTTTTGTTTATTAATCGGAGCTGTTGACTGGTGATTTACGATGTTTAGTCGTTGATCGCCTAATCATCAGATCGCTGTTCATGTGGCTTCACGTCTCCGCGTAGAACACAGAATTAAGCAGCATTCCCAAAAGAAATACTGATAATAAGACTCGATAAAAGTAGACCAAGAGTTCCGAAAAAAATAAGTCCGAAATAAACGTTTAAGGAAAAAAATTCTACTTGTTACTTGTCCAATTAAACCATGGAAAAATTTCCAACGAAATAATTTCGATCTCGAAATGGTTTTGTCCATTACAGCACAAAACGTATCCATTTTTACAATATACATAGTTGTCCATTTTAAAATTCTTTTAGAACTTGTAGCTTCAGAAAAATTTACTAAAAGTACTTAAAGGGTTTTCTTTACCCTTAAGACCTCATAGTTTCCATCGAAATGAGTTAAATTGTGTTTCTTTAGCGCTATACATTTAATATTTTTTACAAAAACACAAATGAATACGTATCGCAATCGTCTGTTTTCTTTTGAACAATAAATGCGAAATCTAGTTCTTAGTTTTTTTTTTTCGAGTCACATTATTCGAGGGATTATCCTGTGTTATGTCTTCGAGCAATGTAGTAAACCAGAAGAACAAGTCAGATGTAGAAAGGGACCGATATTAGCGGATAATCATATTATATGTACAGAAATTCTGGATTCAAATACTGGGATTTCGCAGATCTCCCCGAGGTTTACAGATCCTCGTGTGGTCGGAATCGATAATTCTGGTTCAATTGTAGGATTTAGACGGGAAATATCTAGATAACTGGTGAAAATTGTTTTTCTATGTTCAACTTTTTTCAAGTTAATAGTTTTAAAATTTTCTCGACGTCTAAAACTAAATCATTTTTGAGTTCTTGAGAAGAAACTCTGATCCTAGCACATTCCAGGATTTATTGAACATTCCAACTTTTCTCTTTGCTAGAGACCAAGGGTTTTGGCCAAAATAAAAGACAGAAATTACTACATAGATTAGTATAGTCCGTTGGAAATTACAATAGAATATTAGTAGATGGCTGGTTTCAATTTTTCTCTGCTAGAAGAAACTCTTCCAGAGCAATTCAGGAAACAGGCGCTAATGAAATCCAAGAAAGGTGATGGCGGATTTTGAAGTTTCATCGATGCAGTTATACTTTGAGTTTGAGTGTCAGTTTTGTTGAACTAAAGCGAGTAGAGCAGATTTTCTCCTGGTTGATCTCCATGCTCAGCCCCACAACCCTCTCGTTCCCCCCTCGTTTCGACTCTCCCTCTTCGCTATCGATCATTGTGCTGTTGAAGAGGGCAAACGCAATAACAAAACATAGCACTGACTGCGCCTCGCCCCCCATGTGATCGGAGGCGAACGCGAAAGGCCGGCCGGCCGGCGCTCGCTGCAAACGCTGGCCGACCGCCAGCTGGCCGGCCTCGCTCACCGACTCCAAAACAAAAACACACATCGACAACGCGCGATAAACAACCGACAAACAGCGAACGAGCACTAATCGGACCAGAATCCTAATTTTCTGGATATTAGACAGCATACTACTGGTTCGGATGAATCAGAGCACTTACAAAAAGAGGGAGAGGTTTAAGAATCGGACTAGATTCATTTACAACTCAATTGGAGATCGCCCTTAAAAGCTTTCAAAACTTTTACATTTGATCCACGCAACAACAATATGATCCAGAATAATACAGAACAAACCGTATTAAACAATGTCGCACTGTGCGCTCACCTCATTTACTCGACGAAAAACTACGAAATCCGTGAACTACGAGAAGGGCGGGGGAAAAAAGTTATCGCCAGCTATAGCGGATTGATTCTAAGGGACAAGACACAGTATTGATTAGCGGTCACGTTGCAAATCCTGTTAAAACTTCACTATGTTTGTTGATTAACTTCCAAAGGTAACAAGACATGCTGCTATAGTGAGGAAGAATTTTTTTTTAATTTCAGCAATATTTTGTTTTTTTGAAGAGTTTTGTTTCAGATCTTTAAAGGAGATCCTTGCAGAGTCGGACAAGACAAAAAAGATGGAAGAGCAGTTGGAGAAGGTACTGCTAACCCTACTACATTTTAATCATTTCATACTTTCCATAATTTTTTTTTCCTTTTACGAAAGCGAATTCCTTTATCCGACATTAAATTCGCAAAAATATGTAAGGGGTGAAAAGGAAAGGCCGCCGCTGGAAAGGTAGTCACATTTGATCATTCACCTACATTAATTAGAGTAAATGAATAAAGGATTAAAAAAAGTTAAAGGATTAAGTTCCTGGCGTCAGTCAATCCGATTAGGATGCGCCTCCACGTTCACATCAATTCAGAATCGTTTGAGGTTTACGAACGCGTAATTGGCCTATACAATGACTTCTGATGGCTAGCTGATGTGTCAAGTCAGTGCTTTTATCTTCCCAGATAATTCTTATACCAATTTATCGACCGCGGAGGGATGAAGGCTTGGTGAGCACTAGGGCGGATTCGAACCTCCGATCGATCGTGCAGGAAGCGGAACCTCTAACCGCTACGCTACACCCGCCCCAAAATATGTATATGAATATTTAAATTTATCAAGATCAAATTATTCCCGTTAAATCATCTACAGTAATAGCAATGATGTTATTGTTTAAATGTTACGGTACGTGTACAGTATTGTGACGAAGAATAAGCAAAAGACAAAACATTACGCTGATGTATGTACATACATACATATCAACAATGAATCAGCTGGTGGCTCACAAGATGTTTTCCCTCTATGAACTATTTCAATCAAGAGATTCCAGTTTAAAATATAATCTCGAAACGTCATTTATTTTTGCATTTTTTCCCCCTGCTAACCACATAAATTCGTCATCCTATATTTAACTAAATTGTTAGTTCACGGTCAACGCTTCCATAATATTTTGTCCTATAACAAACAATGACAAAATAACGATGGTGCAAAGCTTTCGCTTGCTGAATTCAGCTTATCACGTGCAATTCACATGATTTCTTGGGAAAAAAAGGTCGACTAAGCCGACATTATACGTATAAAA
The DNA here is from genome assembly GCF_031761385.1 of Necator americanus. Lineage (NCBI taxonomy): Eukaryota > Metazoa > Nematoda > Chromadorea > Rhabditida > Ancylostomatidae > Necator > Necator americanus. The sequence goes on from NC_087376.1 coordinate 30,870,162, forward strand.
TATTCAATAGAATAGGTATAGGATTGAAAAAAGTTCTGCATTCCTAACAGATTGCGAGCTTAAACGTAGAGTCATAATCCGTAAAAAAAACTACAGTTTCCATGAAATGGATAACTAATAAGTTCGTTTATTGAATATGACAGTTTTTTTTTCCTTAAAAAAATAAACTGCTCGTTGGTTAAGCAAATTTGCGTATCTCCCACTAAAAGTAAACGGTTAACATGGAGAAACAAGCGCTTTTTTTCTGGAAACATCTTTATTATGGGGTTCTGATCATTTGAACTAATATCCTATAATATTCATTCTTTTAGTGTTTTGCTGAAATTAGGGTAAATTGAAATTAAATTGCAAAAATATCAAACTACCTGTATTAGTATGATATTTCTGTGAAATCTAGTGGGAATATTCAGGAATATATTACATTTGAATTTAATAAGTTTTATATATATATATATATATCAACAATATAGCCTTGTACTAAACAGTTTTTAAAATACCAACATCTTGTCGGAGCAGCTGAAAACACACCAATTTAAGGAAAATCATTAAATTTTCGTCTGGAAAATCTCAAGAATTCGATTTGACTCTATTGAAACCAGCCATCTACTAATATTTTATTGTAATTTCCAACTGACTATACTAATCTAGTAATTTCTGTCTCTTATTTTGGCCAAAATTCTTGGTCTCTAGCAAGGAGAAAAGTTGGAACGTTCAGTTAATCCTGGAATGAGCTAGGATTAGAGTTTCTTCTCAAGGACTCAAAAACAATGTAATTTTAGATTAGAAGAAAATTGTAGAGCTATTATTTTGAAAAAAAGGTAGTCTTAGAGGCACCAAATTTCACCGGGTATCCAGATATTTCCCCGTTTCAATCGTATAATTGAACCAGAGCTATCGATTCCGACCATACGAGGATCTATAAACCTCGGGGAGATCTGCGAAATCCCAGCAGTTGAGTCCAGAATTTATGTACATATAACATGATTATCCGCTAATATCGGTCCCTTTCTACATCTGACTTGTTCTTCTGGTTTACTACACTGCTCGAAGACATAACACAGGATAATCCCTCGAATAATGTGACTCATATGAGTTAAGCATCAACCTCCGTTTTATTTTGTTATTATCGCTGCGCCTACAGTTATTTTTATCGAATTTAAACACGAAAGGAAGCCATTAAGATGGTTTGCGCGATAAACATAACTACGTATTCACTCAAACGTTTAATTTCGAAAAAAAAAACGTTTAATTTTCAGTGATAACAGATTATAGCAAACTAATTGTATTATTTTACATTTTTTTACAAACAAAAAATATTATATGATAAATTTAGAGAGTTGCTTCTTTTTTGTGTGTAACGTTAACATTATTCTGAAAAAAAATAGACGTATTGTGTTTAAAATAACTGGCTGTATTCTTATCAAATCCCTTTGTTATCATCAGTGTATTGTTCCAAAGAAATGCAAACATGCGCACACAAACACACACACACACGTGAGTAAAGTGTTTTGCAGTAGGCTCCGATCGAAGGTCTTGTTACTTTGTCGGAAAGTTATTTGTGCAACGAAACTTGGCGGTAATGTTTGATCTCGACGATTTTTTGAACTTTAAAACTCGAACTATTGACTCAGTTGAACACCAGATCAGCTCAGAACTCATACAAAAATCTTTGCACTTTTTTCTAATAACATCAAAGACCACGAATAACTCTCCTATTTCTGCCTTTTGACGGTAATATCCATGGGCAAAAAACGAAAAAAAAAACCAAAAATTACTTTACATTCATGCAAGAAATATTTTACTGTTAGTGTAATTTCAGGGGAACACAAAACGAATGGTGAATTTATAAAAACAAAAGTGCAATTCACCATACAAAACAATTCTGTAATGAATTTTATGGAATCCGATTATCTCATAGCACTCATCTGCATACAGAATCTCCTCAATGTTTAGAAAATGACATCATAACATCCCATTGGAATAAATAATGCCTATTCTAGTGAAGCAAATGGCAAAATAAAAAAATAATGGTGGGTGGGATAAAATATCCTCAAAATTCTCCCAACTACTGTTCAAAATAAAATCGAAGTGAAGATATGTGAATAAAAGATTTTTGTAGAGGTGTCCAATGAGAGTCTCTAGGCAATTTTGCCCCAGGGGATTTGTTTGACCTAAAAATGTAACGCTTACTGCGTGCTAGTCAGCGCAAACTTGCAATGCAAAGTGCATAATCATGTACATACACCAAATCTTCCAGAATAGATCTATATTTAGTTACTATTGAGTTATTTAGCAGATATGTACTTAGCTGTTCTCTTTCCTTCCTGAAAAAAAAATATTCCCAAGACTGTTTCTAATAGTTGGAAGAAGTCGATCACGCTCGTTTGTTTTGCATGTTTAAAATTTTACGTTCGGCCAAAAAACAAAGACGTCCGAAAAACGCAAACAAGTCGTAGTTAGGGCAAAGATCGGTGAGAAGTTTGGAATTGTTATCGAATTCGATCAGGTCGAACATAACGCGATCACTAATACTTGATTGGGAGTTTAACGAAGATTTTTTCCGGATATAATAAGATGATGAGATCCATTAACGAGAACGCTCGACTTCACCTCTTCTTCTTATGAGCTTTTCAGCTCACAAAATTATTCAAATTCGAGGATATGTGCACGTGAATTTCGTTTCTGCAGAGTTACATTATTTTTGATTGAATAATTTAGAAAACGTACTGTATACAGTCGACTCCATGTTCCAAGTTTTCGCTCAGAGATCGTCCGTTGCTTGATGTGAGGGCAGAGCGAAGGCTTTGGATCCGACTGCAATGATAAAAAAAATCCGAGCAATTGCTTCAAATTTCAATGGATGAAACTAGTATAGAGGGATTGGAGTAAAAGTTGTTACGTATTTGAAAATTTCCAGGTAAAAGTATCGAACTGTGGATTCTCGTAACGAAATAAAAACTGGATTTGAAAATGAAAAAAAAAAACGTAGAACAATCCCAATTTTTCTAATCTTTCGAAGCTGTAAACAAAATTTTTCTTCTTACATGGTCGATGACACTAATAAAATCTAGTTGTCGAACAAATAAACAGTAAACATTACTAATAAAGTAGTTTTTGGATTTGAAAGCCAATCAACCAGTTTAAAACAAAATTCAATTTGAAATTAAATTTGTTCCTTCAACAATAATTCATTTTTATATTTACTTCTTCTCAAACATTTTTTAAAGAAATCCTTGACAACTTTTCTAAAGCAGCAACATCCATTTTCTCATCTTCTTTTCCTAGAATACAAATAACAAATTAAAATTTATGCTTTTCTGGAAGTACCGCAGAGAACACAGCAAATAGTACATCAAATATAAAAAGCTCTTCCAGGAATGGATTGAAGAAATATTCGTGGATCATTTGTGCATCCTAATCAAGAATCTTATTTCAGTGAAACTTTTCGTTTTACTGCTTCAGATTTCTGAGAAGAGAAAAATGTGGAATCTTTCCGGGAAAGCAGAGATTCTAAGATTATTTTTGATTATTTTGGGATCATTTTTCAAGGAATTATTTTTGCGCTAGTTCAAGAATTTCAAGGAATTATTTTTGCGCTGAGTAAAGTCCAGTTGTAGTTATTTTTTCGTGATTTTTCCTCTCCACTACCACCTTCTGATTAAAAGAAAAAGGAAAACACGTTGGTTACAGCACATATGCATGGCGTTTGACTTCTAAATAATTTTTTTTGTAAAAAAAGAGAAACGCTTTGATATTATCATGTTATTATCCCGCAAAAAACCAGAAAAATACATTTAAATTGTTCTCTTACACAAAAACCACTCGCACACCAAGAAAACATGTTTTTCTTTCTCTCAAGGTGGTAGCACACCCGAGTTTCACAGAGAAAAACAGATGTACGTCTCCCATGACCCAGTAAACTTAGCCGAATGATCATTTCAACTCTGGAATTAACAGATTTAAATCCTGAATATTCGCCTAACTCAGTTTGAAAACTTGGGCTGCAGCAATTTCAGGAAGAAGAAAACTGTGTACATAATTGATCCTCAAGAGCAGTATACCGTTGAAAAAAGAAGTGAATCTAATACTTTTTTAATAATTGCTGCAAATCATGCTCAATTATCTAATTCCCTTGAAGCGAATACACTGAGGGAATAACCTCATGCTAATGAGTCTATGTTCTTTTCTATGCATACTACTTGTTACCACTATGCAAATATTTGATAAATAGGCGCACTACATGATTGTGTACTTAATTTCCGTAAAAATAAAATTTGAATAAACAAAACATCAATTGTGCAATTTTTTTTCGTTGATTGAATCTTGTCCCTTCATTTTATTATTATCTCAGTTTGAAATTCCGACCGAATCTTGATCGTCTAGGAAAAAGCAAAACGATCCATCTTTTTTTTAAAAAAAATTTTCCGACCTCTATCTTTGCTTTTGACCTTTGATTTAACTTCGAACTTCCTTTTATTTTTTTTTCAGCAGGATCCTTCTTGAACAAGCGAAAAATATCCGAAACATCCAGAAAAGCAAATAGTCGAGAACTTTCTGTTAATTTGCATCACGAGGCAATTGCATAAAACACTCACTCACCAATTTCATTATGGTCTCCATGAACACAGTTTTAAGGCTGAGGACGTAGAGGAGGTTCCCCTGCTGCTTCTTGGCATCACCAACAACTTCATCAAAATGTACGATAGGAATTCGATGGATACGATTCAAGCAAATCATCTTCGCTGCATCCCATACACTAGAAAAAAACATTATTTTTAATAAATATTCTGGATTATCCGGAATTAATTACGAGGGCGTTGATTCCATTGAAACAAAAACCTCATTGCACTCTGTTTATCTTGGTATACTTTATAAGGAAATTTCTCATTGTGGCGGAACATTCAGGAACTCGTAAAACCTCCTTAGAAGTGCACGCGCAGCATAAGCACCTCATCGATTTCCATGCTGGTGGTCGCTGTTGATGTGAGCCCTAATGAATGCTATTCTGGGTGGTCTTGCTGCCCGGCTGCCGGTTGTTTTTCTCGATATCCACGGCCATCGTTTGCTGCTGTGTACTGTCAACACACACACGCACACGCATATTCGAATTCCATGAACATACGTTGCAGCAACAATGCTTTATGTGTGCATGTATCCATGTTGATCACATATGTGCACAATTAAAAATAGCCTCTCTGACTTGATTCCCCCCTCGCTCCCTCCCCCTCCCTTCAGTCACTCATCCCTCCATAGAGACACACGAATCACGACAATGAATCTATTCGTTTAAATATCATCGATATCCATAAAGAATCCCTTTAAGTAGTAAAGTAAAGCGGTAAAATGTTCACAGAATAGCAGACGGTCCTATTCATCTAACAGCTAATCCTATACCTGCTTTCTTTCACTAAAATCTATTCATATTCTAAATTTTAGAGTGATTCAAAATCCTCTCTTAACCTTTCTCCTCAGAGGAAAAGGAAGAATGAAATGGAAGATGTAACCTCCACATTCTAAATACTATTTTTCTAAATAAAATTTTATCTACATCTGAGTTCTTCGGATTAGCATAAATCAACAAAATTGCTACAAATCCTCAAAAGCTGAACAAATATGCAGCTATAAAACAGCAAAAATATGAGATATGTCCTCCACTGTTTTAATTAATATTCATCCGAGTCTTATTATAAGAAATAACTTTATATTTTCTTAAACTGGCAACAGTGCAAAAATTATTTTGTTTAACTGTTGACGAAAACAGCAAAAAAGCAGAGAATAGAACGGAAGGTTAGAGGACGCATTACGTCAAATGAATGAAAAAAATGAACAATTTTTTGCCCATGGAGAAAAAAGATGTTTTTTTTAAATTTTAAAGTACTTAATGAAGTCTTCAATAAAACTGATAAAATCAGAACTAAAAACAGCGGAATGACATTGAAGAAAAAAATGACAGAATATGAAATCAACATTTACTCCACTATCAGATGATAGGGAAAATGTCCAACCATACTACTAAAAATTTAAGATTTTCAGATTTTTAAAATTTGCTGAGGAAAAAAGGATAACAATCAAAGAGAAAGGAAAAAAAGGAGATAAAATAAGGATGTCGTCGCAAAAAATGCAGAGGATTTGTGATTTTAGGATTTTTCTGACCTCGTAAATCTTTTTTTTCCGCAGAAAAAAGGACTAAGTATCGCATATGTTCCAGTTTTTTTTTTATCAAGCTCTCTTTCCGCCTTTCCTTTTTCTTTCTTTGTTTTCTTCTCTATTTCTTTTGCTTCTGAATAGGTTATCTAACGATGTTGATTGCAATCGCTAGAAATATAATTCTAGTCTTCACATCATAGCAAATTGCTGCTGCATGAGGTTGAATTGTGTGATCGAGGGGGGACGACCCAAGGATTAGTGGCGATCCATCCGAGTAAACAATCTCTTTGATGAGACTAACAAATTACCTTGTATTCACGTCAGCCGTCACCAGTTGTTTTCGATTATTTGATTTTAAAAATTGTGCAACAGTTTGTTCGGCTACGTTTTGCACTCCTTCGGAAGCCAACACAATAGCTTTCAAGCAATCCGTAACTGTGATTATCCCAAGACCTCCTGCAAAAAAATAACACTAATCATCTGCTTGTTCTATGAGGTTTGCTATAAAACCAAGAGTTTTTACCTCTTACATCTAAATTTGATACAATAGCAACTTGATGACCGCATTGACTGAGAGCTGTCAGCGCTTTATGGATCTGGAAAACGTGTGTGTAGAGCATTGAGTTAGTTTTATATGGGGAAAATCCAATTCTTTCTTTTGTACACGCACCAAATTAGAAATATTTCTCATTCTGTCGCCTAACAAAGGGCAAATAACTACGAGAAACTACTAGAGTCAAATTCCCAAAAATTCTCGCCAGAAAAAAAAATCGATCGGTAATCCAAAGAACAGTGGGCACTGTGCACGTGGCGTGTGGTCGGTCGTTCGCCGTCTAGTTGTAAATAAACAATGACTGGTCGTATAAAATATTATCAACACCTTGAGCTCTCCGTCGATCACAACGACAGCACCATGGGTCGGCTGTAGATCGTAGCATGTGAGCGATTGCATGTAGTGACGATATGGATCGGTGTAGCGATCTGAAATATTTCAAAAATCAACGAGCACCTGATCCTGGACCTTTTTTTTGCGGCATCTTTTTTGCAACGCTTAATCCTCAATCCTGAACATACAGGGGATGAGGGTTCTGCATTAGAGATTATGTCGAAAAGTACGAATTCATGGACAATCGATACTTACTGGTATAACTTTGGAACAATGGAAACGGTAAAATATTACAAAAAGATGTTTTAGATTGACAGTAAGCAAATGTTTTAGAAAAAAAAGAGTGAAACCAACCAAACGCAGCAACGATCTCAAATTTCACATCAGCTTCCATTGACGGACGTAATATAGCGTAGTCCTGGAAGGATGTTTTATTCTCCTCACATTTTATCTGACTTCTAAGCTTGGATTGCACTCACAGCGCTATGAAAAACTTTCTCCGGAACACTCATCCGTCGTTGATAAACGGGTCTTGGCGAGAGTTCATCATCTAAATCATCTGGTGCATCACAAAAGTTCGAATCCGAACTACTCGTTTTCCTGGAGGCATCGCATGTGGACGGTATCGGTACCGTTACCCGATTCGGCTGGAAAAAAAAGTCGCATAATCCACAAAATCCTAAGAGGACGACATAAATTGTTATTCTAGGCCGTACTTTACTCATCATAGTGAATCGTCGACTTTTCACATATTCCTTGAATCCAATCGAATTTCTTCGGGATGAATCTGTGCTGGCATGTGGAGAATCGTAGCCACTTTCGCTATTACAGTACACGTTCAAAGGTTTCGTTGTTTCCAGCATTCCCACTTACCCTTCGTTGTGGCCTGGACAATTACAAATCGTGCAGGAGAATGCAAATGTTTGATAGAAATGTATGCGAGATGAAAAAAAAACGATGTGAAAGGAAATGAGACAACAATTCCCTTTTTGTGAGAAAAATATTTGATTTTCTAGAAGAATGGATACCGCACCAAAGTACAAAGCTTGGAATAGGACGACAATTTAGGATTTGTCAACAATGGTAACTCATGCAGCCTGAATTACTAAACACTAATCGCATTTTTCGTCCCCTGATATGTCCAGACACGAGGTGCACACGCAGTGATACGATGAAAAAGAGGAGCAACATGAAGATCGAGGTGCAAAAGATGGATAGATGCACTATTTCAAGTATCCCTCCGCAAAACAAAAGAAATCCTCCAAAAGATACAAAAATAATTCGTTGCACGCCATAGCGATAAATAATCCCCGATATCGCTAGTTTATCCGGATAATTACCATTAAAAATCAGTACAAATACGTTACGAAAATATTCGACATGCAAAAAGATGAATCCATGATTTGAATAGAAATAAGAAAAATGAATAAATCAGGGATTTGTAGTAGAGAACGGGCAGAATTGATAGTAATGAGGGACGAGGACGAATCAGGATAAATCCAGCCGCTACGAATATCTAATTTTCGCTAGCTGAACACGATTTTTGCGTATAAAAGTGTGTGTAGATGTCTGTCTATATGTGTGTGTATGTGTACGTATGTGTTTACGTGTGTATGTGTGTATGTATGTATGTATGTATGTATGTATGTGTGTGCATGTTTTGGCACTGTGCTGCTGGTGTTGCGGCGATGTAGGCCGATGGGCGGAGCGTAAGGCGCGTGAGAAAGCGCATCGCTCCACACGTGAGAATTATGCAGAAAACAAACAAGATTGTAAACAAACTATCCGAAAGAAATAAAAAAAAAATGAATCCTTGAGAAATTCATTGAGAATCCTCACATTATCGATAAAATGAACGGTATCAGTGGAGATAAGCAACGATCAACTGACGGCCGACTCAGCGTTTGTTACGATGAAATATGAAACTCCGTATATACACACACAACCATATGTTACCGTTTTTTTTTTCTTCGTTATTATTCACGATTATATATCAGTGTTAAAAATAGCTACAAGCTCTAAGTGCTGTCAATAAATGCGAATTATCTCGACTAGCACAAATGGAATCAGCTTAAATGGAGAAAAAATCGCACAAGAAATTTTTTCTTCTTAATCCATCCTATTTCAAATAAAATCCATTTCAATGATAAAACTCGTGTTCACTCATCAGAGACCACTTGTTGCTATTCTCATCCAAAGTACAGTAATGCAAAGTTAACCGGCCTAAAACCAACGCAATCCACTTCTTTTTTTAGTTCAGGAACAATTGATCGAAAAAAATGAGAAACGTTTAAAAATCCTTCATGTTATTTCATTGCACATAATACGACTAAAAACATCAATTGCTTTCAAACGTCCAAATCAAAAACCACGTTATAGATCCATTTAAAGTAAAAAAAACCGATCCATAACGCTCCGAAAATGCTAAAATGCTGTTCCATATTTGTGTGAAGCATTATTTCCTACATTTTCTCTTGCCATACTGCTTAAAAACGTTTTGAATGCTCTGAATGCATGGATTTTAGAAAAAAAATGGTCGGCTGGCGTTAAGAATGTTGTGCTAAATTTGTTCCTAGAACAGCATTTTGTGTGGACAACATGATGCATTTCTGGACTGTTCTGCTGTACTCCTGAATCTATAAAATCCGAAAAATCCATGTACGAAATGACGAAAAAAAATGCTGAAAAAGATCAATAATGGTAGCTCTACATACGATAAATATTTTCCCTTAAATGATGTTAAATCAATTTATAAAGTATTCTTATTTATTGTTGTTGCTATTTTTGTTTTTGTTATTTTAGTTAAAATTTTGCTTGCAAGACTCGCTGCAAAAGTAGAATAGAATAGAGGCGCTGCAGAAAAACCTGCTAAGAATTTCCCAAAAAAACCCCGTAGGCTTACTTTATTAAATAAGGCCGAGGACCATTTTTGAAAACTTATTGGATTTCGTGTTTGCAGAAGGTTTTTTTTGTACCAGTAAGTCAACCGTGAGGCTTTCATTAGTAACACAACCTTCATATTGCACTTTTTTCTAGGAAATAGTGTACAGGTCGCAAATTTGACATTTCCGTTAGTAGATCCTAGGGAGAATTGAAATATTAAGGATAATGTGTAACGTACTAATAATTCCGTGTTACACAATTGCAAAAAAAGACAAGCATAATTCTCAGACCAACAACTCAAACTTAAGGCTAAATTTACTGTTTAATTTTTTTTTTTTTTTTTTGAAATTGTCGTTTCAAAAATAAATTTTCTGGCGGAGTGCTTCTAAAAAAAAGAACAGCGCACTGTTGCAGACCAAAATTAAAAGTGGTCACTGATCATTGGACAAAAAAGTACTTTTTAAAAATTTTCGACAGCATACATCATAGATCTAGTAGATCTAGTGGATTTGTTCACCAAAATGGATTTAGGGATTTTCATTGGAGCCGTACCGGTTTAAATCAAAAATGCAACGATAACAGATGTTAAAACCACTGATCACAACGGAAACTAAGACCAAACAAAAGGTCAAGTTCGTCAGAAAAAAGCGAAAACAATGTTGACACTGGCGTAGAAGAATCACCTTCAAACAGACGGCAAATCCAAGAATAAGAAGAAAAAAACTGTCACGAGGGTGGACACGATCGAAGGCAATCGCAGTTCGATCGACAACCATCAGCGAAAAAAAAAACAACTACCGACTGGTTTAGTTTAAAATGATCGAATTTATCTTTTGGAGAGTTGTGAAAAGTCAGAAAAGTACATACGTGTGTGGGTTTATGTGTACAATCCTTATGTCCAAGCGTAGCTATGGATATAAGAGTACGTATATGAGGAAATACCTGGAATGTTCCCATATTTTAAAAGGAGAAACATACTTGAAATCAACCTACTATGATATAATTAGTTTTTGTTTTTTTTTTGTGCCGATTAAATATTTTTCAAAACCCATCCTAGATTCCACGAAATCATCGATTTTTTTGGCATCGATTGGATTCAAAACACTATGTAACTCGTCGGCTTAGGTCCGCATCCAACTCACTCAACTCTTGCACCTTTTTTCTCAATAATCGAATAGCAGGAGCAAAATTCACCTCTACCACTATCACATCTTTCCGGCTCCAGATTTATGGATAACAAATAGAATCCATTCAAATGACTTCACTTATAAATTACTGTCTCTTCGAAGGGTTCCTCATTCTTTCTTCTAATCCTCGCATCAATTTCAACGCAAAAATTTGAAAAATATCTATCGGTCACATTCGTTCCTTAAGATACCTTTAAACTAGAGGGGGACTTTCGGGATTTATATGAAATGGGAAAAATATATTGCAAATTATTTCTATAAACGCCATTGTTCCATCGCCATAGACCTCCATATTTCCTAAATGAAATGATTCTACAGAATTCATGGATTCAACTAGGAATATAATAATTAACATTCACATTATTTACACTAGAAAGGTGATTTGCTATTCTAAATTATATTCTTTTGCCTAGAAACATGATATTTTCAATCGATGGATTTAAATAATACATTAACACCTGAAAATAATATACCACAAATATCAAGTAGAATTTCCTAGCATGTCTTATATTTTCCCTCAAATATCACTTCAAAATAATTAATATTATGAGTTGAGAGGTTCATTTTGTGAATTTTATTCCAGAATTCCTTCATAACATTCAGGGTTCACAACAAATTTGTGAACGAAAATTAAAACGATCACTAATCGCATAAAGGTGGATTAAACTCGGGATGAACGCGTGAAAAGATCTCTATTGCTCTTGCTATGAATTCCCCTGATGTTTCCGGAATAAAACAGGTTTGAACGTGAAATAAGCTTACCTTTGTTTATTTACATAAATTTTGCAAAATGATTCATATTAATATCCATAACCACATACAATAATGTACCTCTTTCATTTTACAGAACGTCAGAAAATCTTTTCCTCTGGATTTTGTTTTTTTTTGTTTTCAATCGGACGTTATAAAAAGGTTTTTAAAGAAAAGAAAACAAAAGAGTTTCTAAGTCCAGCTGGTCATAACATTTTGACTCATGTGAGTAGAGCAAATAGCAATCGTCTAACGTCAATAAATTGTCTCCGCAAATCCAGGCGTTACGAAAACAAGTTTGAAATGCAATTAATACTTTCAATGCGACAACGCGCATGTTTTCACCGTTATCCTCTGAAAATCCTGAAAAATTCTCATCAACAGAAACTCTGATTGATAACTGACGTTGTTTTACAGTTTGAACAGGTGGCAAGAATTCGTTTGAGAAGATGTTAGAAAATCCGCTGCAAAAAAAAGCCAGCAGGAATCCTACACAAAGCCGTGGAATCAATAAGTTAATTCCACAAGGATTCGCTAGTATACACGAATAGGTATGGATCGAAATTCATCGCAATGTTCATGGATGAAATTGTGATGATGAGATGATCATAGTTGGATGAAATCCAGAAATACCTCCTACATTCCCAGCAACACATGTGCACAATAATAGTCGATACAGAAATGGAATGTTGATTACAGCAAGGAACCCGTGCGGAGGAGCATGGACAAAACAACCCCATATACTCGAGGTAAAGAACTGTGGGCGTGGCGAGTGTATTTACTCCGAAAAGTACAACCTCACGTTGAGTGACTGGAAAACGCACGAGTTATTGCAAAAAACGGCCATAAAAAAATCCACAAAAAAAAACATAGACATTGTCTCAAGAACCTGCCGTAAATTTTAAGATGGACGTAATCTAGACGATCACAAAATGATTGGCGATATTATCTAAGCAGTGTATTCACAAAGGAAGCTTTCACAAGTTCTCTAAGCATTAAAAAAAATCTCTGTTAGATCTTTTCCAGAGATAAACTACTCATAGGACGGTAATCACGGGTGAAACCAAACAAATGTATAAACATGTGCACAAAGGAATTGTTTACGACCAATCAGTGTGCATTGTTTTCGTCGTTTTGTTTTTTGTTTTCGGAAGGATTTGTAATTGACGGGAAAATTTGCCAACAGAAATAACTCGCGTATGAAATCTCTTACAAAAGAGTTTATTTGTACAAAAATATGTAAAGTATGACACTTGGAAATTAATGTGCACTCGAAAAAATTGATATTTTCTGGCTAAAAATCTACTATTACAGCAAATCTTTCTTAATGTTAAGAATGCAAAGCTGCAAAGAACCATCAACACAGAAAACCGATTGGAACTCTCTGAAAACTCATGCGATAGTGGAGAGGAAAGAAGTTGAGGGAATCGCGGGAGTTACCCGTCTTACTTGATATATGCTGAGGCATGAGCCCTTTAGTCACGCGATTCCGTCGACAACAACGAGCCGTTAGCAAAAGATTGAAACTGATTGACGGGTTCGGGTCAAAACAAACATTCTAAGGATGCAATTCTTTGGATAAACAACAACGCGGACCGTTTAACTTGTTGGAGAAAGAGGAATAAAAAGACCTAGGATATTCTCAATGCGATGAACCACAAGTGAAGTGAAAGACGTCGGAGGATTGAAAACCCTATAGGATTGGATAGATGAGAGTATGGGTAATTTCATCCGGAGAGCGGAGCTATTCAGTCGAGATTTTCTCAACGATATACATAGATTCTTTTCAGTTCAAAAAAAAAAGATGATGATTGAAAGACCTCCAAAAGAGATCGCGGATCTTCCCATACATCATTCCTCTGAAGATCTTTGCAAAAACTTGTTGAAAGTGAATTGGTGGTGACAGAAAGTGAGTATTAAAAACCTCGCTTCAAATAATAATTGAAATAAATTACAAACAAAATAACGTAATAAAATAAAACAAGTAAAACGAAATAAAGTCAGATAATTATAATAGGATGTGCTTGATTTCAAAGGATTCACGGATATCTGCTTGAGGATTTCGCGATGAGAACGCCTATGCAAAAGGAAAAAACACTTTAAGAAACCGTCTTAATTCGCCTATACAAATCTGTTTATTACTGGAAACACTTAAGAGTTGTGCATAGGCAACGTCAATCCTAACGAGTAAACAAAAGGGCAATCCACAGGATAGTGGAGATATGTGACAACTATCGACTCGAGTATTCGACCACCAAATGCCAGGGTTTTCGAAAAATGTTGAGTTGATTAAATGGTATTCGAGTATCAATCGAGTACCGAACTTCGAAATGAAACTCTGTGGATTCGACTGCTCAAATGTTGGGAGCAATGAATCCACGACCATTCGAATATTCGGATAGTCGATTTTTTTCACGACTTCATTCGAATTCAGACATTTGTTCCCAATTAAATCGCTGAGAAGATAGAACAGTAAATTCTGAGTGAGGTTAGATATGTTTATATGCATTCTGCGTAAATATGTATGCTTACACATCATTGAACTAGAGACGATCTCTCGGATAACAAATGGGCAGTTCCAGAAAAGAAAGAAGATTTGAAGAGATTCACGTTATCAATTTTTCTGACTAAAATCACAAACAGAACTGAACGTAAATACTGTTAAATACTGCTACATACTAAATACTCACGTAAATATTGTCCAGATTATCCACGTACATCGTTCGTAGGTGGTCGTGGTCCTTAGCCAATATGACGTCCACATCCAAATCCATCGCACCAGGATCAATACAGCAGCAACTGTGGTCCATTGATATCGAACCGAGCGAATGTAGATCAAGATCAACAAGTTGATCCTCGATCATTTGTGAACCCACCCAGGAGCAGTAAGGAATCTTCTATGTAAAAGAGAAATGAGAAAGGTAACCACATTTTAGCTTAAGTAATTTTCAATATTCTTGTTTTTACCAAAACCAAAGTGAGTATCCAGGAACGATTCCAAGTACCTCGTTCGAGCACTGTTCGATTAGACCAACAAGGCAATTTTTGTCTCGCAATTCGCTATGCTCACATCCGTAGCAAATAATTAATTCGAATTTATAAATCCACAGTTCATTCCTGAACTAAGTATTTGAGGTAGAACCTATATCCAGCCCATTTCCTATTCCTTATATTTTCTACTCAAATCTGGAGAGCTTCGAAACGACGATAAGAAACATTGCCAATCGTTGAGTTCCGAATTGTTTCGCCTTGGGAATAGATGGATGTTTTTTTTTTTGAGGCGCTGAGGAAGAGGAAAATCCCTTGCAAAGACAATACATTGGTGAATAAATAGTTAAGCTGCAATTTTGGTCCTTGTTTTTGTTTCCTCGAAAAACTGGTAAAAGATTTGTCATCTTAACAAAGGAATACTGCTAGAAGTTCTTGCGAAGAAAAAAAACGAAACAGAAAAGACTCGTTGGTCTCCTAAAGAATCCTAAAAGTAAAATGCGGCAGCGATTCCTCATTTTAAAAAAAAAAACTACAGAAAAAAGGTAGTAAGAAAATGTTGAGGATGGATGAATTACCTCTTGTACGTTTCTTTTAACTTAAAAAAAAAGAGAAGAATACTACTTCAAAGAGGTCTTGACTAAACTCCGATAGCGTAGTCCTTCAACAAATTCTGGATCTTTTCACGGAACATACATAATCTATGTACACCATCTTCCTGTCTTCTAAGAGAGACCTAAGGGAATTGTACAGAAGGCTTTCCTTGGATATTCCCTTTTTTCTTCACACAGAGTACGTATTCCATTCTCTACACAAAACAAATCCGAAGAAAATAAACTTCTCCGCTCAATTTGTTTCTATATATAAATAAATATAGTGTGTAACAAAAAACACTCCTTTTTTATTCTATATTATGTTACTCGTAGTACTATTAATACAACAGAACGATTAATTTTTTATGGATACCACATCCAAGATAATGGTAAAATGTAAAATGACAAATTCTAAATATTATAAATGGTAAATAGGAGCATAATATATATAATAAATATTAGGCAAGAGCTCTATAACAAAGAAAAGGAAATCATTTGCCAATGAACGTTTTACAAGGAAGCTTCCAGAAAAAATGGAGCCGGTTATTCTTGATGTAACATAGTGTTGAAACGACTACATCATACAGATAGATTCGATCTAATCAAGCTTATCTGGACTACTTTAGAAGAAACTTTGGTGGTTGAAATGGTTTAATTTGTGAATAGTAATCGAGAAGGAAATCTCGCGTTTCCGTGTCCACCGGAGAACCGTTGGCGGTGCAGTTCGGGCACAAGAAATGTGCTGGGAATTGCAATTTCGGGAATTGTGGATCCTCAGTGTCACGACCTTGTAGACGAGCATTCACAATGTTATGTGCTCGCCACAGGTACATGAACACATCTTCGGGTGTTTTCACCTTTAAGTAAAGTAAATTAGATCAGATGATACCTAGTAAATACATGAAATATTGCACTTACTTGTACTTCCATAGGGAATGTGCCGGTGGTCATTTTCAGGAAATGTTCGCGACAATGCATGCATCCGAAAAATGAAACAACCCAAGCACGGATTGCTTGCAGTGGAGTGAGAGGTTTAAAGTCATCCACTGAAAAAGTTTTCAAGAGTATTTGAGGTGATGGGTTTTCAGTCTGAGCTACAGAGCGAAGGCAGAGTGTCAGAAAGTAGGTAATTCAGTAGGAGTTATCAAAAATCCAAGCACTATAGGTTACAATTCAACTCTTCTATGATTTCAGAACGAAATTTTAAATTTGAAATTGTACCCTGATTCCAAAAAAATGAAAAAGACGAAAATTGAAGATATTTTGTAGTAGAATTTCTGTCTAAATCCCACGCTTTACATTATATTTTCCTTTTTAACATTGTAGCATATATTTGGACCCAAATAGTATTTTATCGCGGAAGCGCAATCCTGATTGACAAAAATTAGAAATGTAAATGGATGTAATTGCCATGTAATTTAAATTTGACTTCTTCAGTGGCTTTTCCGCCGTACCTGCAGACCAAATGCCGAGAGCACTTCCCGGAAAGAACAGAACTGCGTGGATGCAGCTGTCCCGACTGTCACTCCGCCCCTCCAGGGCTATGATCTGTTTTTTTTTTCGCTACTCTCTTTAACGACCAGGGGGTTCGAAATAACATGAAAGCACAAATCGTAAAGTTCGATCAAACAGGATGTTGTGGGGAATCCCATGGGATCAAAATAGAAAGTTCAATCAGATGAGAAGTCAACGAGGAAAACCAGCCGACGTTCCCACAGCACTTAACAATGGAAGTAGTCAGGAAGAGAGGTATACAAGCGGAGGATCGACATCGCTTCCTCGGACGTCAAATGCCATTAAAGGCATCACCCCACGAACCTGCGGTGGTACGGATTTCAGGTGCAGTTTTCGTATACGACATATTAGATTATGGAGAGGGGGGTGATTCCGTTCATTTCTTCCTAATTCCCGTAAAAAAACGGCCCGGAAGATGCGGCGCATGCACAAAGCTGGCGCGCTCCAATCGAACTCGTTGTAGAAGATAGCGCGCCGGAACGCTCCAAGCCGTATCTTCCGGGCCATTTTTTACGGCAATTAGGAAGAAATGGACGGAATCACCCTCCTCTCCATAGTCTCCCATCCCGTATACGAATACTCCACCTGAAATTCGTTCCACCTCAGATTCGTGGGGTGATGTCTGAATTGTCTTTCTTTTGTATTTATGTGCCTTGAATGGTACGGATGTACAAAATTTTTGTATCGCATTGTATGTGCTCCAGCTGACGTTAATAAGTGAGCCTCTTTCCTGCTAACTTTGGTCATATTCCCTGAGCATGAAACATGAATGATGTTAACCTCCTTAAGTTCCTTTACTTCATATCTATTCCTCCACGTTGTATCATCCAGATAACCATATTTTTCGTGTGATTCTTTGAGTCGTTGATCAACGAATCGCCTTTAATGTATCTCTACATACTTTTCTCTATATATGTGTACATGCACCTAGGTTTAATTACATACTCAAATTTGAGGTACTAAATCTCTAACATAACTGTGTGCTGTGGTGTACGGGGCAAGAACTCACACACAAGACCCACGTGGCAAAGTATATCGAGCAACTCAACCTGAATACCCGCTTGTGCTTATTCCGGGAAACTTACAGTGTTCCTCAGCCTGTTTATATGCAGAAACCGTCAAAGCATGGAAAGTAACCCATAATCCACAAGTATATCCTCGATACTGTCCACTAGAACCGCGACAATGTTCCCAATCTGAGTTCACTGCGAAGGGATTTCCAGCAGCTTCCTGGATATTCGGACATTATTGACTGGTCAACATTCTCGCATTCAATAGACTGGATTCCACCTCAGCCGCTATGAATTCTCGTTGCCATTCCTCAGGTGAAATCGTGCTGTCCAGTCCACGATTCTCGAGGAAATCTCGAAGCCGTGCAAACACTTTGACAGCACGTGTCGAACGGTCCAGAACAGTCTGAAATATCTCAAAATATTTGCAAATAGGAGTGGTAAATGCGCTATCTGTCAGGAACACTCACATTGTTTCCATATGTTGTGGAGACCGGGAAATGATCAGCAAGAAGATTAACGAATGCATGTAATGCTGTAAGATTGGAACCGGTGAGCGGCGCATTCGTTCTGGATGTTTCTCGGAATAATGCGTATCGCATAGCCTTGAGCATGTCAACTTCAGAAGCGAAGAATAGAGCACGACATCTGAAAAGGAGATTCTAGAACACAAAATCTTTGCGAACGTTTTTTTTTATTTCCAAAATTGTGAAAATATTTA
This sequence comes from Necator americanus, assembly GCF_031761385.1. NCBI lineage: Eukaryota > Metazoa > Nematoda > Chromadorea > Rhabditida > Ancylostomatidae > Necator > Necator americanus. Next base: position 30,888,842 of record NC_087376.1, read on the forward strand.
GCAAAAAGCGAAAGGATAAAAAGTTGGACGAAGATAAAGAACCGGGATGAAAAAAAAATCCACACGTTAATATTCCAGGATTCTTAAAAGCGATTACTTCCATCAGTTGTCAAGCAAACTAAGAAATTGAAACACATAAAAATGTAATCTCATTTATGATAAACAGACATAGAAATAATCATTTTACTTGTAAGCTGCAAGGATATTAGGAATAGGAACCGAGGAATCATAAAATATACAAGCCATAAATATATTTTTATGACATACAGTAATCATAATATCATAAATACATTTTTATGATATACAATTAAAAAAACCATCATTTTTTTATTGTATATCATAAAATGTTTGTAAAATCATAAAATATGAAAGTAAAATAAATGTATATCATATAAATACAATAATATATAGTAAAATATATATAATATTGTATTTCATAAAAAATAATATGCAATAAAAATATAGATAGATAGATATACAATGAAAAAACGGTAAAAACCTTACTTTATACATAACTAACTTGTCATTCCATGACTAAGATCATTTTTTGCATTAGGAATGAACTCTTTTTGTCCGGATTTTTTCCACGAGTGAAAAAATGATTATGAAGCCCAAAAACAACCAAATTATAGTTTTTTATACCGCTTTCTCAGAATAGAACCATAAAAGCTTCCTAATTTTCATAAACAACACTACTTGAGTAGTGACAATATTGTATATAAGTCTTCTACATATGTATCCATATAAAGTCCTAACTGGTTCAGATGAAAACCATCAACCATTAGTATTCTATACGTATGTGAAGAAACATGCAAACACCTGCCCTTAATACCCACTTTTCCGGATCGGAGTCGCATGGATTGGTCTTGTTTTTGCGGCTATGAAACTGAACCACCTGTCGAGAAGGATCGCTTTCATTACTAAGGAAGTTCTCCAATTCAGTTAGAAGAAGTCGTCGTAGCCTGCAGAGATATGAACTATTTCTTAATTCCTGGATTAATTTCGATGGAAAATTTCGTACTCAGCAACAAGAATTGGTTTCTTCTCTCCACGTTTAAAGATTGCAAGAGATGGGAAATCAGTGAGATGAAGAGCATCTGCTAAAGGATGATTGCGAAGGCAGCGACGAACAAGGAGGCGATTTCGATGCCGATGCAAATCCAGAAGGAGCTGAATTTCCCGTTAATTTCGTCTATACCTGACTTTACCAGAGAATTTCCTCACCTGTGCTCCGGTAAGGCTTGCCTGATGGTTTTCGAAAACAATTGCCATGTGTTGAGTGCTTGCCGGTGCTCCTTCCCAAAGTTCCCCATAATTTACCACGCTAAAATTTTCGTCAGGAAATATTAGGGAATTAAAATATAAGGAAAAACTACTTACTCTCCTAAGTAGTCGAACATAGGCCAGTCACTAAATCGATTCACAGCGTAGTCATCCATAACAACCTGTAACGCTTCATATCGCACTTAGTTCTCTCTTTCTTCCGTATGCAGCAATCCTACTTTTGTCAGCTGATCTCTCATCTCGGCCATCGATTGATACGGTCTCAATTTTGATCCCGAAAACGCATCAGTGGAATTACGAGGAAAGTACTGTAAAGTACAGAGGAAAATTAGGAAAATTTCTTCCATTACGTTGAAAACAATTATACCTCATACCTTAATGAGTGGAAAAAATTGCACTCCATTTTGTTGACAAGTCATATGATTGACGGAATCCGCACAATTTATAGCAGCAATTTTTACGACATCCTGCCAACCCCGGACATCGTTGGCCAAAGCCTTGTAGAGTGGAGCGAATGATCGGCAATGTCCACACCAATCCGAATAGAACTCAAATTCAGCCAATAAAATGTTCTTCGGATAATTCATTTTGAAAGGATTTCAGAAGTTCTCTAACTTTTTTTTTTTTAAAAATGACTTATTGAGAGAAGAAGTTTTGGACACTGTGAAGACAAGAAAGCAGGAAATGTATGTATTATTAGTGATCATTTTTGGGAATTATGTACCTACGAATTATTTCATTATTTTTTTTAGATACTCCCTGTAAGCATCTGTTTTGTTGTTTTTCAGAGTTTGTTTTCACATATCAAACTGGTCGGAAACGAGCGCTGCTTTTTCAGCTGCTGAAATGAGTCATTTTTGAAATTTTTAGCTATAAAATTCGAGACTTAGGGTTTCTTCTTAAAGAAAAATGACCCCCTGATACATATTTATTTTGCTAGAAACTCTACTACTACAGTACTCTGTAGGTAATCTAGATTTTTGAATCAAAATAGCTATAGGACAAAGAATTTAGAGGTAGGTAGCCTCAAAAAAAATTCAGATCAAAACATAGGTAAAATTTAGGGGAACAAATTGTACTAGTAATTGTATTTAGCTTTTTTAAACACTTCCACATATACATATGTTGTTCCTCAAAAACGGTTGTTCCCTGAATGCCAAATTTCTCCTTCAAAAAATACAAAACTCAATATTTAGTTATTTTTCAAAAAATGCATGATTAATGCTGTTTTTTATGCTTATTCTTTTCATAATGGAGCTTTCTGTATATATCTTTCTAATTATTAAGAAGAGATGATGGCAATTTTAACTATGAAAGGAAAGAATTTGGGAGAGTATTTGTTCCACGATTTTTCCAAGAACTGACTTTTTTTGTACCTATCTTTCCTAGATGCAAGTCGAAGTGACGTGCAGATGTTTGTGAAGGGATGAGGATAAGTCGATTTCCTAGCTGAATTCTCAGAATGAGGCAAATCCAGACTATGTCACGAATTACATAAATTCGCAGCACTTCCTAGACGTTAGTTGATTTGAATATTCAGAAAAAAAACATACTGAGACAAGTTAACATTGTGTATTTCATGATGTCAAAAATTGCGGAATAAAAGGATTTGGAAGAAATACAAGCGATTAATAACTAAAAATTGCCGAAAAAAATAAACGTACCTCAACTAAATACGAGGAGCAGTTTTTTCCAACGCAAAAAACTGTATCATTAAAGGAGTTATCATCAAGTTGAAGAACTAAATCGTCTGAAGCATAAAGCGTTGGATTGAGTCCTTTTGGGATGGTCCCGTAATTTGCCACCTCGCTAGTTACCCAAGGGAGTAATAATAAGAGTAAATATAACATCTGAAATTGTTTATATTTATTTTGTTAGTGCGATTGAGAGGAGTACGAGCATCTAAGGAATGAGTCGTTCACCACTTTTTTATCTGGAACCAGTCATCTTACTTTACTACTCTACGATGACATCGAGGATGTGGGGAATACTCGAGTGCGAGGAATTTTGGAGGAATAAGAGGACCAGAATGGATAGACGTTTTGTAAGCCGACATAAATGCGACTGGAAATGTTGTATCGAAAAGGAACTAGAATAAGTAGTAGTTGTTGTTGGATAAATCCGAGTGTTATTTTCGGATCACGACAGGGCGAATACCTTCTTGCACTGACTAAGCAATTCGACCAATCGCCCTTTTTCGAGACTGGTCCTGTCATGAAACAGGAATACCCACATGGATCGTTATATCGTGATCAAATGGAATCTGTTTGTTCTTTGAAGAAAGACTGAGGAAGAGGTTTAAGGATAACCCAATGGTTTCTCCTCATCTGGAAAACTATGAACTTTCAAAAATTGATCAACACTAAAATATGTTTGGGCAAACTACGTGTAGTTAGCTAGAACACAGTAAATGATACAAGTTATTGTTTTATCCTAGAGTATTTATCTGTTATCCAGAATCAAGGAATTGCTTCAATTAAAGCACTTCTATTAGTTAATAGTAGCAAACTCGTACGAATTTAGTGGCAGAAAATCTTTTTCAGAAAGCAGATTTCGAGTGGCTCTCGAAATTCGACGAAAGTGTTTCCGCTCCACTAAGAAAAAATGTGGCTTCTTTTCCGAAAACAATTGTGAGGGATTACTGTAGCATTTTGATTTATTTATTTTAAAGGCCCAATAAAGATAAAATGAGCAATGAAAATAGAAGAAAAAAAGCTTTGAGCTTTTTGAACGTGCAGGAGAACGTTCTAAGGACTTTTTTCTCTCGGTTATTAATATTTTGAAAAAATATGAGAATCTCATTGACGTCTTCATTGTCAGAAAAGTACCGTAAGTTCTTGTTCAGCTGACACCAAAACAAACAAAAAGTTGAAGTGAATCGATTTTCTAATCAGGTGTTGATGACCAAAATATCCACGATCGAGAAACGGCGAGAAGAGTAATCCATTACTACAAGCACATAAACGATTCATACTCCGGTAGGAATGACATCAGTGAACAAGTCAGATTTTAGAGGTTGAAATGATTAACGAAGAGAAGTTTGGATAAATGAGAAAAGAGAGTCGATGGATGTGATATTGCATGAAACAGAAAACAGCCCGGAAATAAACGAAAAGTGCCGTAAACTATCGGAAATCCGAGAATATAAACAATGAAACGAAACGAAACCTTGAGGGTCTCTGCTAACGTGCGTTCTCTCTCTACAATTTTTCCGTTTTTGGGCGCTGACGGGGGTCGTACTATAAGGGTAGATCAAAAGTGATCGGTTATTGGAAAATACAAATATTTCATTGGTTTATCACACCACAATCAGAATCAGCAGAAGAAAAAACGGGTTTCACAGCCGACGTTCGAATGTGTTCGGCTGAGACCGACTGACCTCAAAGTCCACCTACGGTGAGTGCTCTCCTCGTCGTATGTGCCCTAAAAGAGGAGCTACGAACGGGCCGCCGACGTGCGCATTGCGCTGCGAAGCTCGCAAAAAAAGGCGTATCCAATTCGCAGTCGCAGTCGTATGTGATCGCTGCTGCTGCTGCTGCTGACTGACTGACTGACTGACACGACACCACGACCGCTAAGGAGGAAAATCATGGCGGTCACAAAGCGAACAAAAGACACCGTCATTGCTGCGAGATTTCAAAGGAAACAATAACAACACTGTAGACGATCTCAAAGAATTGAAAGAGTTTTTCATTGCTCAGCAAAAAAAAAACAATGAAAGGAAAGACCGTGAAGAATAATGATGAGAAGTTCTTTAGAAGTAACGTTTTCAATCAAAAGACTGGCAAAACCAGAAAATACCACAAGAAAAAGGCTTTCCTTCCTTTCATCCTAGCAAACCGCTGATGATGATGAAAATGTTGAATGTCGAACAAAGATGACAATAAACATATGAGAACTAGATCTGATGATGGTCCCCGGAGAAAGGCCAACGATGAATAGTCCACAAAAATCAATAATGAACAATACGGCGAACAAATCTCATCGAGAACAATCCACTGTGTGAAATTTCACGTGTATGCTTTGTTTCGTAAAAAAAAATTACCTTTGAGAATTTACTATAATAATAATTTCTTTAAAAAATTTCCTTGTAGGAGTCTCACAAATTGATTATTACGTAACTTTTATATTATATTGTTCTTAGATTTTTCTGGTTTTTTTTTCTCTGTCGTCCACTAGGTAATAATCTAAGCATTATCCATATTTTTTTCAGGACGAAATAATAATATAATGAACCTTGAAGCCATAGACCATACTCGGTTTACAACCAATAACTAACCAACAACATGGCAGAAAAACAGTATTCTCCAGAAAGCGTTTTCTTTTCAGGATTAAGGCTCATATTAAGGCTTTTATTTGTGCCTAATAGTTGTGATGATTCTTTCAGGATTTCTCATACATACCTGTGTATTTCCCTATGCTCTTCTCCATTTCAATTTATATGTTTTTTTGAAAATTATTTTTGCAAGCATTTTTGCAGTTCCAGTTCCACTTTCAGTACATTGTTGCAGTCTTTAAGGTAAGACATCAATGATTAGGTTGTATTGTAGAATTTTTGACGAATGTATCAATACAAATCAATTTTTAATTTAGGTTTAATTTAATTGATTTGATTTCAACTTGGACATTTTTTTTTCGAAGTTGTCCCGCTTTGGTATTTTTCTCAACTGTAAGCGATGACCTTTAATAACAAACGAAATTTTGTTCATCTAAGGAATTAAAAAATATCTCAACCAGGGTTAATATTAAAACACTGAATCATTTTCAATAAATATCCACATTTGGTCTAATTATCCTCTAAGCCAGGATAATGGTGATGTGGACCTTCCCGAGAATTATTTCTTACGTTAAACGGCACTTGCACTGTCAATTTCTCCTTTAAAAACAACTAATACTTGTTTGTACTAAGCGGAATCTGCTCGCCACATATTCCAAGAAACAAACAATCATTGGATGTTCCTCCTTAGAGAAAAAAAACAAGTGGACTCGCATGGGGGGAAACCATCATTGTAAATGAGAATAATGCTCGGATTTCTAATTTATTTTGATTAACGCCTTTATAGTAATAGAAAATCATGTGTTTAGGATTTGTGGAATCCTCCTTATACGTCCCTATTGTATGTACACAGTGATTTTCTTGAATTTGAGGAAGTTATGTATTTCTCTGTTCGATCAATCAATAATGATTGCGGTCATGAGGCTACACACTCGAGGTTGATAGTTTCCATAAATTATGATGAATTTTCCTTTTTTTCTCTCTCCTACTTTTAGAGTTCCAGAAAGGAACGATTAATATCCTGAGAAGTAGTGGATTTGGACTTAGAGTATAACTTAAGGGAGTAAAAGACCTTATTATCGCATTTCTCACGAAGGAGAACTTGAAAGAAATTGCTACCACTAAGATTATCCACTAAAAAAAGCGTTTGGATTATTCACTTTGAGAATAATGAGGAGTTTTTGTTCAAAATAGCTGCTTGAAGAAAAAGTGCTCTTTTTTAGAGTTTAATAAATTAAAAATAACCATAACACTACTTTTTTTCCGGATGATAACTTTTACGAAAGACATTTTTATGTTTACAGTGTGAGCAACACAGAATGTGATGCTTCAGAAGCATGTACCAATGAATGGACTCGAATATAACAGAAAAAAAGTAATGAGAAGTTTTCAAGTTCTACACCGTACAACACCAACGCTTTTATGGAATAGTTTCCTGAGTTTTTCTTTTCTGAAACGAATTCCATCGTAATAAACCAGCAACGGATAGTACTCTAACGTAGTTTTACGGGAAAAAGCAAAAGGTCTCTCATTTGAAAGCGCGCAAAACTGGATTTCACGTAAGGAGAGTCATGAATCTTCTTGGATTTCCTACACTTTTCGGCTATGGTTCCATGTGAAATGACGGATGCGTCTCAGTAGTTTCCAGATAGTTTAAAGCAGTGAATTCCATTAAAAGAGCTCCATAGGATGAAATGAAGCTGCATCGCAAAAACAACTCTTTTTTTTTTGGTTGCAACGATCCCGAGGATTATTTGAGTGATAACGGTGATCTCTCATGATTGGTGAGATTTGTACAATATCCTGAATAAATGAGAACTACGAATGAAATCCTGATCGTCCGAAGTTGAAGTGTTGTCGTCAACAACGTAAGGGGAAACGAACAAAAAAAACTTCACGCATCAAAAGCCTAAAAGTGGATTTGAAGTAGCTCGGTAAAGGTGAAAAGAGCAAGCGAATGGTTAGCAAACAATCGAATGGTTGATGGATTCTCGTATGTATATGGGCCGGATCGGCGGTCGAACACAATGACTCTTTGAGGGCGAGAAAAGAGCGTCGGATAAGACAGTATGGACGATTCCAGGATGAATGGAGCAAATGATTAGAGTGAAATGAATATGTGGAGATGAGATGAGAGTGGACAATAAACCAGTTACACACTTCCTTACGTACACTCTTCTATTACTGCTGTAAATCTTCGATCTCGTTATGGTTGTTACAAAAGTTGTCAAGCGAGTTTCGGGTCACACAAGCAGGGCAAAACTCACTAAGAAGAACGATGACCGGGCTACGATATTAGGATCCTTAGCGGATTTCTTGCTGATTTAGAAAAATAAAATCATTTTCGCCGAATCATATAATAAAGCAAAAGGTTTCTGTCTATAATGGATAGAATGACATAGAATCAAAACGTGATTAAAGAGCGGTTTCAGTGTCAACATTACAGCGAAACCAAAACCTCAACATCATAGAGAAGTTAGAAAGGAATTCTTAGGTCTTTTTTCACCCTGTAAGTATTAAATGTTTTTGAGCGAAAACAGTTAGGAATGTGTTTCTTGGATAACTTTAGATTTTTTGAGTATTTATGGCAGAAATAATTTCTTTGAGAGAGAGAGAGTTTATGAAAATCCAATGTTTTTTCAATCCATCATCAGAATTCACATAAAATATTGTGTAGCCTAGCTTGATAGGTGAATCACGATGAGTTCCCCTATTGAATCCATAAACGTTAATTGAGATCACAGACCCATTTATCAAAAAAAAAAAACCGTTCTCCACTATAGTTATCTTCCCTGTATAGTTCGCTCACAATTACAAAACTTTACAACGTTTTTTTACAGTACTTCCACGAATTAATCTTTTAAATTTCTTCCTTTTTGAGATCTTTTCTAGTAATTATGAATGATTTCATGGATAATTTGGATGTTCATTCACTCCCTCCCTATCTAAATCAACTTCGTCATTATCACTGAACGGCTATTCTTTGAATTTACACTTTCTCTACTTTTAAACTGGTCAGAAAATAATTTCCTTCAACTTATTTATTCTTATTATTGAATTTAATGAGTTAAATGTAAGAGAAACCGCTTACAATTATTGCCTACTTGACTTCTTAATCTTGTGGAACAAATTTCATGCCTATGTCCATGGCATTTTTATTGAACTGGGGATATGGTAGCTGTGTTCTTGTTTCAATTTGCTTGCAGAAATTTGCAGTGGAAAGCCAGTGAGGCATGAAGTAGAGTTTCGACGTTTCCAATCCAATAATTATTGCCTCTTCCTCTGCCTTCAAACGGGCAGCGTTCAGAGGTCGCCGCCACTCATTTCTCCCGCACTGAAGATCTTTTCTTTTGTTCTTTCTTGTGAAGGAAAAAAAAACAAACAAAAAAGGATTTATTACTTAGAATTACTCGTCTTAATTCAGTATAACTTGCAGATTATAAACACACACTTTGTACAGGTTGTACAGGTTCAGTTATTACAACTGTTATGGTTCAATAGTAAGGAGATCATGAATCCATGTTTTTTAAACGACAATTTAAAATGTATCTCTGTTTCATGACTGAGAGTATTATTAGATAAACTGAGCTGAAGTGAAATAGCTACATACGTATCATACTAGGGAGGTTATTCAAGACACTTATTTGGATATTCTGGATCGGAGAGTCTGATATATTCGATATCAACTTACTAGAACATTAAATGCGTTTTGCTTTTCCCGGCAGAGATTTTTATCTGGCCACTTTTCTGGACTCCAAGTTTTCGACGTACAATGTACCTAACAAATAGGTGTTAATTCAATTTATTTCTAGAAAAGATATATATTCAAAATCATTTCAACAAAACCCACCATTCCACCATTAACGCTAGGATGACCAGTGCAAAACAAATGAGAAATGCATGCCGAGCCCATCTAGATTACAGGATATTAGTGCTTAAATCCAGAGGACTCAAGACCTAATTACGAATCCATTCGCCGCCTCATGTGTCCCTCACAAATTCTCTATTTTCGCACTTTTTTTCTTGCATATTTCTCATTTCACCTTGGAACTGAGTGATCCCTGGGTTCTCCTTTTAGCTCGTGTAATTCCCTTAACGCATGACCAATGTCGTCGACCATGTCCTCTATGGCTTTTTGTAGAGGCCATCCTGGAAATGAGGATATAATGCAACAATCCCTATGTTCGTGTGTGGATCAGCTCGGCTGCACCCGTGTGTTGCTGCTATTCCGAGCATTCCCAGCCAGTATAAGGAAAGGTGAATCGTCATGGGAGCGGCGAAAATTACGTTATGCTCGGAACCTGCTCGCGTCTCGAACAATAGCCGGAGCGCTAGTATAACCCGCTCGCATTCAGGACGAACTTCAATCCATTCTATGGGACTTTGCGAATTGTTACGGATGTAGGTGTGCTTGAAATCTTGAAATAATCCGGAATCTGAGCACAATTTACCCGCGCATAGGGCTTATTTGAGGAGCAAAAGTAGCCCACGCATGTTACATTTGCTACAGCGACCTATTTGGTTTCCAGAAAAAAAGAAGAAAGCCTATGGTGTGCTCTTAAGTGGCTCTTGTCGCAAACTCGTTGCTCGTTTATCGTAAAGAGGAAACGCGAACAGATCTAATGACTGAGCACATTTGAAATGTCTAGGATTTAGTTCGCTGGAGGAGGTTGGTGATCCACGAAAAACCAAATACCATTCATTCCTAACAGCTTGTGATTCTTGGATTCTTGATGTAGTCAAACATTTGCTCATCAATTCCACGAATGTTCCGCCACATCATCATGGAATGGAGCAGCAGTGTGAGCGCGGTTAAAAACAACAACAACTAATATATGCAAGGAATCTTAAAGCCTACATTCGCAGTCGTTTTTTTTCCCATGGATAAAGGACAAACCTACCATATTTCATTCAGAAAGCATATCCACGGCTTCAATGTCAACACTAGCAGAAAAACAAAAGTGTTTTGTGTCTGTCAAAATTCGCCCACCTTGCACCAGTGCATTGTTCGCTTCACTGGCTATATTCCCGAGCGCAAATCGCAATCGAGGTTCACCTTAAATGTATACTTTTCCGTCAAGAAAAAAAAAAGTGTAGCCATGGATATTGACATTAAATTTGTTAGTTTCGTATTGACTATATATGTTTCAACATTTACCAGTATGTATCCGTACATATGGAATTTTACGGGCATCATTTATGAGGCCATCTAGCACCATTAGTGCGAGCACATTTGGCCTCGTGCATGAGTCGTCCAGGGCGAACCAACGTTCGTAGACTTTCCACGCGTATACCTACAAAATTATTAATTTTTATTCATTCGAATAGGAAATATTCACACGTTCTAAAGTCTAAATCACACACTCGTTCATACATTTCAGCAAAGGAAATTAATTGAATCTCTTTTTAAGAAAAAGTATACTATAACTACTGTAAATGCTACTATTATAAAAGTCTTGCTGCAAGGGCAATTATCCACAATTTTCACGAAAACTACACATCTACAAGGACCAGGTATCACTTTCAAGAAACGTCTGGTTTGAAATATTTGCGAAATCCGCCACTTTATTCGAAAAAATGTCGTCTGAAGCAAAGAGAAATACGAATGTGTTATGAAAAAATTACGAATTCAAAAAAATTAAAAAACTAGTACTAATACAACTGTCCACAAAACTACATTTTTTATTTAATCCTTAATGTTCAAAGGAAAATTGCTGCAAAATTATTGGTGTGACCATCCACATACTGGAATAATTACTTCAAAAAAAATAACCTTCCACATACAGTATCTATAGTACAATATCTGATTCTGGGTACCATAATTTTTCGGTTGTTCTGCTGCTTGAAATCCTTACAAAACATCTCTATAACTTGGCGACAAGAAGTAAAAAACGAATGCAGTTATTCAGGAAAAAATACAGGTAAGTACTCCATCATATGGATAACGTTATTCAGAATTCACGGAGCAGGGGTGAAAACCATCTTTTTGTCTCGTATTGCATTGGAATTATGACTGAGTGAAGATTACGAGGAAATCCGAGAAACACAGTTAAGTGAAAACGTTATTTTGAGATGATTTTTTTTTAAATTTAAATACAAATATGTGCGATGTTCACCTCCTCACAAAATTTCAGGATCTTTACGAATTCACCAATTCACATGAAAGGATAGAATGTCTTATTCAGCTACAACAGGATCATTCTACATATAAAAAATGACTAGAAAGATCTTCTATTACAAACATATCATTGACGTTTTTTTAAACTTTAAAGCATTACTTGTAATCTAGTGAATTCACGGAAATTTCTTCTCTTTGAAGAAGAACAGAATCAAAACTGAATTGTTCGGCTTCAGGAATTTTGCAATGATAGAGTTCCAGAAGGATAACACCAACTACTTTACGGCTCATAGATTCTCACTTTGCCGTGAATTCAATTTGCGCCCTCGCACTCTGCCCGTTTTGTGGGCTCCGTTTTTTTTTTCTCTCTCTCTCTCTTCCTCGAAAACGTTCCCGGCATATTCCAAATGACAACGTCGAATTTGGCTTTAAACGAATAGAATACTTGGACCGGGACGTTGGAGTCGTCGTTCCGGATGGAGTCATCCTAATTAAGCACTAACCCCTAATAACAACAACCCCTTTAGAAAAAAACGGGAATTCAAATGGAAGCTGCCGTCATATTGCAACTATGAGTAGAAGCGCGTTGCGCTCAGCTCACATTACATTCCTTTTAAGAGTCAGTGCAAAGAGCTGTTAGTGTTTTGGACATCGATAAGGATTATAATTGCTCCATATTATGACGTCAATCATCCAGCGGATACTACTTCGATTGCGTTCTTGGTGCTGTTTCTTTTTTTCTGCACACAAATTATTGCATTCCCTGACACATTTGTGTATAAGTTGCGATGTAGGACCATTTCCGTCATTCACTTCCAAATGCATTGAAGAATTGACTGACAACTGCCACTGCACACACACATACACACACAATTTTTCCATAGTCATTCTTTTGATGCTATAAGAGGCTAAATATAAACCTCTGGATTCGTAAAAAGTTGATCCTATAGCTAAAAAACGGGACGTTTCCCCTTAAAAGTATAATCTTAGTGTTCACATCTGTTTTCATCTGTTTTATTTCTTAAAGTTAAATTGAAAACTCAATGCCAAAAGCACCTGTTCCGAAAAGAAGTGTGTTTTATCTTTTTGCAATCCTATCTTCAGTAATATTTTGTCATTATTTGATTTCTTCAAGATATTTTATGTGCTATGGGAAATAGTTGATTTTCAACGAAACTGCTCGGGTTCTTTGAGAGAAAAAGGAAATCTGTGAAAACAGTTTCCGAGGTACAGTAGACCCGGATCGCCTGTAAAAAACGATAAAGTCACTGGTGTATGATTCTCCTTGGGATGCGCTAAAGCGTTTTTTTTTCTGCAATCCGTAATCGTTGAGGTTTTCCGAATCTGTGTTGGCTTAAACTATGATTTACGGGAACAATCCGATAATCATGACAGTGTTTTGATCCTCCCAGACCAGTCTAGTAACTATTAATCGACACCGGATGCATGAAGGACTTGGTTGGCACCAGAGCGGTTTTGAAACATCGACCGTACGGCTATAGTGGAGCCCTTACCGACTGGGTTACACTCACCTCGGATCGTTGATGTAAAAACATAAAAAATTAAGTGAAGATTTAGTGAACAAAGTAGTAATTTTTTTCAATACTACTAATGGTCATTGTTGTTTAATTCATTACAAAGTAATCGGCCCTACTATTTTCTATAATTAAACCAGTTTCTCTACTTGTTAGAATCTTCTCGACAACTATTTTGTAGAAGACAAATTTTTTTCCACCGGTAATGCATATTTGCCCGTGTTGCCGACATAAAGAAGAAGCATTTTCCATCACTGCTCTAATACAAACAATGCATGATGATATTCGATTCTGCACAAGTGACTTTTTCCCGTATGTTTACAGAAATCCTGCAAACACTCAGATCACCAAAAATTACTTATCTTTGCTTCAAACCAGCTATGAGAAGAGAAAAAGAAAACAGAAGGAGAAAAAGACACAAATTATCGTAAATTAATTCAAAGCTATGCACAGATAACGCCGCATTTCAGCAGACAATGATGAATATGTACATATTTAAGGATTTTGATGATCGTGGACTAGCAAAAAAAAAAGAACGTGTTTTCCACCATGTTTCAAGTAATTAATATTCCGGCAAAAGCTATCCATTCTATATACCTCCACTTAACTCAAAATCGACATCATTCTAACCTCATAAGTCATTTGCCACTTGAGAACACACAATTATCGCACTTTTCCAGTCGAACGGATCTCGTAACCAAGAACAACATTTTGAAAGGTTCATTGGAAGGACATAATAGATGTAGCGGCCCTTCTAAGTATTCCGGAAGCAATCGACAAAATGTGCCAACCAATCTAGGATTTCGGATTCATTTGATGATTGGTCCACTGCACCTATACGAAGATTCGAAGAAAATTCGTTCGAAAATATCTGATTATGCTTAATTTTATTATAGATGTTGAGAAATTGATCTTTGTTGCTTCCCATTGTACGTCTTCACAAAGAAATGAAGTCTAAGAGACACAACACTATCGTGGGAGCACATCACATGGATTTGCATTCGTTCGATGCCAGAACGAGATAAACAAGGACTTCAAACAGCTGATTGAATTAAGCCAGGATTTCGTCTCTTTCGGCTTCCAGCCGTTGTTGTTGTGCAATGTTGGGCGGAAAACATTAAAGTAGCATGCTGCTACTGCAAATTGCTTTAGTGGGAGCAGCCGTAAATTAGGTAGAGGGTAATGAAGGAGGGACCACGTCGGTGGCCTAATTTGATGTGCTGAAACCACACTCGTTTGGAAGCACGTCATGCCTCAGAGTTAATCTGATCCTCGGTATATTTGTAAATAAATAATACTGGTTCACATCGTACTCGACTTACAGTTGAACCTTCAATAAGAAAAAAAATCCTTTCGAATAAGGAGAAGTAAACGCCCTTTGCCATATCGAGTTGATTTGAACAGGATAATATTACTTCAAGAGTTCAGAATCATTCCATAAAAATCATCTTCTTCTGCGCGCCTCCGCTAAAAATGTACGTTTTCATCCCGAATATGGATGAGTTTAGCCGATCTGGCGAACAATGACGGCTGTCTGCTGAACTCGTCAATCCTTAGCAACGCCCCAGGGTATAGAGGTCGAACATGAACTCGAAAGAGAGCCAGAGAGACTCCCCCGCCGTTGTTGTGCTCCACACTATACTACTCGATTATTGACATTCCAAAATTTCGTGGCAACAAAACAAGCCGGACAAGCAACGCTAAATTGTGTTCCATGTGAACACAAAAAAAAATTACCTTAATAAAAATTTTCACATTGTTTACGAATCCCAACACCACTTCCGAATCGACACGATTACATTCGTTTTCGAACAGACAAGCGTAGGACTGCTCTTCGTAGACGGAAGCGGCTGAGGTGGGAGCTTCCAGTTGACGAACTGAATGGCTCTTTAACACTTACTTTCTACATCATTCAAGAATTAAATAAGTGAAAGCACGGGAAAATTCCGCTCACCTATTAGAACAGCCAATGTTGTTCTGTTGTTTTGGTAGAAATAAGGCTTGTATCTGGAAAAATCGAACGAAATTCCATGAAACTCGTTCGACAAAAACACCACTTATTTTTCATTTAATTACATTTCTCTTTATTTTTTACTTACCTTTCATATGCTAATTCTATACCAGCAAGATTTGCATAGGACAATTGGTGGTGAAGATCACAAATGAACGGTAGCCGAGATATTGTTGTACAAGTCATACGATGCTAAAAGAAACGATAGGCAACTAATGGATTTGCTAAAAAGAAAGGACCATAAAAGGAAAACGGAAGCTTTTCGGCATGGATTATCCTGAAAGTGTCCGAGACAGAAAAGAGCGCTATGATGAAATGCTTAAGATTTCCTATGCATTGGATTCCCGTCTTTTCGGGTATAATGTCACTTTCGGCTTAGACGCATAGATCGTAACGTTCTAATTTTTTTTTCAGAAAAAAAAAGAAGTCAGACCATTAGCGAGTATTTGCCAAATTTTAATTCATACACTTGCTATAGCACGTCCTCAGAGGCATACGAAAACTCTCATTTTTCTGCCAAAAATTCAATAAAATAATTTTTAATGTAATTCATTCAAGAGCTGCTCGTCTGCTCGTAAATCTCCTCATGAAAGCCGAACAAATCCCCATTTTTTCCTCGGGAAACGATACTACTAGAAACTATTCCGATGACGTGGAATTCAAAATTCAATGACAAATAGGATTTTTTTCTTCATGCAAAGCAAAAGCTGCAAAGTATCCGTTTCCTTTAGCTTACAAACCTCTGGGGAGAACTGCAACATCCCGACTACTGACTGGATAACAAGGATAGTTTCGGGCATATTATCATAAGCAGCATAGACATGCATTGATGATTCTTAATTCTGGAAACCTCCAAAATATCTTCAGCCAAAAGCTTTTTGCAGTTTTCACCCACATTTTTGCTCAAAACTATGGAAAAACCACACTCAATCTTTATCCACTACAGCTTAGTAGCAACTAACAAGTACCGAATTTTTCCCAGTTAAATGTTCCTGGATAGATTTGCCACGAATCATTATCATCATTTATCATACATACATTATGGTGATTTGTGAAATTTTCTTATGAATAAATCTTTTGAATTGCTGTAACCGTTTTGTTTCCCCTCTACCCAATCCTTAACTCACATGAACCACAAATAAATTACTCCTTACATAATTCATCCTTATTCGTCCTTGATGGACAAGGATTCTTTCACACTTTGAACATAATCAGCAATACTAAAATGAAAATGGAATTGTATGTTTCCTTGTCTGAATGCAGTAATTTTCGTTTCAGGATCTTCACCAGGATATCCACTAAAACGTAATTAATGACTTCCAAACATCGAAATGGCAAACAAGGAATGGGAACTTTCGAGGGACATTCCTTCATAATGAGTTGTTTTGAGGAACATGGATGAGTAGCTTACGAAGGAATATACTTTTTTGATCTAGAAAAATTTTTGAAAGAGCAGAACGATATGTTAGGGAGTGGAGGGGATGGTTATGCTTGGATCGGCGAAAATTTCTGAAAAAAAGATTACTGAGCTTCTCTGTAACCTCACTCGTATTTAATCTGGGGAAGAAACCAGGATACTTTCAAATTAGTTGTTTAAGAAGTGAGCTCCGTGTTTGAGAGCTTTAATTCCTAATTTTCCCGTAAATCAGTAACGTTAATCTTATTTGAGGGATTGAGTAAGAAATGTTAAAGATTAACTCAGACAAAAGTCCTAGAAAAAAATTGTATCGGCTTCTAATAAACAAAAATTTGTTGCGTACAAAAGCGAATTCTCAAATAGGAATACATTTTTCCGTACACTAAGGACGCGAATCCATACATCCGAATCCGACACATAAATAATTCGCTACATTTCACACTCAAACAAGCGTTTCAGCCAACAATCATTGTGAACTGAAGAAAGCGTTTCCACGCTAAAGTCCTACTACTATGATCGGAGAGTAATTCGATCCTGATTACATATGCGGGCTCGGAATTCGCCAACTCTAACCTCTTCCGATGACGAATCCTTGCAAAAAAAAAGAAGTAACCTCATACCTCGTGTTGATCGTAGACAGGTGATGGAAATGTGCATGGAGTGAATATCGGTGGCACCGGTATCTGACCAGCAGAAGCCAGTTGTAGAAGAAATGAGAGAAGAAGCATGTCGCCACATTTACTGTATCGAAGCAGACGGTAGAGATGAGGTAGAGTGGAGGCAAAATAGGGACGGATTCACGATGGTGGCGATATAGAGAATAGATAACGGATGGTAAGTGACCGGACCAGATTGAGCCACTACCAGTTGTTTAGAATCAGGCACGAGGTCGTCAGCCCGCTGCCTTGTCCATTATGAAGCACGACCACGCCCATCGCCAAGGATGTGGGCGACGCTGCTGCGGCTTTGCGAACCGAAATTGCTCACATAGAAAATACATGGATCTTTCTAGCATTAGAATTAACAACGAACTACTCACAACTTCTCCCTGATACGGATGTCTGTCACGAATTTTTTCTACTCAGCTGGTGGAATTTTTCAACGGTAGTAGAGCTACACAAAATATTTCTACACGTTTGAATATTCTGCAATTTGTAGACAACACGTTTTCTTCTTCTCGAAAAACAAAAGATTTCATAACAACTGTTTGCTGCGTTAGTTCCATTTTAAGAAAAAAAAAAGTTGAGAAAGACAAGAAAACTTCAACTAATTCATGAGTTTCGAACGTCAAAATGCAAATCCTCGGATGTTTTTACATTGCCCGCCGCAGAAACATCTGAAACCTCTTTGCTCCAGCTTTTTTTTAAGCAGATGATTCCATAGAAATTTGTGTATGCTTTTGTACACAGGACGAAGAGTATGTTTTACATAAAGGAAAGAGTTTTCCCTGAACATGTATATGTATTTTGTAGGTAAGAATTTGCATTATATCCCTTTCAAGAATAATAATTAACAGATTTCATGAATTGGAGGGCATAATTTCCTCCATATGTTGAAAAAAACTCAAACATTCTTTTTACATCTTGGATAACTAACATACCATACCTAGAAACATGTCTAATATCTAACATATGTAATATAATCATAAAATTAATTGTTTTTGAACTATTATATTATTCTAGACTAGATTCCCACAGCTTGCAGTTCTTTTGTTGGGAGCAATATTTCTAAATATAACTTGTACTAAAGCATTTATCGCTATGTTTGCCTCTTTTTAGAATCAATGGGAGACATTTTATGAAAAATTAAACGATTCAGGAGAGTAGCTATGGATCCTAATTCGAGAACATTTCAGCGATCCTCTTCCAGTGCTCTACTAGCAGATCCGTAAGCAGAATATAACGAATTTCATTTGACAGCATTTTATTAGGCAAACGTCACTCAATAGTCCTGGATTCAAACTTTAATTGAATGGTTAAGTTTGAATCTAGTTATTCGAAATTTCGAAAGTTATTCGAATTTTACGAAAATTTCACAAAATTCTACATTGTAAAACTAGACAAGGAACAATCTAGTCTATTCTGGAATCAGGAAAATCTCCTAGTATCCACAGTTTTTTGCAACTATTTTTCCGAGATTAATTTTTGATAGCCGCTGTGTTCTCAGAAGAACAATTCCCAAGCGGTTGAAAAGAAACAAGTCACCGTTAGAATTAATTTTTACAAAAATATTGGTGTTGCATATTTCTACTGTTAAATAAGGTTCCAAACGTAAAAAAACCAAAATTCAAATTCAAAACCAAGTATAAGAGGAAAAATACGACAAACTCCTAATCTGCGAGTCAGATAAATTAGAAGCACCAGCCCTCACGACATGGCAACTCTTCACACTCACAGAAATTATGAGATGAAAGCACGCGAAGTTGATTGATGATAAAATTACCCAACGAAGTAACCCCTTATACCTGCCCGACTCATGAAATCCTGTTCACACGCTTTCATTTGATAATCCAAAAGGATGCAAAGAGTCATTTCGTTGGATGAATTGCTCAATCTGATTCTGCTGATCCAACTGTTTTCTGGATTTTAAAGTGATTGTTTCACAATTTCATCGTAATTTTTCGTCTTGAAGCCTATTGCTTACTGGAAAGAATCGGCATCGATAATTTTCGCGGACGCTGCACATAAACAAAAGTACGTCAAAATTTTGCTGTCACCACTTCTTTTGTTTCCTTAGTGACTTGAGGCGCACATATGAGTGCAGCGATTTCCCAAAAAATGAATGAGACGACACATAAATAACCACAACTTTAACAAGAAAAGGGCTAATCGGTGATTTATATGCTATATCCAAACGAAATTAGTAATTGAATGTTTTTCCTAATGTCATTCAATGCGTCAGAAGAGGTCATAACGGGCTCCAAGCAATAGCAACAGAATAATTTAGGATTGTGCACAGATGGTGAATAATCAGACTCGGTAAAGCACATTGAAAATTTTGTGAAACCTCAGCTGCAATGGTGAATACGCTGCCATATTTTATATTTCTGAAAAAAAAATGCAAATGTACGAATAGGACACAGAAAAAATATCGTATAAATTTGCAAATTCGTTAATCCATAAAACAAATCTATGCGATCCGCATAAGTAGGCAGCTTTCAAAAATTTATCACTCTCAAGATCTTCGCGTTCAAGATCCGGAAGCCTTGAAGGGAGCTGTTAATCTGTGATGCTTCAAATTTTAACTTCAAGTAATCCACTGACGACTTCTTTGTTGGAAACAAAAAAAAAATCCTACAAATTACAGTTTTTCTGTTTGATTATTCCACACATTTACTTCAAATTAATTTAGCATAAAACTGTAGTAATTAAAGTTAGCTTTTCGCTGAACGCTTGAACAAACAAACGAAAAGAAACAAAGTCGAGCACTAAACTGTTTTATAATTTGTGAAGTGGGCGGAGTTTGAGCGCTAGTTGGACAGCAATAAACAATGAATGAATTATATGAGTCAAAAAAATGATCATATTGAATAAAAATAACTGATAGATAAATAATAATCAATAAATAAAATAAAATCGGTTATTTGTTTTTTAGGTGGTTTCTTGGCAACATTTTAGTCATAAATATTTCCTACAAGCTAGATCTTTGTTATGTACGCTTCATTTCTATTCCACGGTTATCCTGGAACCTTTATATAAGAAATATACCTGATCTCTTGTGTATTTCTTGCAGAAATTTAAACACTAAACGTATTTTTTTAAGATGTTTTACAGAAAATGAGATAATACCGCTCCTATAGAGGACTCAACAGTAAACGATAACAAAAAATTAAACAGTAATACACCTTCTCTGTTCGTTATATCGGTACTACGGATCGGAGAAGGAGAAGACTACGATTTTTGCTACTTGTTTTTCCAAAATTTTATTTGAGACGAAATATGAAAAAAAAATCGAAATTGAACACTTCAATAAGAGATGTTTGGAAAATGCAGCAGCAATATATGAAATTCAGAAAAAAAAATTGCAATTTACTTATGAAAAAACCACCTTTTAAAAAATAGAAGCACCCTTTTAACTAAGAAATTTTAGATCTGTGGATGGTTCTTGCCATTTGAAAGGCTGAAATACAGGACACACATAAATTTTCTAAAATTTTCGGCTATCTAGAATTTTTCTACTGGCGTTCAAACTATAAACTTTGCATCGTTCATACCTTACGAATGAGTATATCATTTGAGAAAAAAGAGTGCAAAATCGTTTGAATACAAAGAGTGCAAAGTCGCTGAAGAAATTCAGATCCATCCTACTCTGCAGCGATAATGTTAATAGGTGATCCTGTGAGACATTATCCTGAGAAACTGACAACTGTTGAAGTATTACAATTCATCACTCCATGTCATATTCCCTCCAAGGATATATGCACTAATCCTCCTTGCAAACAATCATGCACTACTAATATTTAACCGAATATACGTTAATTCCATTCCCTGATCTCAGGTTCTGCTTCTTTTTTAATGAAAATGATGGGACCCTCTCTTTTACGACTCCTTCTCCCCGATCCTTACTGATTTTTCTTCTTTAGAAAACAAAAATTCGCATTCAATCTCTCATGTGATCGTTTTAAAATTTTTTTAAGTAAACCTCCTCACGTTCTCGCCTCACTCGCTATGCTTCAGCGATTTGTTAGGTGCTGATTTACGAAAACAACGAAGTGTGATCTACGAATCGCTGCGATTCCTGCGAATCGTTGCGATTAATAGCGTCCTGATGATGACTCTTGTCTCATCCATATCATCTTCCTGATTCGGCACTTATATCGTTTCAGCCTCATGCGTTCCAGCAAAATTTCAAATAATACTACTAATAGAGTAAAAAAATATTATTATATTTTATGAAAACGCTGAAGTACCGTTCTAGTGCATATATTACCTTTCAATAACGTTTTTTTCTCCTAAGAATATCGTCATTTCACCTTTAACGTAATGCTTAATGTTTTCTGACAATATACAAACAGACGGAGACGTATCGGAAATTCGAGTTACTCTGTTTATTCTTTTAAGCATAACAACGTTGAAAATATTGACGTGGATTTTTTCCAGAATCATGAAAACATTTATTATACATCAAAGATCATCCGATTTAATGACAAATTTGTTTATCTGGTACATATCGTAAATAATTCTACGAGAAATTACTCTTCAGAATATTATGTGAGGATCCACAGGATAACTCTGAATTCCGCGAACTTTTAGCTAATTACTCAAATATTCTCTACTACTAAATAACAGTTATCAGGTTTTTATCAGGGTTATGGTGCAGATATCATTTTAAAAAAAACATGTAAAACGTTTGAAACGAAAACAGTATGAACGTGGGAATAAAACCAGCAAAATGGAATGGGACCATTGTTATCAACCACATGATTTCAGTATTTTCACATCATTTGGTACTTTAAAGAACAAATCCACGAAGACGTAGATAAAAGTCAGAAGGTAGGATTTTTGAGCACACAGGATCATTCTCTTTTACGAGGAGCTCGACAAAACCGGAAAATCCAAACATAGATACAGTGTATGTTTAGGTGACGGTTCTATCTATAAGAACAAGAGTTCCAAGGCATCAGTTTTTTCAGCTGCTCCTCAAATTTCTAATGTTCATCAAAATTATCAGGACTTTTCAGAAAACACACCAAAATCATTTCAACAAACGAACCAAATCCATACTTTTCACTAGACAAGCAAGTGTGTGTGTGTGAAAAGGTCTAGGAAATAAATTATTGATCAGAAACTGAGGAGAACGAACATATTTATAAGGTGGCAATTTTTTATCAAAAAGTTCTGCGTTACTCACATCGAAATAATATGAATTCATTCTAGGTTTCTTTTGTAAGCAAAAGATAGCGTTTCCGAGCATCAATTGTCTCTACTAATAGTTGCAATAAAGACAAAGTCTGAGCTGTTTTTCCAGCACAGAATCACTGCAACCAAAAATGGAAAACTTGTTTATTCTACTCCTTCCTGTAATTCGCAAGAGCTATGTTTTCTATTGCAGATTACTCTATTCAAAAAGTCATATTAACTCGACCACCCACTTTTGTAGATTGTTTGGCTCCTGAAAAACCGAGCCTCTAATCGGATTTATGTCTTCATGTTTTGCCAAATAGGTTTTTGATTTTGGTTTATTTGTTTAATAGGACTTTATCCACCAAATTCTTAAAAAGTTCAATCATAACAGCACAAGAATGAGAAACTTAGTGAAAATGAGTTCGAAGTAAAGAGTATCATATTAGCACGATAGAAATAGATGTCTGCTAGGAAGGCATTAGAAGCATTCTGGATTTCCGTCAGAAATCCATCCATGAATAACAAAAACAAGTGTTAATCAGTTATTAATGACTTTATGCGGTTCCTAACACTCAGTGAGCTATGAAACTCTCCCACTCGCAGTTGCTTAACACAATCCAGACACCAATAGTTGAGGAAACTACACATGGTATAGACCTTATTCGCCTTAGGTGGCAATCTGTAGGAACACTCATAGAGGTTCACCAGCTTCGCTAGTCGGTGAGATTGGTCAGTTTGTTTTTCTTTTAGTGTTCGTGTGTGGTGTACTTAGAACGATATCGAGGTATGGCAAGGAGAGGAGTTTAATGGGAAATGCATAGCATCGGGGACGCGTATACAAGTCTGATTGCTACCTGCTCGTGGTGCCCCTGCTGTCACTAATTGCAATCAGCCATTCGAGTGTACACATTGTGAACGTACGAGCTATTTAATCTGCACTGTTCTAAGACGGAAGATTCTCGTATACTGCGAAAAGGTCCTGTCGTCCAGCTCATCGCCAAAGTCCATAACCTGGAAGTTCATCTGCCTGAAGAGAGCATGGAATCTTTGGCAACAACTATCTGTTTAGTCACGTTGAATTGCAGTTCATTGTCGAGTGAACTCCAACAAACCGCCCTGTCTAAGCTTCTACGATATCTCTCTGCGGAGTTTGCTCTGCAACAGGAAACACCCATCAGGGATCGGCGCGTCACCAGTATCAAAGACACCGCTCTCTAATGCAGTGATGCTGATGAAAAGAAGATAGGTGGCTGCGCGATAGTTGTGAGGAACGATTATAACAACGTGGAGGAGGAATTAGAATCAATGTCACCTGGATGCTACTTTGGGATCTCAGAAGAAGTAAATTCTGGATCGTAAGTGCCTGCGTACCTACGGAAACCGCTGAAAGCCACACGCTTTCTATAATGAGCTCAATGCGTTGATGTCTAAAATACAGAGCCAACAGGTGGTAATCGTCAGAATCATCGCGAAGCATGGGACTTAAATAGCAATCCGATCTGATAGGACAGTGGTGTTATCCAGTGGAGCACACGTCTGATAACAGTAAACGTCTGGTCGACTTATGTGAACAGACGAGCCTCATTAACGCTTCAACGTTCAAGTGGAAACATACACGTCATTAGCTTACATGCAAGACTCAACCTTTAATGATACCTGAAGAGCAGTGCAAACGGGAGATGAGGACTCTCAAAATTCAGCACGACTACAATCTGACAAGGAATATTCCCCAGTCTGATATCCGAAAATCTAGAGCTGTTTGGGACGTAGCATTCGATTCTGCATGACCACAGTCCAGTTCTTGTCAGCTTCAAGATACGATTCCACAAGACAAACCGAGGAAATCCTCCTCAACCGAAAATCGACATGGGTAGTCTGAAAGATGGAGAACGAAGTTCCACCAATGTGTGTCCATCCACGTAGGAGTGCGGACTAAGAAAAAGCTCTCCTGTGCGGATTTCTTCAGAAAATGCACTCAGGACTCTGCAAGAGGAGTTATCCCGGTTCTTATGACGCAGAAGAAGTAGGGCTCTGCATCTGCAGAAACAAAATCCACGTATGATTCTTTGTATGCCGCTCGCAGAACTGGTGATTCCAGCCAGGAAAAGCGTCTGAAAAAGAACTTGTGACGCCAGCTGCAAAAAGGCCGCGGAAACGAATGGAGGTCAAGAGTGAAGGAGCTTGAAAAAGCATGGGAGGAAAAGAATCCCCGGAAGGCCCATGGTTTTCCAAAACATTACAGTGGCAAAATGAAAAGATGTTCTCCAGAACTCAACACTGCCAAAAGAGTGGCTGTCGGTGAAGAAACCCTTTCCACTTGGAGGTATAACTTCAAGACCTTGCCGAACCTGCAAGCGTCCTCAGCCCCTAAACTCGAGGACGTTCATGGACCAACGTATGTGGTTAAAGAGGAATCACGACCGGATTGGAGATTCTACTCTGCAGCCACAAGATGGAAAATGGAAAATCTGGCGGAAACGATTGAATTAGCGCAAAAATACTGGAACATCTTCCTTCGTCTAGGCTTCGTGAGATGGCGAAAATTATCCCTTCAATATGGATCGACAAAGGATACCTTACTCGTGGGGACACGCTAGCATAATTCTCCTCTATCAGTAGTTATCCGTCACGGAGCCTAAGAACAACCAAAGGATCTCTTTGCTTTGTTGCGTGTTATGTGCAAGGTTTTTGAGCGGATTATATTGCACCGGCTTAACATCGCGAAGAAACAGTGCATATAACGAGCAACCTTGCTTTCGTCCTCCTAATGTACTCCTGACCAGCTGTTCACCGTTAGAAAGGTGGTCGAAATCTGGCAGCGGTATTCGAAGTCAATGCAATTATCCTTTCTAGACCTTGAAGTGGCTTTCGACTCTCCTTATCGAGGCCGTCTTCTTCTCCTCCAGTCTCGCCAATGGAACATCAGGAATGTTCGTTTGCTTGCTTGATATCATGAATCAATAAACAACTGCTGCAGTTCGAACAGCAGCCGAATGCACAATACCATTTGAGGTGGTAACTAGAGTAAGACAAGGGGCAGTGGCAGGACTTTTCCTGTTCAACATTGCTGTCGACGATATCATGCGAAGAACAGTCGATCAGTACCTTCCCGACATCGTCTTAGCACTATCAGTGTGCCCCTTGGCTGATCTCGACTATAGCAACGATGTTGTTATATTCGCAGAAAGCAGCGCGAAATTTTAAGATGATGTCAACCTTGTATCAAAGCTAGCTGCAGTTTATGGACGCGTCTACCCCTAATAGGTGTGAGCAGATGTGGACCTCTTTGCAATCAGGGTAGACGGGCAACTGATCGAGCTCGTCGATAATCCCTGTTAACTGGATTATATGGTGAAGAACAATGGTAGCTACGAGAAAGATACTCGGTAAAGATGCGCTAAAGCCACTTCTGCACTTGACTCCTCAACGAAATGCCTGTGGTATCTATTACCTCTATCACCAACGAAGTCAAGCTGCGATTTTACTTATCCACAATTCGCCCCATCGTGATGTACAGATTGGAGACTTCGGTAGCACTGCCCACGGCAATGAAGAGGCTTTATTTCATGGAAATAAACTGTTTAGAGGGCTGCTTGGCTACCTTTGGCCTAGGGTACCCACAACGAAGTTCTTTATGCGGGAAAAGATATACGGCGGTTGGCAAGTGAAAAATATCAATCTTGGACCGCCATCGAAAGTGGCTACAAAGTATCGTCTTTGCTTCTTTGGTCATATACTGAGGAAGTCAGCACAACGCTGTGCTCAAAGTGCTGTGAGGAGTTTTTTAGGTCCAAGCAGGAGTAGGTCACCTGGCCGAAAACCTCGGCGAAGATGCGGGTAGTCACAACATTAAGTCCCATTAAATCAAGTAATTCATGCGTAGCATGAAAAACCTCGAACCATTTCCAGGTGCATGATAAATAC
The DNA here is from genome assembly GCF_031761385.1 of Necator americanus. Taxonomy (NCBI): domain Eukaryota; kingdom Metazoa; phylum Nematoda; class Chromadorea; order Rhabditida; family Ancylostomatidae; genus Necator; species Necator americanus. The sequence continues at coordinate 30,915,250 of NC_087376.1, forward strand.
GAGATCGTAGAAACGTCAGACCACAAATAAAGTTTCACCGAAACTTCCAGATTTTCAGATTCCTGCTTGTATATTGAATGATGGGGCTTAAGAAACTGTATGTGTTGAAAACAATTTGCTATTTACCTCATTATTTGCTATTTATTTGCTTTTTTTTTAAGAGGTTCTCATCTACGGTGTGAATAAGGAAGAGTTTCATTGCCAGAGCAGTCGGAATCTACTACCCTTAATGAATCCGATGACTCACAAATTTCGCCACTCTTACTGTCGGCTCTAATTTTTACAATTATAAATCCACAAAGCTCTCACCAGTGCAGTCGGATAGGTATTTTATTATACTCTCTTAAACTGCCAGAAAAAAAATGTTGCAAGATTTTGAAAAGCAAAACGGTGCTAGGTTTCATACAACTTGTTCAGCTACACTACTGGAAGAGAAAAGTCCTGGAGTGCAAATCGTTCATCGATAGAGCAAAGTTCTGGTGCAAATCGAAGGATCTCTTAGTTTTAGGTCTACTGGGTGAAGTATGGAATTAGAATTATTTGCTGTCACTAAGAGGAAACATTACAACTGATGCTGTCGTACAGTACTCCAGGAAGGCCAATAACCAGATAGGTCAAATACCTAGAGAAAATGAAGGATCTTTGATAGGAACACTCCGTTTCGCGACGCTGAACTACTGGACTTGAGTGAGATACCTGTGGACCCGCGGGGCCGATAGACGACTGTTCAACCTTGATCCCAAGGTGGAATGAGGTGAAATGGTTGGATTCTCCGAGAGCTCTTGCGGTAGATCAAAAGTGTAGGGTGCTATTATGTTAGAGAGCGACGCACCTCCGCAAAGATAAGTAAAGTAATCGATAATATCATGCCTCCCACTAAGTCAATTAAATATAGTACACTATTATAGTAGCGTTATTCTGTTTACTACATAAAACATCTAGTATCATTTACAGTAATTTCCTAGTTAGTTAATGAATTTGGATGAATATGACAGAAAAAAAAGGAGTGAAAAAACCTCAACAGTGATCCGAAATTCGTCCATTTTCCGATCTCGGTTGTACACGTAATCAATATGACCGTAGGACTTTGCCAAATGATGAACATTCTAGAAATAAGAACACTGGTTTTGTCCAGGATACTACGAAATGGTCTGAAAAGCAGCTTATAAGGTGGGCGTAACTCAAAAATAACGCTTAGGAGTTTCAAAAGTCTAAAATAATATAAATTCTCACTGCAGACACTGATTGTTGTGAATCTTTTCAATGAACAAACTTTTAAAAAAAATCATGGATGAACTAAGGACAATCGTTCTTCTCGAACTTCACAAATGTTCGTTCCCGCTACAGCTTGAGGATACATACAGCTTTCACCTACGCCAATTTGACCTCATTTTTCCGATATTAAAAACAAAATTAACTTTAAACGAAATATTACTAAGTAACCACAAACTAGTAATCATCTCCATTACTAAGAAAACATCTAGAGCAGAAATGTTCATATGAAGTTCATTTTTGTTCGGAAAAATAACTCCCTCCGTTATTCCCAGCTCAAATAGTACTCCATGCATCTCTGATGGCAAAAATCCTTCTTTTTTCAGAAGAAAAAAGAAAAACGACGTTTCTGTTTGTTGGGATTACAAAAATGGGATGAGACAGTGATTCAAAAAAATGTCTGGATTTCAACATTCACTGTTACCATAGTTTCTAATAAGTTTTCTATCATCTTATTCTTTCTCTATGATTGATAGAATGTTTCATAACTGTGCTTATATGAGACAAATGGGACCCCGAATGAATTTATTATTTACGAGATTGTGACCTTAAAAACCTCAATGACGAAATCTTATTCAATTTGATAAAGACTGAAAAAAAACTAAACTAAAACTGAAATGGTCGGTTTGAGTTGTATTCTTTTCTAAAAACGAACAAACAAAATCTGAGCGATCAATACAAGGAGATCACCTATCGGAAAATATCCCACAAGTCAAACAACGTAACCAAGCGAAAGACGGCATGATGGGAGCAATTTCATTGAAGGAAAGAACTTTACAAAGGTGTTTACATTTAAAAAAAAAACATGAAAAGTAGAAATAGAGAAATATTGTTATGATTTGTTTTTAGCATCAAAATCAGTGGATAACGGTGAGTGAAGAAATCTTTCAGGTACCAACTGGCCAAAATCGGAGCAAAGAGTGCTATTGAGTGAGTTGATCAAATGATTTGATCGAAATGGGTCGTGGATTTTTTTTTAAACGGACATTTTTCGTCTAGTAAGATTCTCATGAAATCCGTAACAAAAGCAACGGCTTGTTATTTTCCAATTTCCTTTCAACGTTGTCAAATTTGTTTTAATATGATTTGAATTCAATTCAAAATCAAAATTTGAACCACAAATTCTCTGAGATTAGATCAGCTCCGGTTCCTTAGTTCAATCTGCTGCTTGCCTTTCAGGCAAAGCAGGATTGATCCAGCCGGGCTTAGATAGTTAGACCCACTAAATACAAATAGGTTGCGATGTTATCCATCCATAATGGTCCTCAACCAATTGTTAACTCGAACATTGTCCCCACAAATCTAGATGTTTCCAAAAACTTTGTCATCTATGTGCTACATTCGTTTTTCTGGAATATTCTGAAATGCTCGTCAAACGAGCATTTCTTTTCGCGCCGATACTCGAGGCTTTGGAAAAATCAGTTCAAATATTTAGTTAAAGAATCATAGCGCTCTAGGTGACGAACATGAGATGTGTCACATGTCAGGAAACTTAATTTAAAATTGATTTTTACAAAAATTGTAAAGATGTGCACACTGAAACTGCGAGTTAACAAATATTGGTAGAGCCACATTTTTTGGAGTCCATAGTACTCCCCAGTGTTCAGGTACTATCTAATTCTATTGAACTTGAAAGAACTATTACTTAAAACTACTAAAGTAACTACTTCAAGGGTATTTCTCTTCCCCTCGGAGGTATTATGAACTTTCTTTCGCAGAAGAAATTATTACAGAGCCTAGATAGTTTACCGAATGAAAAAAATGTAGAAAAATCACATATTGTTGTTACTGTTCAAAGAAATCAGTCAATTTCTTCATTTGGTTTTGGAGAGAATCCCGTTTTCCCGGAAATAATCTTCGGCCGAAATCTCAAAGCGCGCAACTTTTCCTCATTTAGTATTGGGAGCAGTCTGCCTCTCTCTCTCTGTGTGTGTAACTTTTCAATTTCCAGTTTCTTTTTATTTCACATATCTCTTAAACTAAAACAATTTTCACTGTTCTTCTAAACCCTTAAAATCGTTTGATGCGATGGATTGCTACAGATTACAAGATTTCCACATTTTTCTTCATTGTGCAGATATTTTTTTTCAAAAGCGTTTGGGAAATCGATCAGATATTTTTCCTTCAGAGACCATCTTCTACTACTTTGTTTGTTTATTTGTACTTTTTATCGTCATCTGAATGTCTGAAAATATGTCGCTTTTCAGTTGAAATGAATCTTTGCCAGCACGCTTCTTTTTATTGTCATCGAAGGAAATAACATAGCGCTTTAAAGAAGTTTTCCTATATTCCAAGAATGGGAAGTCACTTTCCAAGGAAATAACCTTGAACAAATTTTTTTTACTGTAATAGAATGACTAAAAGCAACATAGTCCTCTTATATTACCTGTAAGTTACAGAGATACGCGGTAGGAAAATCCTAAATGGATGTTGTTGATATGCAAGGAAAGATGAGAATGGTTCGCTGTTGAAATAATTTTATTTCATTTTTCTCTCAAATACGTAATTGTCATTACCTCACAATTAAATTTTTCCGCTCGGCTTTTCTGACTCATCGAAACCGGTTTTTTTCTGTTTTTGGAAGAATATAGAAGTGATGCTGTGTCTAGAATAAGACACCAACCAAGCTCATCTTGAAAAAGTCCTTGTGAACTCTCATTATAATAGGTTACGAATTCTTAGAAAATGTTAATTCTCCACAAAACATATAACATTTGCTGGTCATGAAACTGATTTAGATCTTTTCAAGCTTCAAAAAAAAACTTAAAAAACTTTTTTTTCTTAAATATGTTGCTGTAGCGAGTACCGTAGTACATAATATAATTTAAGGGACCAAAACTACGAAACACCCTATAATTCTCACCTTCCCCAAAAAAGAAGCGAAGAAATTTACGGATTTTATATTCTATGGCGAAATTCTTCTGCAATTTTTCTGAAAGAAACACACACGTCACTACAAAAAGCGACAAAAAATACTTTTGAACGAAATCATCTCGCACAGAAGTAAACTTTCTTGCAAATTTCAACAAACCAGAAGAAAAATTTCCAGAAAAATGTCCTTAATGACTGTTCACGGTGGACCGGTTTAAATCAAAGTGACCGCATCTGGACATAATTTCATAGAGTTGTACAGATTTCTTGTAGATATTTCACTGCATGTTTCTTATCTTATCTATATTACAGCCTTGCGAGTTCTTTTCCCTTTGGTCGACAGAAAAGTTGCAATATCTTCTATTTTACTCTGAACTACCGACAACATGCTGACTACAAGGATGATGCCAAAATTTGGACCATCATTAATGACTGGCCTATCTGTGTTCGCATTAACAACATTTATGTTCGTATCTCTTCGGCCAAAAATAACGATTCTGCCAACTGCACCTCCTCCAAAATCAGCGCAAGCACGTGAGTTGTTTTTCGGAGAGAATTCATTCATTTTGGTTTAAATAAATACTAGAAATATGTTTCCAGTGCCCCCAGCTCCAAAAATCAAATTCGTCGAGAAGAGACTTGCACTGAAGCCAAATTTGACTTCACCTCCTGCTATTTCGAAGCCATCGCAACGAATGATCGAATTCTACAAAATTCAGGTGTCCACTCCTTATTGCATTCAATTGAAGGGAATTTTATTCCCATTACGAGCACCAGCATTCAAGAAAAACAAAAAGTTTTCTTTTCCACTAAGCACACTGGGAATTTAGGCTTTTCAACGTCGTGAATACCTAAAAGTTGTTCAACAATCATTATCCAAGAACTACATGTTCGTATATAACAACATGGGACCGGAGGTATTTCTTTCTTTGGTATAAAACGACATTTGAAAGGAAACTCACTTTTATGTTTATGGTAGTAAGTTGAATTTTCAGAATTTTTATCTCGTCCCATGTAACAATATCTCTTTTCATAGCCCATTAAAAGGAGTAGAAAGCTTCCAGTGGAAATTTCCTTCTCAACGATCACTCATTGTTTTTTTTATTTACCTAAAATTCACTGTTCAATATTCCTTTCTGATTCATTCCTTCTGGAAACAACTCTATCCAGATTATTGATTGATCTAGTGGGAGGAGGATAATATTTGAAATCGGCTATCTCTTTTTGTTATTCAACCCTGATTTTTAACCACTAAAATTTTTCCACCTTATTCTTCTCTTGCATCTTGGATTTTTTCTTGGATTTTGGTATCACCTTAGTAATTCTCAACTTTACCTATAACAGAATGATAGTATGCACATAGTTATAGATTACAGTAATTCGCGACCTCATCATCCACAAATTTTATTTGTTTCTACTGTTTCTATGACTCTGCAAAAACCACGTAGGACGCATGATTTCATTGAATTTACGGTTTTAATAGTAACCATCGATCCTTAGATAAAAAAAATATAAAAAATGATATGATAAAAATGATAAAAGATACAGGAAAATGTGCACAAAAGAAACGTTGATTTTAAGAGAAGAGAACAACGAAAATTAATAAAGTTTTGGTATGATTTACGTTAATTTTTTCAAGGTACATTGCCCAGAACTGGTACGAGTTGGAACAACAAACGATGGTGGGAAATGGATATGTAGTCCATTCCGGTGATCTTTACCATCTTTTAAAATATTTTCGTTAATACTTTGTCCTACTACAATCAGCTTCTTTTTTTAATATTATTTAATATACCGATGATATTCACTATTTCCCTAAATTAACCAGACTTTTTACGTTTTCACAAAGAAGCAAATAAATCAAAAATGAGAAGTTGTTAAAATAATTTTGATGCATTCGTTTTTCTTTCGAATACTTCATAATCCAATTATTCCCTTGGCTTTTTTGACTTATCAAAATCAGTTTTTTTTTCTGGAAGAATGTAAAACTCATACTCTGTCTATAATAAGACACCAAGAAAAGTCATCTTCATAAAGTTCTTCTGAACTTTCATTATAACAATTTACAATTTTTTTTTTCGAAAATGTTAATTAATCCAAAATTTATAACATTTGTGGGTCATATAACTCGCTCACTGATGTGTGATTTCCTGGAACAAGTTTTTTTTTTTTCCACAATCGTTCCTAAATTTACCCGGAATCTTCACTTTCTCCTCTGCTTTGTACTTTAGTCTTGTTCATTCACTTTTTTTTTAAGGATTCCGGATGGATGTGCTATAATATCACTTGGTTTGTTCAATGAAGTCACATTTGAGCAAGAATTGCAATATATAATCAATAAACGTTGCAAAATTTTCGCTTATGATTCCGTATGTTCCTAGCGATGTTCTTCAAGATTCAGGAAGATTTTTGGAGAAAAAATTCTACTTCAGCAACAACAAGCACCGCACACATTAAAGCTACTAGAATCGATACGTACCAAAGCAATGAAGGCCACTATTTCCGCTGAAACAGATGTATCCAAACAACGATACGCCATCGAGGATCTCATGGTTATGGAAGGTGTCCGTTCCATTGAGATCCTTAAAATAGATATCGAAGGTAGGTGTACATCACACTGCTATGCTTGAATGGATAGGTATCCGAGATTTAAATAAGTTCAGTTTGTTTCGTTCTAAAATCCATTTGAATGAAATTCCTATGTTTCAGGAAGCGAGTTTAACGTAATACCTCCGCTCCTCAAAAAGCATAAACCTGCGCAGGTATAGACATTTTTCATTTATGCTTCAGAAAAAAAAACTGTCTTTTAAAACATCATAACGCTTTTCCTTGATATCTAACAATAAAAAAAATATTTTAAGATGAGATTGAAGAAATAACTGTCTGTAGCTTTACAGTTTAGTCCATTTTCGCGCTTTTTCTTCCAAAAAGTCCTCAACTGTTTTCTTACGGGAATGAAGATCTTAGGATTTATCCAAAGTTCCTCTTTATCCTCCAATAGACAGTATCAGATTTTTTTGGCAACAAGTTTGAGTGACTATTTAAAATTTTTCCGGTAATAATGGGGGACCACTGCTACCGTAGCGCTACACATTCCCGTGTGTGTCGTTTTAATGGAAGCAGGAACGCCATGTTTTCTTTTTGAAACTCACCTAAAACTGTGCTTTTTTCCTACTAAAGCGATTAAAGTACCAGTCACTATAAGGTAAAAAGAGAAACCGCCACTTCTCACTACAATCTTATTACTACTAACATCATGATATATAACTTATTAGTAAACGATGGGTGCGGCGCAGTCGGTAAGAGGTCAGGCTACGGCTGTGCACGATCGATGGTTCGATGCACGCTTAGTGGATTGGTTGCGAGGATAAAAACACTGACTTGACACATCGGCTGTCGTCCGCAAATCATTCTTAAAACCTCAACAATTCCGAATTGCAGACAAGCGCGAGGTGCATCCTAATCGGATTGATCAATACCGTACATTTTGTCATTCTATGCCGAAGACATTTTATCCGTTCACTAAGTGATTGAAGCGCAATGTTTCACATACATTCCTTGCAAAATTTATTTTTTTCATGATATTCCCGTGATATTCCAGTAAATCCGAACAAACGATTCTTTTTCTCCTAAGAATTTTGAAGAATGGCTACTAAACTGGAACTTTTCACCTTTCTAGTTTTTATTAACATATCCTTTCTAATTGTATCCATGACCGAATCGTTTTTCTGCGTAGGTCGTACAGAGTCCGCCTGCGAAAACCTGTATGGATACTTGCTTCATATGGGAGTTAAAAAAGGAGTTAGAAAAAAGAGAAAAATTCAAAAAACATCATTTATCATTCCAAGAGAAAATGCGGAGATTTCAATCAGTTGCAATTTAATTCTTTGCAATAATTTGACGACTATGTATCTTTCACTGATCTTTCCGGTGAAATTCACCTGTCCGCCACGCTATACGAGTTTTGTTCCAGATCATGATCGAGATACACGGCACTCCGGCGGAGATGGTTACTTTGTTGACCAAAATATCTCGTCAAGGATATTGGTTATATTCGTACGAGATCAACGGAGCATGGCATAATCTTTGCGAATTTTCTTTTATACATGAGAGTGCATTTGAACGTTATGGTGCTACACCTTTAGCGAAATTCTTGGATTTTTAACATCCACGTCTATACACAAAACGATCTTTCAAAAAATTTACTTTAGCACAAAATAATAGAATTACTACCATGCTGTTCTGAACAAAATTCAGAAATTAATTTTAATATGAGCACAATTTCTGTCACTGGTGGTTTTTTTCTGGGATTCGTTGAAATGTTGGAATTTTTCGGGGATTCCCGTTTGCGACAACCTTTTCTAACTGAACGCACCGTAGCAACCTGTACTTTGTGCGATTTTTTCGGTTTGCTTCCAAATTTTTGTAGGAATTTTCATTTCATTTTTTGCTTGAGCCGGAAAACTCAAGAGAAATACATACATTTTCATTGATATGAAAGAAATGAACGGAATAATGAGAGAATATCATCCTCACGACTATTATATTTTATGGATGTATGAATGTTTCAGCTAATAACGCTAATAACTATGTTACTCATCTTTTCAAATACTTGTATTATGGTGCAATCGTTGATTTTAATAAATTTGTTTATAACAAACTATCAGCTTGACCCAACTAGCTTCCATACAGGTACATGGTATCTATTGTTATCAAATACGGATACAGTAGGTTACCCAAACAAGGGATCCTTGTTATCACTACGCAGACGAAATTTAGGTTAGTCCTTAGACATCAGTCTAGTTTTGTACATGTTTTTAAAAATTTTTGTTCACTTTGAAAATGAAAAACCAAAAAATTCATTTACGCCATGTGCTGCTTGGGAATTTAAGCGAGATAATACCTCAAAAAATATTGCAGTGTGTATGATGAATGAGCAGCGGGTGTAGCGCAGTAGGCAAGAGGTTCCACTGTCTACACGATTGACCTGAGGTTCGAATCCGCCCTAGCGCTCACCAAGCCCTTCACCCCTCCGAGGTTGATAAATTGGTACCAGACTTGTCTAGGAGGATAAAAACACTGACTTGACAGATCGGCTAGCCCCCGCAAGTCATTGTATGGGCCAGTTACACGTTCGTAAACCTCAAACGATTCTGGAATGAGGTGAACGTGAATCTGGCGGTGAATCCCAAGCGGATTGATTAATGCCAGGCACACTTTGACACTTTATGGTGAAAGAATGATAACCGACCGAGCGGTTAGAAATAGGTTTGTCAAATTCCGTTCAGGAGGTGTGACCTTGAAAGATGAACCAGGGGGGGGGGGACCCCTTTAGACTTCGATAACGATATTTTGGAGTAAGTATCCAAAACAGAATCCACGTTAAACAATGAGAGAGTTAGCAGAGAAGCTCAGCACGTCACAGTCACAATAAATCATCATCACAGTAAAGATAAGAGGAGCAAAACGGAAGTTATTTACGAATCAACCTGATAAATGATTGTTCTATTAGGGACCCAGTAGTCGGAATTTGCTGGATTTTTTTACGTCTGTTACATTTTGGAAACCTCAACAACAACATTGTGTAGCTTTACCTCATTCCCTGTCCCCTCCTAATGTGTTCTAACAATAATTGAACAAAAAGTGACCACTGAATTATTGTCTTATTGTTTAAAATAAAAATGAATGTAACAACAATCATATTCTTGTGTAAATTTAAAAAAAACAAAATCTGATTAACATAGCAAGTATAAAAATTTCTCTGTAAGGCATCTCTAATGAAGTAGCTAAATAAAAAGTAATTTTAAAAAATGAGTGAAACTTATATTCAGAACGTTAAGCGAGCTTAATTCGAATGAATTGCCACGATCATTGAGGGGTCCTAAAAGGAAATCACCTTATACTGAATATACAACTCCTCCATATTCCGTACAATATCATTTACATACAAGCCTATATTATTTTTTGTCTCATCCGGAACAACATTTTGCTGAATATCCGGGTTCGAGAGTGCTGACCTGAACTCTTTGCTCAAGATCCGAAACAGAGCGGATCAATCCAGAATGCACCTTGTTCCCTCCAAAGCATCGAAATCTGCAATTCCCAGAGAATATGAGGTTTGCATTTTGGCCAGTATATTAGATTTCAATTACCTTAGAATTCTCCAACATGTAACGGCTAAAATAGCAATCGCAGCAACGGTTAAGGCACACCAAATCACAAAAAACAGGATAATTCTGGAAATATCCACTGAAGAATTGGTCTAATCGGATGTCTTGGACCTATGGGAACAATGTCCTCTTGAAAGGAGGAGTGAAATTGAGGAAATAAGCTTACGCTCGAGGTTGCGGTATACAAATGTAGTTCGAAGTCGATCTATGTTCACATGTTCGCACTGTCCAGCACTCAAATCCACAAAATGATTCGCATGTATATTGATCGTTATAACATTGTAGAATACCGCCGTGGACATCGACTTCAAGGGACATAGGTGAGCGATTTGTCCTAGGATTTTTCTATGGAGAATCCCGTTGAATCCTCCCAGACCAGAACCTTAAAATAATTATACAAAATGGATGGTCTCTGTTTCTGTGTGAGGTGTACAGCAAACAGGCTTCACCTATAAGATTTTCATCAGCTTTAATAAATTCCTTGTAATTTGGCAAAAAAAAAATCTTTCCGCCAGAAAAAAAAACATGCGGAAGCACCAAGACAAGAAGTCAATCAACATTACTGAACACTTCTCGGAAGTCAGAAAAAATTAGTAATCAATGCACTTTTTTCCCATGAAACATCATTCATTCGGGTCAATTTCATTCTAAAAGTAATGGTTTTTAGGAAAACAGCGAAAAAATCCACATTCGGAAAACAAAACAAAAAACAAGTAAACTAAGTTAATATTTCAAAATTTTTGACGAGAAAGCGTTTAGAGACGTTTTCAAAAAAAATCTGGGGAAAAAATTGGTGGAGTGATGGTGTGCAAAACCCTAAAATTGCACAGGTTTACTTGTTTCTATATGTTAATTATTATTTATTTGTGTGATTATTTCTCTACACATCCATGAAAATTAAATGATGATTGAAGCAACTACTGGAGGCTAAATATTTCTAATCGAAAGAAATATACATCGTAAGGTGTTCCAGAAGACAAACTATGGCTCCGTAAGCCAATCATAAGAAATACAATCAGGAATATCTTGAAGTTTATCCAAGTGCTACTGAGAAAAAGAGAAAGTTTGGATTTAAGGGCAGAAGTTATAAACAGCATCGTAAAAGCACGTTAAGCTCTGAATCCATGACGGATGTGCGTGTGCTCATCTACTTTCATATACAGGAAACGGAAGATAACAGCACATTAGACAGAAATGAATGGGAGTATCTCAAATATACGTATGTGCGTCACGTCATTTACGTCATATATATATATATATATATATATATATATATATATATATATATATATATATATATATATATATATATATATATATATATATATATATATCTGTACAAGGAACCACTTCCAACATTTTCCTTCGTGACCATATCGTCTGAGAGGGCAAGCAGCATAAAATTAAGGGACAAAGATAGTAAAAAGGTTCATGAGATCCTGGAGTACCATATTGACTTATTTGTACTACTCGGAATTCTCTCTTAGAAAAAAAAATTAATTTCAAAAAATTTACAACTATAAACTTAATTCAATTATGTTCTCTACTTCGGCTGGCTCATTTCTTGAATGATGAAAAAATCACAAAGAATCTGCAATGTCATCACAAATTAACTAGGATTTATCGTCTTTGACACATCTCAACGAAGGATTATCCGAATCGGAATGAATTTATGTGAGATCCAAGTATTATCTATCTTTAGGATCTTGAAAATCTTTATCAGTTGAGGTAAGGAGGGTAAAATACATTCACAGAAACACCTCAAACTGCCGAATTCCTTGATTTTTTGAAGTTGTAGTCTATTTCTATTTTGTTTCTTTTTTTGAAGTCATCCCATATTTATGGAGACCCATATTTTTAGAGTACACTGGAAATTTTTTGAAGCATATAATATATAATTATAATTATAATCTACGTGCACATATTGTAACCTTCCATAGCATGTAGTTGGGATACTTTTTACTACAGTAACCTGGAGACGCTTCTGCTCGCCAGCCGTTGACCTCCCACTGCCCTCGACTGACGCACATTGTGGATGTTTTCGAACTTATGCCCAATCACTGTCTAGATTCCGAGAAATTCCGACAATTTATTGATTTATTTTAGACCAACAAATTCACCTTGCTTTTTTTATCAACGTAGCAAAGAACCACCGCGATTGTTTACAAATATGACTCATTTTTTTCGGAATTTCAGGAACATTTTGCATGAAACTGTAAATTTTATCGGTTTTTTTCTTCAAAATAATTTCTAGACTTTTGTCTGCATTGGAATTTTTCCATATACATAGTTTTTTCAAGAAGAAAGAAGAAGTTCTTTTTTTTTAAGAATTTCCCTTAATGTAAATGTGAGGAGGACACACATATATCTCACCTTTGGAGCAGCAATTGATTTTTTTAGAAGCTTTTTGAAACTTTTTTCAACGACAGTTCTCAAAAGTAATTACAGTTAAAATAACTGTCGTATTGGGAAAAAGGTGGAACAATTCTGGATGAGGATGACTTTATATTACTGTACTTTCTACCATTTTTTTTTATAATATCTCTTATGAAACAATATCAAATGCCCCATAGAATCAAATTTGTCTTCTCGAAATTGATTTTGTGAGACTGTTTTACATTAACAAAATAAAATCCACATATATCTACGTGCGCAATTTTAGAGTATCCACAGCTTCGTACTTTTTTCTCTACTCAATTTACGGTTTAAAAAAATATCTCATAGTTACAAAAATGATCGCAAACACACAACGAACCCTTCATAATCCTTTTGCAACTATCTCATCTTTTTCTAACCTTGTAAACTGTGGATGCGTAGCTTTTTATGAGTAGTCTGTCCTAAATCTTAGCCGTGTAGATCCATCAACATAGAGCAACTGGCAATCCACTACTATCCAGGCGTCGGTACCTAAATCTGCAAAGGTCATTGCAACACAACAGGTGACACCCTCACTGCATACGTTGGTAGGATGTTAGCTAAAACCAAAATGTCCATCATCGCTCCCACAGTAGAGATTCAACTGCCGAATTTCATGGATTTTTCAAAGATTTGTGAACAAAAATTCGCATCCTACGAAATATCCTTTGGAGAAAAAATCATCACGAGTGCATGTCTTTCTCGGGAACAAATCTCCACGATTTATATCCTACTGAACGTACTAACTGATCACTACTGTCATCATCCAGTAATAACCTCCACTGCAGCTGGTGAGATCCATCGCATCAATCCCAGTGTTTTACACTGTTACTCCACCCTCTCTTCACTTTGCACTCTGACTTGATTATATTCGATGTTTCTTCGAGTTTTCACTTCGATTTTTCGTCTAAATCCTAAGGAATCCATATCGAATTTGGATATTTTATCCATTTCCATTTCTAATCAGACTCTAGATCGTTTCAAGTGTTTTTCGAGCCATCCTTTATTCTTTCCTGTATTCTTCATGGCATATTATGTATGAATAATATTATAATTAAATAAATAAATATATATTCCTCCAGTACTATTTGCTCATCTACTATCCTCACTACACAGATCCCACTTCGAGCTCATAATCAATCAACTTCATCTTATTATACTCATTTTCTTCTTTGAATCCAAAAAAAATGTCACCCGCACCATCTCACATTGCTAAAAAAAACCCTGCGTGCCTCAATAATTCACCCAAAATTCTTTTTTCATAGTACTACATAACATTGTATTTAGTGCTGGGAGATTTTCTGATATAATCTAGGTAGGTTTTTTTGCCAAAAAATATGTTACTATTAAAACACCTCGGTTTCCTACATAATTCATTCAATTTTATGTACATCTTCTAAAAGCAAAATTCCACGTTGTTTCTATGAAATATCGAGATCTTGACTATTCGATCGATTTAGACCGAATCGAACATCGAATAAATAGAACTTTGAGATGGTTGCTTTTTCGAAACATGTAAACGTGCCCAAATAAAATTTTCACTTTCTCATCTGTTTCATATCTCTCGCTTTCGTACACATCATACATATTAATATTACTTGGCTTTAGTACTGGATTCATCCTTCGGAATGTCTTGTATATATTACCCCTCATAAAAATACTGTACTTGTTTGGAAACGGTTTTTTGTAGGAGCTATTGGTATGAGATACTGCGCATTAATATTCTCAAATAACGGAGGATTTCAGTCATTTGACAAAATGCATATGTATATCTCTTCTTTTCACATTTCTTTTGTTGTATTATTCCTTCTTCATACCAGGACTCATATCTCAAATAACAATGGATGTTGTATGCTTTATTATCGTTATAGATTTAGCAGCATTTTTTTTTGTTGTTGCTTGTGTAAACTTATTACGACCTTCCTCACAACAACATGAACAAAATACTGGAAAAGAATTACGTGCGGAGTCAAGGATCAAGAACGACCTCCTCATATTTCGCTTCAGTTTCGTAATTAGTCGTATCTTCACGACGGTAGTCCACGTTTTCAATCAAAATCCGTGATTCCTTGTGACCACGTGCTATGATGCCGGTCCATCACCGTTCACGTCAAGTTTTGACTCATTCACCTCGAGCCACCTACACATTGAGTGAGTCGAAGCACGAGAACTTTCACGTAATGAGGTGACAATGAGAGGGTAGATGATAGAAACGTGAATGTTACGAGGGTGAAAACGATTCGCAGCCAACGCTTGACCATGTGTTCCGTCCGAGGCCTCTTAGGTGCATTCGCTCGTTCCAAACTGCGGTTTACACAAATCCAGTGGCGTTTTTTTTTGCCGAACCGCCGCTAGATACATCCAACCTCTGCGATATTGTCATCAACAGCCGATGCTTGATTCGATATCCAAAATCCTTAACCATATTCACGTAAACTTACCCAGCTACTTTTCCCTCAACCACCATCATATCCGAGCTCGTTCCGCACGTGTTCAACGCTCAATGTTCGATCTCGTCTTTTTTCCCAGTCGGAAATCGTGCGAAACAATGTTACAGTATGACTTCGAGAATTTCCTATCATTTTTCTTGTGAGGTATCGAAAAACGTCATCGTATTATGTGATCTCACTTGTACTTCCTCTTCTTTGTCAGGTTAGTAGAAATCAAAGGAGCTCCGGAGAGTGCGTAGACCTGTTTGCAGCATAATCAACCGTTGCTATTGTTCTGCTTGAAAATCAGGATCGTAAATATGTGAAGAACTTTCTACTGTCATTGTTATGTGCTCCGAAGGAATGATAAAATATCAGTACGGAGAAAATGAGCGATTTAAGACAGAGATGAGTCTATTGAGGTACTTACTGCGAGTCTAAAACGAATTAATTTCTAAACCCTACCAATAACTCCAAGCTAACATTCATCGCTAAATTTTCAAACGAATCTTAAGCGCTAAGGTTACTAATGACCTTGGATTCATGTAACGTTTTTCTATATGAGGTGTATGAGAATTACTCGCTAATAGCGGCTTAATTATTACTTGGAAAACTTTTTTTTAAAATTTCTTTCTATTTCTTATTTCATTTCTATTTTTATTTTTGTGGAACACATTCGGTCTTTTTCAAAATGCAAATATCACTTAAGATGAGGTATCTTCTTTGAAATGCTTCGAAAAAATTTGCTACCATTTCCTCTCCAGTATGTACTCTGTGCATATGCTCATCAAAACTGCCAGATGCGATTTTCTCTCACGAAATTTCCACCATCGCTACCCCCGAAAATTCGGTTCGACGCTAAAGTGGAGACGTTGAAGATCTTTTTTCGCTTAAATACACATACTAACCAACTAGAGAGCGATGGTCCGGAATGGAAGTACTGGATGCATTCATTTGGTGTACTCGAAACACCACGTGAATGCGTCCAGTACATGAGTCGAAACATCCAGCAATACAGGCGTGTGTAAGATGTCCACATGGAGGAATCATAGTATGTTGCCGCGAAAAAAAAAACCATCAAAAAATCTAAAAATCTCCATAACCGCGCCCAGTTTCCCAGGACTGCATAGACGCAAAATGTTTAGCCGGACCACCAGCTTCTCGGGCTCAATGTCATCGTACATATTCGTCCAGTGGGTCCAAATGATATGGTGATTGGTTGCTGCTTAAACATGAAAAGTGGCCTGAGGCGATCAGTAAACAAATCCAACGGATCGTAGTATCATCAATCATGTGTTGGCAGTGATTCATTTTTGATATTCGTTACTGGACGTCCATTTGTTAGCGACGTATTTTGTAGTATAGTGGAAGTCATCCGGCGGCTTGTGTTTTGGGCGGCGTCGTGGAACCACACTGGACGGCGGCACTGTAGCCGGGCAGGGAGTCATCATGCATTCCGGAATGGCTTCAGGTTCCCCAACGCTGTGATGGCACCCACTATACGTTCTTAGAAATAAGATTCCACCACAATTCCTAATGCTATACGAGTACGGCAGTTTTACTCATTGTATTAGTAAGCGGAAGGCTCAAATGACACACGAGCTGTCTCGAAGCAGTCATTCCAAGATTCACGACAACTCTCCGAGGTGCCCGGTCCTAGGCTACTTACCTACTACTTTTAAGAATTATTAGTAACGCAGAGGCTTTGGAATCAGCTGTCTTCTCTCTGTCATCACAATCAGTCAGCCATTCTTCTTATTTACCTCGGTCTGTCATGATATCCACTGTCGGTTCCATCTTACTTTACAATTTACTGTAGCAGTTAATTTTCCTCTGCACTTCTATCTATCGCTACCATAGTCGCCAACCAATTCCATTCACTTTGATAGACGACCTCTCCGAGGACGAGTCGATGACAAGAAAAGGCGAAAATACCCTCTCTTACGCTTCTATTCTTCCTTATAAATTGTTGTAATGGACATGCGTAGACGACTTCGGTTGGATGATGGCTTCTCTTTGCTCTGCTCTTGCCGTACGAGTTTCCTTACGCTTTACTATTGCGAGGCAACGTCGAATTCCACGAATGAATACATTGCGTAGTGAATAATATTTTTGTGTAGTTTGTTTATAAAGACGTGCACGTCGCTTCACTTCACATAAAGTGGAATCGTAGTACTTTCACGTATTTCAGTTGCAAAATGCGGCTACTCTTCCTGCTGTTACCAGTTTTATATCAACTTGGTAAGTCTCATGTACAGAATGCTGCCCAGATCAGAAAACACGTACAACAATGGAGTTTACAGGAGAATGTCAGGATCTGACCGCAATTTGTGGATCGCTCGAAGCGCAGGCAAGCTGTGGTCAGTGCATAAAACAGCATCCAGATTGTGCATGGTGCCGAGATCCGGTAAGAAGTTTGCATCCAGCAAATATTGCTTTAAATTGTGATGCTTATGGTTCAACATTTCAGCATACAACCCATCAGAATCGATGCCAGGTCAGATCAGCTTTCAAAGCCGAGACCTGCAATCCTACATACGTGTACTCCCCAGCCACGGAAGTTCGCATCGGACCACATGTAAGTGTTGTTCAGTAGAAATTTTACAGCGAAGTGAATCAGTTAGTGTAGGTCATGAAAAAGTGAGGAGGGATGCTTGTATTTTTCTGGACGTCAACGATGTTTCGCAAACATCTGGCAGCCGGCCTCGAAAATGTCCAATTTATATGTGTAGATGTGAATGTTTGATGATATGACTGTGACTGTGAGACTTCAAAGTCCACCGTTTGCAGACAATTTGAAGGTATATCTGAGCGTTATTATCGTAAAGATTGCTGTTTAGAATTTGCCTCTTGGATCGCCTGGATCTGGGAAGTCAGTCGTTCAGATTGAACCGCAACAGGTTGTTCTGCGAATGAAACCAGGTATGCAACATGCGAACATCTTTCTGAGGCTCTCGTAGTGGTACGAAACAAAATGATACAAGGAAAACCACAAGCTGAGCGCTTTCATGGCTACTTCTACTACGACAGCCATTCAGTATTACTTGTAGGATCCTAGCGTTGACTAATGAACAATCAATCAATGGAATCATTTATCCATCTGAACTGCAGATACGACTTTAGGCCCACAAAGACTTTTTTCTTTCTGCTTGCAGGAATCCAGCTTAATCTCACATTTTTACCACATATTCTCCAACAAGTTCATGTTGTTCACACTTTTCATTCCACCTTAGCTGTTTTCCAATTCTCACCCAGCTTTGAAAATAATTTTTTCATGCATTTTACATCCTATTTTTAAGTAGTTCATCATTAGTGATTGACTACAGACGAACAACTGTTAAATGAAGGTAGCTTCAGTGATTTCAGGATGACATGACTTCGATTCTGGTGAGCAAAATCCCAAACACCTCACTACCTCTCGCAGGACAAAAATATTTCCACGTTTGAAATCCACGTGGATTTCTCGTGGATTTCTCGAATACCTTCCTAATTATATCACCATAAATTCTTCTCAACTAGGCAAAACGGTCTCATTCAGGAATAACTAATTATTATAGTACCCGAGTAACCCCGAGCCGATACCATTAAGCATGACTATTCCGGCTTATTAAGGATCGTGGAGTTGTTTTGTAGACCTCCATGGAAATCAACGCTTCACGTCCACACAGTTGTTAATGATTTAGTGACTTAGCGACAATCTAGAGAAAAAAATAGGACGCCTGAGGTTTTTGCAGAAAGGGTGTTATTCTCCAGTTTCTGGATCATCCAGATTCGCACTGAATTCTGTGTCGATCTAGAAGACTTCAATGGATATTTCAAATATCGTTATGATGAGCATATTTCTCCTTCCAGAAGTCCGTTCTCTCCTTTTCAGGCGACACTCTGAATGTGCAGTACAAGTATATGCACAAAAAACCCGCTCCTGGATACGATGTCAAGGAGTTTTTAGTACAAACAAGCGAATTCAAAAAGCTTGGCCTCGAAATGAAGTTCTTCGTCGACTGCAACGGGTATGTTTCCAACGGTTTTCTTCGAACCACAAGAGGTTCGCATTCGAATGCAGCTTAAAAACGATTTCCATCTGTTCAAGATCCACATTTTGCTTTTACGATTAACGTTTTTATTAGGATTAGATTGAGAATGGTGGCTGTAATTCAACTAAACGGGCTCTTTCCGTGGCATTTTCGTAATAGTCGTTGTTTGCTGCTCGAAAACGCCTCTTTTACGTTGATTTAGAGGTCCTCAAATCGCCAGCGTTCGGCGGTTTTTCTGTGACGTCATCGAGTCAAAATTCCTCCCGATACGTTCTGTTTTAGGCGAGAAGTTGAGGGGAAACAATGTCCGACTCTCAAGGAAGGACAGAAAGTCAACTTCAAGATAAAAGTAAGTGTATAAATGAGGTACTCACACAGACATACATACACACTCACGCACTCACGCACTCATCACTTCACACCCTCATGAGAGTTGCCGCATGATAGTGAAGTGTTCATCGATCACAGTGTGTCATGTGTTCAGGTTTTTCACTTCAATGATTAGCACATTTGATGCTTGAGAGGTTGTACGAGTCTCAGTCGTTCGTCTGATAACACCTCATGAACTCAGGTCACTCTTCTCGAATGTCGTGACGGAGCCGACGTCGCCATATCGGTCGGAGTATACGGTTACACCACCGTTTCTGCGTTGTACATCACACCTTTGTGCGGATGTGAATGCGAAAAACCCACACAACAGGCGAGTTCACGTTTCCACGTAAGCGAAACTTGAGGTTGACGAGACAAGCGGCATCTTTTAGGAGAAGAACTCTCCGCTCTGTCATCAGCACGGTAATCTCATTTGTGGACAATGTGTCTGCGAATCCACCAGAGGAGGGGATCGTTGTGAATGTCCACTTGCAAGCTATGGCGTTAAAAATGCTATGGAATTGGAGGACCGTTGCAGAGAGTAAGAGGAATTTCTATACGCCGTGCTCATTTCCAGCAATGGAACTTGTCAGGATTAATTTTATTATCAGCAAAATTGTTTGCCACCTATGTGTGCTCCTATTGGAAAGGAATTCCTAAATAGAAAATCCATAGGTACCAAGCATTTTGAGTTTGGAGATCACCAAAATTAGGAGTTCCCAGTGATATAGATGTGATGTGATATTATATGATAGTTTTCTTTCCTAATCATTTGTTAATCTCTGCAAAACCTTTTGATTTCTGTAACGATTACATGAATATCTAATTCCAGGATTCTTTTTTTCTTTTTCCGAAAAGTTTTTCCGAGATCGAACTGTTCGAAGTAGCTCGAAAAGAGCTAGACATTCTGCTGGTTAACCCTACATCCTTCAAATTGTGGATTTCAAAGAGACAAAGGCTAAATAGCGCAGCATATCGAATTCCACTTTGTGGTTTTTTGCCTTTCGATCTTCACTCTCGCTCGGGGCTAGCAAAATCCTCACAAAATTACAGCAAAATCCTTGTAAACAATTAATACAACAATGGCCCGGGGGCCTGTGCTTGAGATGTCGAGTCTATAAGTACTATCACACATCAACGTCATTTATTCCAGAGAAACTACTAAAGTTTCGGAACATCTGTAAAGTATGAAAGAGTAAAGCATGCTTTTGAGTGTAAAGTATAAGTTGACTGATATACATTCCAGGAAGCCAGGTGCTCCAGTATGTTCTGGACGAGGAATGTGTCGTTGTGGTCAATGCCAGTGCAAAACACAAACGGTAAACAACGACATTATCCCATTTTTTCCCCTTACCGATCGGATTTATAAAAATTTTAAGTGGAATATTAAGGGGCAAGAGATGGAAAAATAGCGCTCAAGGATATCATTCTAGAAACATGTGCGGTTCGCTTTTTTTCTGTTCCACAAAGCAAACAACACATTTTCTTTTCTGACAAAAAGAAGTGAGAATTGCTGTAACATATCATATTACCGCTGTCATTACGGCTGCATTTTCCGCTTAGTTTGTGTAAACTGACGATTTACATGTGCTTACAATATACAGCCGCTTCCTAGAATTTAAACAAACGAGTAACTACTGTCTTTTACAGCTACGAGCATTTTTCTCTTCAGATCACCGGTCGATTCTGTCAATGCGATCATTCATCCTGCCCTACTGGACCTGATGGTCGACAATGCAGTGGAAATGGTGTTTGTGAATGTGGAAAATGCAGGTATGATCAAGGATAAACATGAAATTCCAGCATTTTTGCTGCCAACATATCCTCGAGTTGCACCGTTTTATAAATCCATCACTCTTGAGAGAAGAGAGATGAGAGCAATTGATTTTCCCTCGTTTTTCGCTCGAACCTCACAGCAACCCCAGAACACATGAAAGCTAATTGGAGAATTTTTAGAAGCATTTCTATCCTGTATACGTATATTGAATGGATCTGGTCTATGAGGACAAAAAAAAAGTCTGGCTCAGGCCTTAATTCAAACCTTTTCCTACATAATATTAGGAAAACGTTAATAATCCTGGTGAACATATTTCACTACACAGGTAAGGTGGTACCAATAAAGTATTCGCCTTAGGTGGTCACAACAGGACCTCCCATCTTGTTGTTTCCAGGGCAACCTGTGCTTTTTAGACATTTGCCCGAAGAAAATCCCTTCCCATTCTGCAGAATGCCAGGAAAAATTTTTCTGTTGGAAAATAGTCAAAGTCTTATCCATGGAATCCATATCGTTATGAGTTGTCACAAGACCTCCCATTTTGTTGCTTAGTGGGGGGGGACCTGTTTATTTTTCGCATTTGCTAAATCTAAACGCCTTCCACTTATAACAGAAGTGAGAAATCAACAGCAACCTAATCTCAGGATCAGCTGGATTCCAATTATCCTATGAGAATCCAATTGATTCTAGAGATTAGGTTCTTCTAGTCCAATTAAATTTTGTCGATTTTTTATCTTTGCTCGATCCTGAAAAAAAAACAAACAAACCGAAGGTCACCCATGTGGAAAAGTAAAATCTACACTACTCATTTATCACACGCCTGTTGACAAGAAGCCCAAAATTGCCAAAATCGAACACAATCGCATGCATAGTTCACTGTGCACGTTTGTTTGTTTTCTCTTTTTATTTATTATATAATTATTTCCACTAATTTTTATATCTCCTATCTATAAATGCGTAGTGGATCCTCACCATTCCCAATTTTTCTCAAATTTTGGCAACTTTTTCACTTTCGATCAGCATCCATTTCGAACAAGGATTACTAACAGTATTAGACATTAAAAATAATTCTCCTTACAAGTATTACCAGAAAGAGGCAGGAAAGTTTAAAAGCTCCAAAACATAAATACAAAAATTATCGCCATATAAATCACCACGTAATAAACGGGGGTAATTTATGCATCAAAAAAGAAGTAGAAATAAATAGAAAAAAATAACAAAGTGTGGATAAAGTGTCTGGCGTTCATCAATCCGCTTGGGATACGCCCCCACATTCACTTCTATCCGGAATCATTTGAGGTTTACGAACGTGTAACTGGCCTATACAATGACTTGCGAGGGCTAGCCGATCTGTCAAGTCAGTGTTTTTATCCTCCCAGACAAGTCTGATACCAATTTATCGACCTCGGAGGGATGAAAGGCTTGCTGAGCACTAGGGCGGATTCGAACCATCGATCGATCGTACAAACAGCGGAACCTCTAACCGACTGCGCTACACTCGCCCAGAAAAAAATAATAATTGAATTCATTGTTTCCTCCCTAAACTATGCAAAGCATCTGTGATAATCTGATAACTGTTTGTAGATTCTTTCCTCAACTTGTTCTGCAATTCCTAATGATGAAGAGCGGGACAGGCTTGGATGAGACAAATCCTTGCACTATTCCTTAAGGGAACGAGCGCCTGTAGAATCTTATTTAACATGAAAATGGTGACCATACCATTGCGTTATGTGATAATAAACTGGCCATCTACATATTCGAATGCTTTTAACTAAATAAAATGGAAAATGCATTGGAAGTGTTTCAAACGATGTGAAAATTACATAATATTTTTAAAAATTCAGTACAGTTTCGTCCTACGAATTGAGGGAATTTAGAAAAAAAAAACGAGATACAAATATTCAGAACATGACTTTTCATGTCCTTTCGCACAAGAATCCCTAATGTTATTCAAATCCAATGCTTTCCATGAGATTTACAGCTGCATTCAACTCCATCTACATAGTGGCTCATTTAACTTGTTTATTTACTACAGTAATTGTAGTGTAATTTAAAAGCCTAATATTGAGTTGTTCTTATAGCATAGTTACGATTTTGGAGCTCAAAATACGTAGATTCGACTCACGAAGCGTTTAAAAAGGCGAAGAAGAAGAAGTCCAGAGTTTGAGTGTGAATTTCGAGGCAATCCATTGTATGTACTTCGCAAAAAATAACTCACACTGCATAATATATCTACAAAAATCGAGTTATCATAGGTTTCAAAAGTAGCAATTCCAAATTCTCCGATGAATGCATACCTCTTCAACAATCCTCATCCTCAGAAGAAAAATAGGCAGTGATATCCACATTTGAACCACTGAATTTCTGCTGTGAGCTGTAAATTCTTACCCGCACATTACTGCCTAAAATTGTAGTTCCAGAAAAGTTCCCCAGGAAGAATGTATGTGAGAGTTTGAGTGGATTCTTTATGTATAACAAGTAAACACAGAAAGATTCCGGAAGTGGCACAACAACAGAACATAGACAACTATTTTTAAAAAAAGAATAAAAATGCGTGAAATATTAATAGGAGTTTTTTTTTGTAGATGCGAAGATGGTTGGGAAAGAGACGATTGTTCTTGCAGCACCGACAAAGGCACATGTATGGAAGGCGGAGTAGGTTTTGCAAATATTTCTGGATAAATAAAGGATGCTTAACAGCAAATACGAAATTGTCAGCGAAAAAATACTTTCGCGGAGCATTCGATTGATCCTTTCTCTATTGGTTTCCCGTGAAGAAAATTCTAGAACATCAATTGAAGATCAACGAACTGTTTTCTTCTTCCGAGATCTCATCCAAGCTCTCTCTTTACATCTTTTCTGAATAAGTCCGGATATTGAAAAGTTAACTACTCTAAATTGTGGTAATTTGAGTAGGTTACCTCAACTAATCTATATGAGTAACGGCCATGACATTGTCTTTTTGGATTCGCACAAAAATTATCCGTAGATCGCTATCGATTACAGCGACATATCACGATGATCCAGCCTTTCTCTTCCTCTACTATCCTTAAAACATTCTTCAATGTTTGTATCCTGATAATTCTATCATATTTCTTCTTCATCATCTCTTTATTATGAATCTCATTTTCTTCTTCATTCTTTATCCCACTGGTTTTCTTTATAGTTTACCGCAGCAGTGCTATACAGTCACTTTCCACGAAATAAATCCTCATGTTTGATTTGCAACTTTACTCCTTAGATATTTACAATATGTTTTATGATGTGAATGTAGGAAAGGAAATCTAAACTGCGCAAATGTGTAGAAATCCGTAATCTTATGGACTAACTGACGTCAAACCCGTAAGGTCCCAACTTTTTCTTCAGAAATCTAGAAAACCTTCTTTTTCCACATATGTATCTCTGAATTTTTGATCAGTTAGCCTGGTTAGTTCATATGATGACGAAAAAATAATCCACTTTACTATCTTGTTGTCGACTTTTGTATTTGGTGTGGTAAACGGCGTTTAGTCTGCTTTTATCCGTATTTCTGGAATTTTAGACGATATAAAACTTCCACATTATGCCGATCAAGTTAATGAATTCTTCACAGTTTTCTGAAGTTTTGATCATCGTAGTAATTCCTTCCGTTTCATTTTTGCATCATACGGATTTCTTCTCCTTACGATTCTTACGGAGAATTTATATGTTACGACGTTTTCTATAGGCTGAATGCTCTGGCAACGGGCATTGCGAATGCGGAAAATGCGTCTGTGATGAAGGTTTCAACGGAGCATTTTGTGGTGCCCCAGATGAAGTACGGATCGTTGGTAGTCGGATAGCAAATACTAGAGTAGTACAGTAGTAGTAGAGTAGTAGTGTAGTTGTAGCTAGCCTAGCTTATCCATGCATGCCTTCCCGAAATTTCTTTATTTATGCAATCGCTTGTCAATTCAGGTTGTGACCGCTAGTACTCCTGAAAAGGAAGAGATGCCGGAGCCAGAAGAGGAACCCTCCGAGTCAGTTGAGCCTAGCATTTCCGAAGAGGAAGTGAAAGATGCGGTATGTGTTATGGTTAGAGAATAAAAATGCTGATAACATCTAGCTACTGTCTACTTTGCTACTATATTAAGGTGGAAGAGAATCCTGAACCAGCAAATTCTGAGGAGAACACACCCACGGAAACATCCGATGGTGATTATGGTTCAGAGCCGGAATTACCCGAGGAAGCGACGTCATCATCATCAGTTCTCGTTTTTCTTACTAGCATTTTTATTGCCACCATATTCATCTAATTTAATGGTGAAACCTGTTCTCAGATTCAGTAGTTAGATTGTAATTAATTATGTCTAAGACGTTGTGCAATGAGGAACAATCCATGCATTGATACTGAAATATCCATTCACATATTTTCGTACTCACATAGTTACGTTCGGATGTGCCCGTAGTGCAGTTAGGACGAGTGCCTTTCATTTCATTTTTCTACTGTTATACCTCGTAAATCCACAATTGATGTGTCGATTTCATAGTTTCCGTCACTTGAAAAATTCACGACAATTTCGAACGAATTTTGCAGCTCTTTTTTTCTTTCTTGAAACATGTACTCGATCACGTACGATATGTGGATAACGTATATTAGTTAATTCCTTTCCACTATCATTTCAACTTGTTCCCTAAATGACTCGTAGGTACTGAGAACGGACTGCTCAGTTTTATAATCGGTGCTTAATAGTCCGTCTTAATGGTTCACAGCCGTTGTCATCTTCGTACTGTTTTGTATATATTATTATTTGCTCACTTTTTTAATAAAACTATTTAAAAATTCAAAAATCTTCATTGGGAGTGCACCGACAGGCGAACGGAGTACCTTCTGCTTCTCATACGAAGAAAAATCCATTCTTCCTTGAAGTAAAAAAGGATCGAACATGAATTTAAGGAATTTCTGTACTAAACCAAACCCGTGAAGTGATAAGCACAGGTCCCATTTACTCTATTTTCCAACTTTTCATGGCTCCAATCAATTCAAATATCCATAAATGCTAACTCCATATCCGAAAAAGTTTAGCATACGTACTTGAATAGCGAATACGGACAATCAACCTTAGTAAAGAAGTTGGGACCCTCAACTTCCCTCATTTTATTGCGATCACTGCACACCATCAAATCGATAAATAATCAGAACTTTGATTCTTGTTCGGTCTGTTACTTCTCACAGATTACTGTCATTGAGAGATGAATTCTTGAAACGACTGAGCTTTGTAAATCGCTGTGTGGTAGACATTCCTCATAGGATCTACATATGTAGCAATAGTACCTAAGTGCATGATGCAAGATTACACAAAATTGTAGGCGTTCAAACTCAATTTATAAAAATTGGAAAAAAATTATGCATAAATAATGCAATGTGATTGAAAAAGCGTTCCGACTAAAAGTTCTGGACTACGGTCCACGAACTGCCTGGCTCCCATTGCTGTAGTGAAAGACTTACCGTCATTACTATCTGCACAGAGTATGTTTCTAACCTTTTAACATAATTTTAACTTCTTACTTATCAAAATAAGGAAACAAATGTCAAATTGTACTGATTCTCATTAACAGTAGGTGTAATAGTATAGTAGTATTGGGACACTTTTGTTGACTTAGGGGCCAACTTTCATAGGTATGTCCTCGTTTGTTTTTACTTGATAAATTTACTAAATATCTATACATTTTGAAATCTGAATCCATCTTATTTTCGGTATCGTGCTGGAACATTTTGGAATATATGTAGATTTTTCGGAGAAATGAGATCTTCGTCTATTTCTAAGGAGGATAACAAAGGATCTCTGACCCCGTTATGGACCTCATTTTTCAACAACACTTCAACATTTGTCTCTACGTTACCTCCGTTTTTCTCATTTCTTGGATAAAAAATTTCTTACCAACCTCCACACTCAGTATTTTCCATTTTTTTCAGCAACTGCTTTAGTGAATTAAGTGAATGAGGGACAAATGATATTAAAAGATGATAGTGTTCAACGAGCACCGTTTTTATATTTACACCCGACTGCAACGTTTTCCAATGAGTATCCTATCGAAGGGAAAAAAACAATAAAACAATTTTTTTGTACGTTGAGGGAAATGAAAAGCAAAGACAAGGAGCGAGGCGATATATTGCAGCGTAGATGAGAGAGATGAGGCGTGTTGAGCAAGACACATAGCGAGAACCGCGTTCAGTACCTGCAAGCTGAGCAATTCGTCATCGTCCTCACTACAACCTCTTCTTTCTTTCTTTTGCTCTATTAAACAAAATACTCCTTCAGCTGACCCATGAGAATGTGTTTGAGATCAGAAGCGAGGCGGAATTTGGAGAAACTCGTCCGTAACTACGACCGTGGACCGCCGACTATATGAGTCCATCGGATCCGTGGCTGTTAACGCTGGCTTCTCAGCTGTACCTTGTACCGCCTAAAAGGTGATCAAAATTATTTACTCTCTAATAATTCTTTAATAATTCGTCCACTCTTAGAGGAAAGAAAAAAATTAAAGAAATCCTCACCTTCTTTCGCTTTACCAGTACTTTGAAGACAGTCAATTTCAAACTGACAAAATATAGTTCTATAATCAAGTATAGAAACAGTAACAGTAGTAACAAGCTCGGAGGCCAAGACCATCCAAAAACCCATACTATCCGATCAACTGAAAAATGTGCAATTGAGCAGGACCCCAATTTATTTCACAGCACGAAATCAAAAAAAAAAGAAATTAATTCTCCAAGATAACAATTTTATTCCTGGACTGAACTCGATCTCTTCAGGAACATTCTAAAGTGTAGATATAATATCTACATTGGGATTGCTTATTACCATTATTTTGACAACTTTTGAAATCTCATTAACTATGCCGACATCGGGAATTCGCAGAAATTATGTAAATAGTGAGATCCATCGAAATTGACCACTGTTTTACAATATACAGACAGATGCGATGAGTGTATACATACAGGGCACCGCTAATGACCAAAGAAAGAAGTAATCAAATGACGAAAAATAAGGAACCATTTTAATAGGTTAGCAGTCCACAGATAAAGAATAATACTCGATATGTAAAAAAAAAAGATCCAACGTCACTCTGTGTGAAAATGAACCTGATCATGATAAAATTTCTTCGAAAAAATCGGAAAATATGTGTTTATAGTATTTTATTTGTTCTGGAAATTTGTCGAAGGTGGTAAAATACTTTCAAAAATAAAGAAACAAATAAGAAACCTATCATTAGAAAATACTTCATCTAAAAACTTAGATATTATTACATCCTATATTATTTTCATAAACTTATTATAGCAATTTTTCGATATTTTCGATACGATATTTTCATAATAACAAATGGAGTTTTACCGGATTTTTATTGATCCTTAGAAACTCATTTAGAATTTCCTCCTTGATTTTATTCTTAATCAAAAAGAGAAGCTACGTATTTACATGTTTTTAGATCAAAAGTTCCAAGATATTAACTCAGAGTGCGCAAGTGTCTTTTTTTTTTGAAATTTTTCACGACTTTTTGACTTCACACTACGTTGACATGATAAGCATCCATGTATCCAGCAAATTCTGATCGGTAATGTGATTTGGAAATCGTTAAAAAAATCTTTAATCCTGGCTGATTAAAACATAAAAAGTAGTACGTATATCAAGCATTTTTCAGGATTTCAGGCATAGATTCAACTAGAAGTGAACTAAAAATAAAGCGTTTTATCAATTCGAATTGCTCTACAAATCTCATTCACTCAGTGCGATTCGATGACATCTTGATTGCGATATATGGCAGAATTCGTAAATTTGTGCTCTTCTCGAAGAAAAATACTAGCTGAAACAGCTAGAACTTCATCAAACTCTTAGGAATTCTCCTGGATACACTCGTAGTTTTCGTATCTGGCCACACGACAAAACAACGTTCCCCCCGTATACACTATGAACTTGGCAAACTAAAACCGGTTCTCGTCATCAACACAAAAGGTGCTCGTGTATGACTGATATAGTATGACCAGTTCGACGGCAGTTCCGTGTCGTGCTGCCCATGATAAGAGGTCATTTTAAATTTCATGTCACGTAAACTTCCATCACTTTTCTTCTTTGAACGTCTTTTGAATCGTAAGATCGTAAGTTCGTAGTTGATAAAATGAAATCAGATCAACTTACTTGTAACTCCTATGAGCGCTGTTGCGATGAACAGTGAAAAAACAGACATCGCAATATATGGTAATAAAAAATACGGTACAATACATCGAATCGCCAAAAAAGAGACTAGATTCATTAACAATAGTGTTACCTGCAAAAATAAATTGATAAATATTAGCGTGAATGGACGGATGTATCTTGACCTCATCTCCAAAATCATCTTTCATTGGTATAAATTAAAAAAAAAGATAATTTAGTGACAATTCTGCGCAACGCAACAATGAATGAAACCAAGTTCCAAAAGAGTTTTTTTTTTGTAAGAAAAATATGGGTTCTTTGAGACCTTTGAGACCCATAATATATTGTGGAACGTAGCTATAAAAGAAGGAGAAGCCTAAAAGTCATCTCAGCAAGTTTCCGGATCCGTCTGATAACGTAGAAAGAAGAAAGAAATTCCAGTACTTTGAATTGACTACTTTCTTTGAAAAAGATGGAGGAAGAAAAGGGAAAGAGTGAGAGAAAGGGTGGAAGAGAAAGAGAAATAGAGTGAAACATGAATTAGTTGTGATCTAACGAAAAAAAAAACTGGAGAATTTTCCACGAGAATCAACTTTGAGGTCTACGTAATTTGTAATTATTCAAAATCCAGAAGAATGTTTTGTACAAAAAATTACATTCTCTATCGAATAATATAAAAGGAAGCGTTTTTTGTCACCTCCGCAATATTCCTTAGCGTGTTTATAGGTTTACTGCATCTAAAATTCATATAGATGCTTCTCTTATAAAGATACGCAACCATTTCGTGACCTGAGTGAAAAGTACGGATCCAATAATTCCGTAAATATGAGTAAATTTGAAAGCGCCGACACCTAAGATCTTACTATTCCTTAAAAAAAGAGCAAATTTTACTGCGCAGTTATTGATCAAATAATGAATACCAACTTAATGGGTCCAGAATTGTTCTCCAGTTGCTCGAAGTTTAAGGTATGGTGTCCTCCACCATGGCAAAAGTAACATTTGACAGGACTTTTCCATCGTTCCGTCATGGAAACGAATCGGATTAATCCAAAATTCAACTTATTCCACCAGGAACACACATAAACATCAGCTACGCGATAAATTTATTCAAACATAAACAGAATAGGAAACGTATTTTATATTATTTATTTTTAGAAGGCGATAAAAATTCCGGGAAAATCGGATGCGCATCTGAACCAATCTTCCGGAAACTTCCGGAAACTTTATTGGTTACAAATCTGTGTTATTCCCAAATCATTTTAGTTGTAAATAATTTGAGGTCCAAATAAGTTAAAATGAATAGTTTCAAATGTAGCAAGTTATTCAAAATACCTCATATGATAAAATCGTTATCGTTTACAAGTTCATTTTTACAAAAAATCAATTTTTTTCTTCAACCTTCCACTACCACCCTTGTTTACAAGCATTTTACTAGAATAGAACAATCTTATTGTTCACTTTCTTTCTCCCCTTGATATTTTCGCTTTGCAGAATAACACATTCGCCTTCAGGAACAGTTCAATTGCGTATAAAACCTCATAAATGCTTATTCATTTGAATTTGCGTGAAAAATTCGTGACATTAGAAATATTTTCAATAATATCAGCGGAAATAAAATAGCGAACGTAATAGAAAACTTACCTGAACGGCAACAATCGGTATTAAAAATTCCCAACTAACAATTTCGGAAAAGAACGTATGGGTAGAGTTGTAGAGCGCTTCGCCTTTTGATATGTAACCAATTGTAAAAACTAAGGATTGAGCCAACACCAGTGCTTCGAAAGCCTGAAAATGGTCGTGTATGGAATAGCAGTAAAAATCCCGCAAATTTCCCCGCAGACTATCCTTTTAGAGAAAATTTCAGAGAATGAGTTACATCAATGGCTTGAGCATAACCTCATTAATATTAATATTATACTTTCTCGTTAAAACTTTCTTAACTATTTATCTACGGATTTCTTTAGCGGAATTGACTGTCCGGCGACTTTGACATTGACCGTCGACAGTGACTGTCCGATCGGTCGCGGACAAACCGCGCATGTCTCCATCAAACTTTGCATGTTGCGAGGTGCCTCGTAAGAAGATCCTGTGCGAAGAGCTGTTTCCCACGCCGTTATTCTACATATTTAGGCAGAATTGAACGTGACTCCGTTAATACTCGTGAACGATACCCTTACCTCTATTTAATCGTAGAAAGATCCCAACTCTTTCAATTTTGTGGTATGTTATTTTTAATAAGACGCAATAAATCTCAAATATTTTCTATTTGATCGTTGTTTGAAGTCAACGGAAAATGTACAAAGTGCCAGAAATTGAAGATATTCATTCCAAATCATAAACCATTGCGAACTGCATTCGATTTCAAGTGAAGCTATGGGATTTCTCATACTTTACAATGTCATTGAAAACAAAATTATCCCTCTTAAATCTGAAGCTAACGACTGCAACTTGCAAACAAATTTTCATTAAAAAAATAATTTAATATGAAGTAGTAATTTGGAAAAAAAATGTATGCGTTCAACTTTTCGCTTCTCAAACAAAAATGTAACGTTTAACTCGTGTAAGTTATCACTTCTAAACTCTAACCACAACCTTGTAACTCAATGTTCAGAAAAAAAATAGATGAAATTGACGACTCAAAAAACCCCACAGGAATACTTTTCAGTTTCAGAGGAAAGTTTTTTACGGTGTGGAAACGTAGAAGAAATGCACATCCGAAAAAGAAAACCCTTGGAAAGATAGATCCTGTGTGAATACGTACGTTGACTACGAACTCACTACGAACACTTGGAGGTGGGCCTGTTCTCACTTTGCTACAAATTGGTATCATTCATGAAATTATTACAATAATGTTTTTTTCTCTATGTTGTCATATGTTGAAAATTGTTGAAGTTGTTGAAAATTATAAACACGTGCCTATATAAAACCTAGTAAACAAGTGCGAATAACCTATCAATACCCAATATATCATCTAAAAAATACTTATTATTACTTATTACTACTATTAATATTATTATTTTCTTTTTATAGCAACAAAAGAGCTTCTTAGTTTTTTGTTGGCACTTAGAAGCTCATTAAGAATTTTCTCCTTATTTCGTAGGATAGAAAAAGCCAAGTCTAGGAACTTCGTGCAATTCCCTACCCTACCAGTGTTTGCTCAGCTATGCATGACGTCAATGTTTCTGCAAAATTTCCATGACTTCATCCTCCAGATCGGATGTCATTTCCATATACCAATTATTTAGTCTATTTTCAACTGTGCTACTGCAAAAAATATTGCGTTCCCATATCCTAGTGCAGCGAAAACCCATAACAAAATAACGCTTTGTTTCTAACCCATAACAAAATAACGCGTCTTCCACTCCATCCGGAATTTGTCACGAGATCGTTTCTTTAATAGGTTTGTTGCGATGGAGACTTCGTAACCGAACACATCATTTAGACATTTATGTAGAACGAAAATGTGTACGATCCTGAGCTCCTACGGTAAAAACCGTCCACATTAAATTACGACACGCAACAATTTCTGCACAATAAAGAAACAATTTCAACAACATATCATAGAATATTCTTACCATTGCACAAATACAGGCGTTCTTCGGATTCATGCAACATGGCGCTCGGATCTCTCCCATCAGTGGGATACTGCAAAAAAAAAAACAGTAACTTTTGAGAATTTCACAACTTTCACACAGTTCCAAGTGGACAATTACGATAAGCTTATATTTTTGTGGAGAATCTAAGAAAAACTAAACAACGATGATTTTCTTGGAGAATAACAAAAGCTACAATACAACGTAGATTATTAATATAGTAGTTGGGAATATTTCAAAAAACGTTAACGTTGTCCTCGAATGCGGCCACATTTGGCGTGGTTATACGATCTAAGCCTGCCATGAGTAGAGAGCGCATCAGCAGACTGGTACGTTCCCTTTTATGGCGCACGTGCCGACTACACCATAACGAATTGGTAAACGCTTCACAAAAAAATGAACAATTGCTCAAATGAGCCTAAGTGTTACTTGTATGTCTTTGTGTACTAATTTGAAGTAAAAGTTCCATAGCAGGTTGTAATATATATGAAATACACAAAGAAAACGGTGTCCCAATACTTGAGTCCCTCGAATACAATGAAGAGAAGAATCGAGAGGTTCGAAATTCTGATGAAAGTCAAGAAGTACCATTAGCAAACCGGTACGGAACAATCGCCAGAAATTGTGGACTAAGAACTTTTTTTCTGGAGTATGACTGCAGGATGACTGTGCAAACTGGAGAGAGAAAATTAACATGGCGACTATTGCAGTTCATCGACAATAACAACCAGGCGGAGGATCTAAAAAGAAAGCAGAAAAGGATAGAGTAAAGGAAATTATGTAGGCACATCCAAATCAAGGATGCAAACCAGGAAGTGAATCGAAAATCACAGCAAGGAAAATGCAATCAAGGATGGAAAAACAACAAAACAAACATGTGTATAGGCAAATATGCATATATGTGTAGTAAACAAACACATATATTGTCAAAAACGGTTAAACAGTAACAAACATGGAATAAATGAAGGTTAGCATAATGAGCTGGACACGAATGAAACAGGACTGAGTTTTAGAGAAAAAATCGAAAGAAAAGGCTAGAAAACGAAGAAAAAATGATCGACTAGAAGTATAATAACGAGGAGTGAGAGCGTAATACAAAAAGACGTAACAATCAGAGGTGGGCGAGTATAAAGTAATAATTGACAACTAGTTCTATGGTACTGAGGGTATCTCCAATTATAAATCGAAGAACAAACACAGGAAAATAGCAATCAAGTGATCCAGGAGTATGATACACAGGAAAGCGAGAGAACGAACGAGAGGATCCAGGGATAAAGAGTTCAGCGGATAGAG
Source organism: Necator americanus (assembly GCF_031761385.1). NCBI lineage: Eukaryota > Metazoa > Nematoda > Chromadorea > Rhabditida > Ancylostomatidae > Necator > Necator americanus. Next base: position 30,949,623 of record NC_087376.1, read on the forward strand.
GAAGATGAACAAAGCCGAATAATCTAATTCTCTTGTAATGCACTCCTCCGTGAAAAGTGTCCTGAGAGAGCGAGGTAAAGTGTAAGAAGTGTAAGAAATACGGTGCGGAGATAGTTGGTACAAAAAAAAAGAATAATAACTCATGTGTCTATTTTTGCTAGATTAATTCCAAACTTTGCGGGCACACCACTAAACTCCATTGTTGTAAGCAATTAAGGCTATTAATCCAGAGTACATGTTACAAAAAAAATTGTGGATAGACCTATAGAACAAATATTTTACTGCCTTTTTTGTGCTAGCTTTGGGCTGACCTCAAAAAACTCTAAGGTCCATATATCCATAATTTTAGGAAAAATTATGATGACATCTACGGTCATCCAGCCGTTTTTTGCAAAGCTTGTGCGCATTATTGTAGGCAAGACGGCATTTTGAAGAGAAGGATCATCTCTGGATGATTTCTATCCGGAAAGAATAATATAGAGTGCTCGGAATGGGTATGGAAACACGATATCACAACGTGTATGGTATTTACCCTTGGCACAGGTATTTGGCGCTTCTCATAGGCATCAACAGTCCGGCTGGTTCTGTATTTGAACTATGAGAAACAAGAATCGGAACGGCAAAAAAAAACGTGCGCCAATATTTCCTTGAGGTTTCATTGGTGCAAGGATAACGAGAAGAGTTTACGGGACACATTTAATGGGTCTTGCTTTCTGTAGTCTAAACATTTTCTAGAGACGTTCTTTCTTAGGTACTTAGGTTTCTTAGGTTCGTGATGAATTCTAGACCTTAACACAGGTTTGTACATCGTCAATTGCCGTTTCGAGTTTTCGAAGATGGATTCTTTCCCAGGAATGGTTCGACAACACTAAGAGAGATCTCTATTCGCTATTATGCTAGAAAATATGAGAATTACAGAAAATTCGGAATTAGAAACACATTCCATTCTTTAACTAGAAAAAACAATACGTGACTAATGATAAACGATTTCTCCTGAACATTTCAGGACTCAACTACATACGTAACTCACATCTACACTACAAAAATAGAGGGAAAAGAAATTTGAATATGTGAAAGTGTACAAAACTTAATGTTGCCAACAAAAAAAAACAGCGTTTCAACACCAGACTCGCTTTTAAGCTGAAAATGCTGTAGTACAGAAACGTTTGTAATCCTTGTCCATGTACGACACGATGACAACAACGGGTTGGATTACTTACGAAGTGATTCAAACGAACCATAGAGGGGTCGTAGCCTGAATCAACAACATTCTGCGAACGGAACAAAGACAAAAATGTCTGCAGTAATTCACTTATCGAATGATTTTCGAGAACAATTGAAAGCGATTCAATCCAAAATAGTTGAGGATGAATTTACGAGCAGTAGCTGACGTAGTCATAGATTCCCAGAAAAATCTGCACCAGTAATGATGCTCGCATGAAAAGTGAGCAATGGTCTCAAGCTGTACAAACGATGAACACATGTGCATTCGGTCGGGTGGTCGGGGTTGAGCAAATCCAACCTCAACAATCCACAATGTTAAAGGATTGAAGAGAGAGAGTGGGGGGGGATGAGAATGTATGATCAAATCACACGTTTTTGAAGGATAACATGTGATGAAAGGAGTATCCAGAACAGAAACTTTATCTAATTGAGTCCGGTCTCAAAACTAGCGAATATCACGACTCATACGTCACTGAATTTAACAGATCCACCGCAAAAATTAGATTTCTCGAGAAGTGGATGGTTCCACGCAGCGATGAACTTCCACAACTGCTTTGCAATCCAGACATCAGACACAGCCGAACATTCAAAGGAATCAAGTGAGAGAAAAAGAAAAAGAAAAAGAAGGAAGTATCAGACTACAGAGACGCTCATACGTACTTGTCTACTTTTTTTTCATCCTCTTCTCAAAATAAAAGTTACATCGCAATGAAACATTCAAAAGCAAAATGATTTAGTACGATAAACAGAAAACGTGTCAAACAACGGCAGAAATTCCCCCTCACAAAAGACTTCCGGTGCAAATAAAGACTGGTTTACTTGAGAATTTACTTAACACGATCAAAAAATGTTTGTGTATCAAACTCGGTTGTTCTAGTACTCGAAGCGATACATATTTCAATAGTCTAACGATATTTGAGAACTTTAAATAATGAAGAAAATGGGGATTTCGTCAGGAAAAATCCATAACTAGTACAAACAGTTTTCTCCGAGAACAAGATGAAGGAAGACGTCGCTTAAAAAAAAACAGGTACATAAGCAAATAGTGAATTCTAGTGCGTTAGAAAGTTTGCTATGCAAGCATTTTTTTTTTCAAAAATCCTAAATCATTAGCGTCTCAGATATCGATACAAAAGTCTAGTGAAAATATATTTGGCATGGATAGTTGTAAAAGGCGTCGGCAATGCTCACAAATCATATTTCTCGGGAATAAGCAAGCTGCTGCTAGTTAGACCGGAAAGCAGGCCGCCATAGAATCCTCGAGAAGAGCACAACAGTCTTTTTCCTCAGTTTTTTCCCCTTAGTTCTTTACCAAGAAAACAAGCCTGGGCTGATTTTGACAAAATCTTCGCACCAATATTCAAAGTAGGAAGACTAGCAAATTATTCGGAAGGAATAGATTAAAAAGTTCATCATCAATTAGGATTCAAAAAAAGCGAAGACTAGGATACCATTCTCTGTGGCACAACTTCAGAAACTCCTCTAAATATGAATAAATAAATAAATAAATATGCACACGAGTCCGTAGCACTAATCTTTCGAATAACACTCATTTAGGAGGTAGTCAGCATGGATGCGATAGTCGGAGCTGGTGCTCTGACCCCCCCCCCTTTAAAGGGTGGGGGAGGGAAACCCCTCCCCTTTTAAAAATTATAAAAAAAAAACCTCTCCCCTTTTGAGTGTGGGAAAAAAAAAACCCCCCCTCCACCCCCCCCCCCCCCAACCAACACCCCCCCACAAGAGGGGGTTTTTTTTTTTATGGTAGTCAGTATGAGTCAAGATTGAAAATACATGATCGAAATCACATGAGAATGAAAATGAGCTGATAGTAGCGAGTTGTTGACCATATATCCGTTACACCGTACACAATCCTAGCTTTCATATAGGACACGTTCACAGTCTTGAATGGATCGAACGAAGCGTTTATGAATATTACGCATCATAAGTGTACGCGCATGATCCATCTGGGAACGAACGCCATGCTGAGTAAGAAACAACAGAATCCGGAATCAAAAACTACATGTACACCGCTGTACATCAAATATTTACTTTCCTAGGACTTCATACATTTCTACACTTTGAAGGTTGTGCGCTCAACAAACATATGCAACTGCCGCAAGAGAAATCTTCTCGTGATCCGAGAAAAAAAAAGGAACGGAAGACACAATTTTGAGCATTCGGCACACTGAAATTCAGAAGGACATTTCATCAAACATATCCAGAAAATATGTAAGAAGATGGATATTTCACAGATTTCTTTGGGGGATTGGACTACTTTTTTTTCTGGATCGGAATGTTTCGATGATGACAACAGATACTGCGAAATGTAGTCTGAATTAAAAACACAAATGTCGTTCTAGTGCAGCTTCGAGAATGTCATCATCATGGAACAAGTATGACATTACTGCTAAGTTACAAGTACGTCTTTTCTCAAGTAATAAAACTACATCAAAGAGGGAAGAGAGAATGTAACGAGGAATTACACATGACACCTTCATCAACAAACCTCAAAATGACGCAGTTAATCAAACTGCAAAAACTTTTATATTCTACCATTCTAACCACATTTTAACACGACATTTACCACATTTTAAATGACAACAAGAAATCTCCAAAAGCAGGATAATGGAGGAAAAATGAAGCAGTTACCAGTATGAGCCCTAAAATCACAAGAAATAGGGGAAAAAAGGGAATCCGCCGCATTTCTGGTCAATTGCCGCTGTCACTACAAGAAGAAATTGAAAATTTCTATGCAGCCACAATTCGGCTGCATAAAATACATCTAAAATGAGTGATAACCAACGAAAAATACAAGTACACCATTGTGAAACGAAAATGAAATTAAAGGACGTTATTGATAGCTGCCGTTGCGCCAAGAAACCCAAGACTCGAGCAAAGAAAAAAACCTTTGCAGACTAAGATATTGTTTCGTCTAGTAGAGGAAAGCAAAGTCGCACCAGGAAAAAAAAGACCCATAATATGAGCTCTCAGGGAGAAATTCCATCAGATTTCTGGATATTCTTACATGTATATATACATATATGTACGAATTAATGAGCTCATGAATATTTTCATGTACGAATTTCGGCGTTTCTATGAAAAGCTATAGAATTAGTTCGAATTTATGTCTTCCTTGCCGAAAATAGTTTTTTTTTTTCGTATGTGGTGATTTTCTTTTCTTTTCCGAAAAAAAAAAATGTTCTCATTAATATTGAGAAGGTAACCAAACATACAATGTGGACGGTTGTATAAGTTATATAAAAATGGAAAATTCGGAGCGAACAACAACTTATCGAGGAGATTGGACAACTATGATACGATATTCAGTTTACTGTGAACTACCAAAAAATACTGAGCACGAAGTGTACGAAGTACGTACCAGAATCTTCTGAAAAGAAATCAATTTAAATGAAATAATAGGAAATCAGCGGTAGATGCCAGTTCGATTAGTCCAATGTACGACACGACTGGCAGTTCTACAGAAAGTTGGAACTAAGAATTCTATGAAGACGTAATGAAACTGAAGACGGAACCGTTTTCCGTTTCGTACAACATTTAGTCGAGTGAAGAGTAGTGGAATTTCTGCAGTACAACATAGATGGAACTGTTTCCGCTGAGAAATACCACGTGTCGCAACCCGAAGCGGAACAACCGCCAGAGAAAATCGAATACGGAAGAGGTTGTATAGAGATAAACAAGTAGGTTATGTGTGTGGTAAGGATCTAGGATATGCATTTCACATTACATGGATGTGAGAAGCCGAACCGAGTCCCGAGACGTCTGCGTTCCCTCTCGAAAACAACGACTCGCGCCACTCACAATGCTCGTCGAGGGTGAGTTATGATTAGCTAAGACGTTCGATAGGGGAGAAAAAATCAACAATCCACAAACTCCATTAAGGATCGACACCTCCGCTAAAAACGTGAGAAACGTAGCCAGCCGGACGAACTGGTTCGTGAGTAGGAAATCAGTCTGGATTGTATGGAACAAAAACAAAAACGACACGCTTCTTTACAGCGTCACGCATCGTGCAAGTAACACATCACTCAAAACTCATTTTTATGCCGTACGTCAATCGTTGAAGATTTGGACCACTTTTCATATCATTTTGATTTTAAAGAAACTGAAAACACCACCTTGTATCTGAGAACCACTAACGAAAATGTGTCACGTTTATGAAAACATCAAATTTGCAGACTTTTTTTTCAATTGAAAGGACAGAAACTTTAAAAAGTAGGTGCAAACAGGGAAAACTCTTAGACGTCATGGAATCTAAGAGCAACATGCGACATTCTCTGTTACGTAAGTGCAATAAGGCAGAAAAAAAAGGAATCGGTGATTTAATAGGTGAAAAGAATCGAAGAATGAATGGACAAGTAAATAAATAAGTAAATAAACAGCAATGAGTACAAGTATAGAGCATAAATATGTAACCGACAAAATTAAATATCATGATCTCTATGTATCAAAGCACAAGGATAATTTGCGCTGTAAAATTGAGATTATTTCTCTTCGAATACCGTTTAAATATCGGAATATTAATGAAATGTAGGCATTTCTTCTAAGAACTGTAGATAAAAGCTTCTTTCTCTGCACGAAATGTCAAGAAATTTACAAAATCAGTTTAAAAACACAAAGACTCGTTATTTAAAAAAAAATCAAATCTGATTCCAGTCCAAAGCAGGCAAAATAGGGCACAAGGAAAAATCAACCAGGTCATCTTAGTGAAATCTAAAAGAAACATCAGCGAAAATTACATACGGTATAGGAACTTTGGAATTTCTCCAAAATTTTTATCTTTTCTAGCATTAAATAGCAACAAACTCTTGAAAAGCAATGGATAACCTAAAAGAATTTCTTTTACGAACTGTTATCAGCAACGGGTAATAAATAGAAGTCACGTGAATGTGAGAATTTCAAGTATACGACTTGCACTACCAAGCACCATGACTAGACATCCTGGTTTTTTTTTCTTTGTTCAGGATGCATTGCTACAACCCAGGATCCGCACAACATCTCAGAACGTTGATTTGAAAATCAGCAAAGAAAATGCTCGCCAAGCAACCGGCCGACGGCACAATGTCAATCCGACCAGCCGGAGGGGAAAACGAAGTGATGTTTGCTGTAGGTGGTGAAGAATGAGGTAATAACCAGAGTGTGATAACGATCCCGTGACCAGTTCGTCTTAGGAACAACATAGCAGGGCAAAACAAATCGATAAATGTGAGCTGACAGGAGATGGAACACACACGTCGCGAAGTGTACGTGGAGTGCACGACGGAACGAACGCTCGAATCGCTCAACTACTGTCTTTCATCAATCTTTGCACATAACATTAAACTGTGCGTGCATACGTCGTCGTCGTCGCCGTCGCCGCCGTTGATTCAGCGCCGTGCGCCATTAGTCGCTCGATCGCTTTTCGCTGGTCCTGAAGCGGTCGGCGGCAACCGCATCCAGAGGAGCCATTCGAGAAGCGTCGCCGAGAAAGTGCGACGTTCAAAATATGCTGCACTTATGGAGATTCTCGATTACGAACCCGAAGAGAGGAGCTGATGCAGACGACGCATTCACGTGCCACGTACGGCATTATACCATCGTGATCGTTACAGGAGTTGCAGAATGTGGAAACAACTATGGGGTTCATCGCCTCGCCCATACACTGGCTTCGATTGAATGGGACCTTCTCACGAAAACAACTGGATACGTATTCGAAGGAAATGGAGTCACTACTGCGCAAGAAAGTCTCTATATATGCACATCTTCGGAATTCACCAATATATATGTACACCAGGCCAGTAACAAAAACCGAGCAATCAACAAATTTATGAAGAAGTTAATCGGAAATGGTTCGTGCAGGCTCTAGAAATCATTTTAATTACTTAAACACAACAGATTTTAATTTCAAAAATCTATGAAAATATTAATTATTCTTCACCTCTAGAAATTATAGAATATATAAACACATCGTGTGTTGTGACAAAAATTAGCAAGGTTCTCGTCATAGGAAAAATTATTTTTACGCATTTTTAGTAGCTTTCATTCTTTCGTTCTTCATTCATGCAGAACTCGTTAATTTTTTTCATACATGTAAAGATAGTAATTCCTGAGTTAATTTACGATATCTTAATGCTCAACGAATTTTAATTGTTTAAAATAACGAAATAAATTTCATTGTTCGGATGGCATTTTGTATCTTAACCGTTTACAAGAGAAAAAAGTCAGGAGAAAAAGAATTAAAAAAAACTCAAGAGAAGAAGAGAATAAGAAAATTAAAAATTCGAAAAAAGAGCCATACGATATTGTTTCGACCTCAGCCTGGGAACAGTATGTAATTAAGAAAGACGAGGAATGTGGAGAGTACTTCTACAGTTGTTGTTACTAAAAATAATACATTTATTTTAACGTTACGTTAAATGAAAAGGTAAGGAAAATGTCAGAAGTAAGTGAATATTTTAATATAAACACTTGGACATTAATTCCCAATAACTATTGATTGATCTTGAAGAGCTGGTGGTGAATACAAATACAACACAAATTATATCAAAAGAGAAAAGCATCTCCTAAATCATTTAGATCAGAATCGTTTCACACTCGTGAGTTTGTCATTTATCAAAAGAAGAGCTCTCGTGGTATCGGTAAAAAAAACTTTTTTCCCAATAATTTGGAATGACACGCAGGCAAAAATGACTTCATGGAAAAGAAAAACCTTTCTTATAGGAAATTGGAGAACGCACAGCGTAAGGAAGCGAATAGTCTTTCGGTCTGCATAAGAATGATAGAGTGTCTTTCCTAAGCAACTAGTTTCAACTGAATCCCCCGGAGGATCTCGTGAGTAGCCGCCGCATCCTAAACGAAAGCGCGCCTGTAATTTTCCAGAAACTTCTTACTCCACGGAAAAACAACGACGCTTCCTTGAAATGTTGCATTTATCATACGAGACCTGATTCCAATCAATTGTTTGTGCATTATCTTACACTCGTGAGAGACTCAGTTAAAGAAACAGGCAAACATACATTAAAAAAACAAGTCAAACTGCAGAGTACGCGAGCAGAAATTCAGGATTGGAGATCATTCGAAAGTGTTTTTCCTGACCGCGGACGCATCACGATGACATAAGAACTGCATGGACGGCGCTGGTTCGTTGAGGGATGGCAATAGGGCTTGAGAAAAAAAATACGGGGGCCGAAAGGGCTCTCTCGAGAAAGCTGCGACGACGACGTTCGATAGCGCATTGCGGCGGTTGTTTTGTGTTTGCGGTTCCAGTTGAGCACGTGAGCACACTGGATGCAATGCTGGATCTTAATTAGCAGACGTTGAGAAATAATGACTACCTGACTGGTCATCCGGCTACTCACCGCCACTCGCGCTCGCTATTCGAACCAGCACCGTACTCTTTTTCGGCTGCAAGAACCTCAGAGTTATGGCGATTGAATGGCTGGAAGTGAGGTCAAATTAGCGCGCACATGTCATGTCAGGTTTCGGCGTCCTTCCTTCCTTTTCTTCCACAACGCAATAAGTAGTCGCTGCCCATTCTACTCGCTCAGACTCTTCAATGACCGTATAATTACTGTTCCACGAAGATCGTCGGCAGCCGCATGGCGCCTTCTTCTCGCCAAGAAAACCATATAAACAAATTTTGTTATTCGCACGCGCATGTCTGGCAGAACAACGTAATTGCGCCTCCCGTCCTCTACCCTCATTTCTGCAAACACTACTCGCCACAGCTCACACGCATACAAAATACATTTGTTCGAACTAAGCAGCATTAGAACTCCATTTCTTTGGACGACTTCTTTACTGTGCAGGACCAACAATATTCGGTAGCGCTTTGGAGTTTGTAGGAAAAGTCCCTTGGACGTATTTCAAGTATTTCAATAGCATCTACCAACTTTCGTTAGTGTTGGCTCCTGCTTTACAAGAACCAGCATTACACACCCTCGAAAGTTACACTAACTCTAAGTTTATTAGGGAATTTCTTCCAGAATGTTTTATACATCAGAAATTCCCAGTGGTTTCTTCTCTTCAAGCACTCTGCATAACAAAAACAAGCTACTGAACATTCTTGAGGGAAATGAGTCAATTGAACTTTTAACCATCGTTAGGAGTACAGCTGCTTTATAAAGATAAAGCACGAAAAGGTTGCAATCAATAATGTAGAGGATATTCTGGACAGAAACGAACATCACATATATTTCTACTTTTTCATCTGCTGCAAAAAAGAGCTGGATGATTCGTGGAAAAACAATATAGTTTACTGCAGGCATATGTTTACAAACAACTGTGCTAGTTAGCCGTCTGAAAATTTCAAACATCAACAATGAAACTTTACGGACTTCCGTAAATTGGAGAGATGAATAAAATAATGTGTTTCAGTTTCATCCGATTCTTGCATGCGGAATGTAAATGAATGAAATGTACCTTAAAGTGTGCTATGTATATCCTTGCAAATATTTCTGAAATCTTGAAATCTCAAAATATTCGGATCAGTCCAAGTTAATAACGTGTTTGTTGTGGATGCCCATGAGAATATTTCTTAACGTTCATTTTATAAAATTACTACTGCTGTGCAATAATCGGAAGTGTTGAATGTTCTCAGTTCGATAAAATGTAGTATTGATCAGATCCGGGATGCCGCACAGGATTTCCTCCGGAATTTTCTTCATCAACAACATATGGAAATGAGACATCTCGGTGTTCTTTATCGTTATAACTATGAAAATTAGAGGAAATCGCATTGAAAGTGGTATCCATAGGGGGGGGGGGGCGAGTGCGGGGGCGAAACGGGTATTTCTGACGTAAAAACATTGTGAATCGAGTTAAGAAGAGTAAGGTGTAAAACGAAAGCAACTAGGGTTTCGTTGAAAAGTATCCGCTTTGGATCATTACATCTATGTCCGTATTATAAAAAATTGTGTAGTGAATTTGCAGAATAGAAATAATCAGAGGATAGAAAAAAATATGCGAATCCCGAATGAAAAAACGGCACACAGTGATGGACGAGGAATGAACAAATGGAAACGATGATAGCAAAATAAAGTGGACGAGGTAGAAACGGGTGGTTCACCATCGCCGACCATCACAACACATACATATACACCACATACATACATACATACAAACACACTACACACGGAAGGGCATCCGAGTTGTGGAACGTGGTGTGTGTTATGTAGATGCGATCAAAGCCGGCTCTTTGCTTTCCATTCCATTCCACAAATCGATGCACTTTAGCGACTGTTCGTATGGTTAGCTGATAGAAAAAAAAAACTACTTCTATTATTTCGGATGAGCATTCGAAAAAAAAGGAAACGGCTGCAAGCTCATCAAAGAGAAATTTGATGCTGCAACCCTCATAAAGGTCGCAGCTGTAATGTCCTTAAAAACGAAGTATGCATAAAATTCCACTAGCCGACGATATCAAATTGGCATGCTTTTGCTGTCAGAGATGTTTCTATTCCTCCATTACTTCATCCATTGTTTTTCTCGGACATCCGAAATAAAACCAAAGGTGGCACGACATGCAAACTACTAGTTGATACTACATTTGATTACTAAAACAGGTAGGAGGTGTTACATTGGGATGTTCCCTGGTCTCAAGACTCAGAGTCTACTGTAAAAATAATATCCAAGAGCATAGCATCACGTAGAAGGAGGAATGGAAGAAAAAAATTTCGAAGCAAAATGTATTGGAAAAATATAGTTCTTTTTATACTACAGATCATCTCTTGTTCTTGTATAAAGCACACAGACTGATTTAAATTTTAACCTTGTGTTCTTGAAAATTAGAATAAAATAGACATAAATATGATTTTAAAAATAATTTTAACATATTAAAATTTAGTGCAACCTTTCGTACCCATCTCCCAGTCTGTAATAAACCAACAGCAAATGGAGGCTCTAGAAATTCTGGTATAAACAAGGCAAAAAAACCTCCCGAATGTAACTAGTGCAAAGATCGGGGTGTCTCAAATAGAACTCTGAATTTTTCTAATAATAAAATCTCCTGAATATCTTAGTATAAAATATTAGTAAACTTGCTTGGAGGACTTTTCTATTACTTGCGGAATAGATTAGTTTGTTGGCAAAAACGTACAAAGTGAGGTTCTATAAATGTGTGTACACTGAACCGAATGCATCCAGTATTGTAAACAATAAATGACCCTCGTAACGATCGACGACTACGACGTAAAGTAGTGTAGTAGTGACAGAAATTCGTTAATACAAGAAATCCTGTTCCTTTTTCGCAACTGTTCAGAAATCTAGGAGGATCCAGGACTTCAAATCTAACAAAATGAAATGATGAGATGAATCGAAAAAAAGTGTAGATGCTGATTAATTGCAGCAGTGTTAATTGCCGGATGTTGTGAGAGCAAAAAAAGAAGGACCACTAGAAACAAATATGTCATAAAAAGCAGCGTTTAAATCAGAGAATGTCACCGGTGATCCATTAAATTTGAGGAATTGACTTAGAAATATGCTGGTACCGTCATGCTCCCGACAAAAACGTCTGATGGGTTGAGTTTGGCGCCCGATGAAGGCGAAGGTCATCGACGAACAACTCGTCTTTGTGTATGTGGTTCGGCGCAAACAGCCGGGTGCATGACGTTTCCTCTCAGTGAAAGCCGAGAGTTTCGCTTCCCCTCCTCCTCTCATGTTCACTCTCGAAATCATGAAAAACTACCTGCCTGCCTAGTTTATAGTGGATCCATGAGCAGCGCTCATTTGGAATAGCTCTGCTTTTTGTAGAGGAATTATTCAAGAACCTGTTTTCCGATTATTATAGCTTGAATCCTAATCACCTTTTCGTTACGCAGTCGCCGAAAAATGAGGATTTTATGACGATGGTACGATCCTCTTATATCAATCTACCCCGTTTAATCATCCAGTATGTGAGCAATAACTCAACAGGTGGCATTAGTAACTCAGCCTATCAGTACGATCGAGCCTCTTTTTTTTTGCTAAGCGTGCTGAATGTAATGGAGTATCAAAAGAGCATGAAAGCGTCATGAAATACGTTACAAAATGAAATGAAACTATTTTTCCTTAGTCCATAGCGAATATGTCTCATGGCCGCCTTTCGGTTGAAATTTTCAGGTCTTTTTTTGTTTGCGGAAAGAAACTATTACCAAACGAAAACGTCTATTTTTTGGCAATATCCATTCGAATACACGCATTATTCCCCTAGAAAAGATTTTCTAATCCTTATAATCAAAATTTAACATCACCTCATATGTATGATTTTTAAGGAATTCAAATGGGAGTTCGCAGTAAACCAGCGATCAAATTCCCATGCTACTTTTTAGCACAAATTACTTGAATTGCTGAAATCCACTGAAAGAGGTGAAGAAATGTTAAAGCTCCAAAGAACTTCCGTGAATTCCTTGTCATCGTAGTGGGACCTGCGGCAAAGGATTTACTTGAAGAATTTGTCTGGTTAATTATATCTACTAACACTAGAAATTGTTCCATCAATAAAATTGTCAATATACTGATACATATTTGAAAGGGGAAAAATTGCAACGATCCGATTAATTCCACATCCCTACCACTTCTTTAGGTGACACTACAGGTGAACCTTCAAAAAATAACGTTCCCCTCAGTGCTTGATCCTCGTCAGAAGGAGAAAGATTTTATATCCTATACCTAAATACACAGATTTGTGCGATATAGAGGGAAGAGCTTCTCAGAGTGGCACTAGGATGACATAGCCACCTCATATAAACTCTAAGTGATACCTCTAGAAAGAAAATGAGGCCGTGCATACAAGTCTGACTGCTACTTGCTCCTGTTGCCCCTGCTTGTACTAAATCCAACCAGGCATTTTTGTACACTCTCTGGGTACATGAAAGCCTTGTTACTTGTACAGTTATATGGAGGAAGTTTCTCAGATATTACAAAAGGGTGCTGTCGTCCAGAACACCACCAAAGCACAACCAAAATAGGTCAAATATCTAAAGGAAGCATGGAATCCTCGGTAATGACCCTTTTTCTCGTTACGCTGAATCGCTGCTGGACAATGCCGACCTCAGGTACTCGGGTCACTCCTTGTTGATAACCACAGTCCATTCGAGACGTCGCAGACTATGGAACTACGACGAATGGATGGACTTAGTGGACTTAGCAAGGTCTTCCTATTGGGATCCAGAAGGTTGGGACAGGGCTGTGTTCATGGACGATTGACGGCCCGACGAAGACAGCCGCGTCAGGAAATAGTACCATGCCCCGACTAAGTTAATTGAGAAAGTCAAGAAAAAAATATGATTCAGTTTGTAGACCAAACATTTTAAAAATTTGCTATTCAAGTGGCATCGAAGCTCTAAACCAAGAAAGGACAAGTGGGAGAGAAATCTGCCCTCAAAGATATTGGTGTGGTTGGTCGAATAGAATTTCAAGTGAATATCTAGTCCTAAGAGCTCTTTTCTGGTCAGAACCACAATTCCATGCAATTATTCGCGGACGAACTATCCACTATGAATTTCCTATGCGTAGTGGAGGTTTTTTTTTTCTTCGAAGAAAAGCTTCATTTCTAATCCCACCGGTTTGTCGTTGGTTGTTGGCGATAGTCTGTTTCGGATCCTAACACGATGAAATTCTTCTACGGTACTGGAAATACTGCCGTTTATAGATGATTCTTCGGAAGCCTCATCAGCGGAGAAATAGCTGAAGAAACGAGCTCGCAGCTGTTTACGGGCACGTGAAGCTTAATGGCAGTACTTAATTGAACGTATGTGAATCCAGGAAAATGCACAATTTACAATTCCATTCAAGTCACGCTCAGTCGGCGTGTGACAAACATGGTTGAAATCGACGAGAACACAGCAGAGAAACCCAATTCTTACGTCTCAGATTATCATTATCATGTCGGGAAGATTTTACCAGAAAAATACATTACATATGTCATCTCCTTTTATCTGAAACCTTTCGCATCACTTAGTGACGCATCAGTGCAGAACGAACTCACTGCAAAAAAAAACCTTGAATGTTTTTGTATGCTAATACGAAATGGAATAATACTTATGCGTTGATACAAGTTTTTGAAAAAACTAAAAACATACTACAAAATCCACATGCTCTACGTGACACTGTTCTTGTTTAACTAGTAATTTATTTCTGTGATCTAAACTAGTATCTTGTAAACTGAGCCTGAACTAACAATTTATTTATATATTTATTTACGTCGCATAGATCAATCTAAAGAAATTCTTACTCTCCTTTTTGACTCAATTGATTCTCAAAACGAAGAGACGTTAAAAGCTAAGGGAGTTACGACAGCAAAATGGAAGTGAACGAGATACTTCAAGCCGTTTTACTGTGGATTTCTAAAAGAAGAATAAACTATAAACTGATATTCTACTTGTTGATGACTCGCTTTTTAGCGATTTTTTCAAATTCGCATTTTACGTAACATTTAAATGAATGATGGCCTGCCAAGACGACATGGGAGAGAATTCCCCGCATATTTGAAATTGAAATGAAGTTTCCCGGAGAAACAAAGGCAAACGGACAAGAATACTTTGAAATTTCAGAAGAAAAGCTCGTGGCAGATCGGAAATGACAGTGAGATTCTATAATTCATGGCAATACCGAGGGATCAGGATAATATATAAACTGCCTTACCTGTAAAAGATTTGACGACACGACAAATTCTTGCTATTTAATAATCCATAGTCCAATCTTCCTATAAGTGGCTTAAGGGGAAATTCAGCAGAAGCACCTCACTCGACCTATTTACATAAACGGCAAAACATGGAGAAATAGTATCATATTTTATGTTTTTCTCGAAACTTCAATGCTTCAAAAATGCATCCAAGCATTTATAGATCCACGAATTTCCTAGAATCCCAATTCTTCTAGAAATTCAGCACCATAGAACGTCTTTCACATATATCGAGCATAGGACATAAGGATGCACGTGTTATTAAGTCAATAAAACGAAAATGGAGGCGAACATTCTCCTTGCTCTGCCCACATAATAGCCAAAATTAACTCGAACACACCGTCTAATGACAAGGATGCCCAATAGTAAAAACAGGGGCAATCCAGTCCTTTTCTTTAATAATAAAGGTTTTTTTTTTGCAAAAATTATAGTTGGGAACTTTGATTGACGAAAAACACTGCAAACGAGCTCAACTGGATTGTGGTTAATCTGGCGCAAACATTAAAATTTAAATTCACTTCAAGGAACGCTCGCAAGCTCTGGATAAAGTTTTCATTTAAGCTTAACCCGTGCATACTGCAGTGGAAAGCTAGGTTGTTCCGATATACTAATGGAGAAATAGGTTAGAAAGAGGCAAGTCTGATAACAGGAGGTAGAATCTCAACAAAAACATTAAAATCTATTAAGGATATGGAGACACATATGCAAATAACGCAATTAGTTGTGGACAAAACATGTAATACAATTCTATTTGACAAATAAAACGTGGCATTAACAAATGCACATCCATAAGCGGCCAAGCAAATCCACAGGTACGAAATTAAAGGAACTAAATTTGTGAACAAAGTGAGTATCATTACAAAGTGGACGGAACTCCGTTCGATGTTAAATTAGTCTGGAAGAAATCTGAATGAAGAAAATGAGAAAACAACTGCATTCGCTACAGAACAGTGAGGCTGAAGACCGCCTTATTTCTACTATATTTACACGTCGGGGAATTATAATGAGCGCAATCAGTGAAGCTGTGATTACCTCACAAATTGTGAATATGCCATACATAGCTCTTCATTACAAATGAGTATATCTCAATGGGAGTGTTGAGGGGAGTGTCAATTTATGTGTTGTTGATGGAACGTCAAATACAGTAAATTACTGCAAAGCTAAACGAAAAATATGTCTGTCAAGGCTACGAATTGCTCCGAGGAATCTTTCGGGAATGTTTTAGGGATGTGTCCGGGCCTAATCATGAGTTATCCCAAACAATATTCCCAGACGCGCTTATATTTCAACATTTTTTATTCGCTGTTCGAAATAATAAATAGTAAACAGTAGTCACGTGTTCAAAGCAGTTCAAAACAGGCGAAATGCTGACTGATGAAATGCTGCTTTTGTGATGTGATCCACTAACAGATTGTGAAGCAGCGCTTTCCCGGGTGGTCGCTTTCTAAACCATTCATCTATGGCAGCTGCTTCTGCTCTACGTCTCCTGTCTAACCACACTCTCTGAGCGTGATGGATTTGAAAAACATTCAGAACCAGTCGAAACCACGCATTCTTGATGTGAGCCATCTGCCGTCAGTTCAACTCAGCCTTTGTTGAGAGCGCTTTATAGGATAATGTTCAGAATGCGATCATTCCAGTGTCAGAGCAAAACTTTACAGATATTCGATGTCTGATAAACGTCTGAGAGAAGATTTTCGAGAATATGAACTGACAAATTCTTTCAACATCTGTAAAAAAATGCAGTTTCATATAAGAACTGGAAGGAAATTCGGTTAGATTTCCACAAGAATGTGGCTATCAATCTGTGTGAAAAGCTTTCACTACCCTAGTTTGCGAGCAGAACTTGCACTTGTACTGCAAGCCCTTAAAAACAGCAAACTATTTCCTACGCAGATATCTTAAAAAGTTCTCGAGCAACTCGTATACCGGATGCTTATGCCCACTTTGTGGGAGCACAAAAGCAGAAACTCATGAAATATACAAAAAAATTACATTAACAAGAAGGAGATTCACGTCAGGAAAAGGAGTTTCACGTTTTGCTCCAAATAAAATGTTAAAGATTGACAAGTCAGTCTAGGAGTTTTAGGTTGCGATCTGCAGTGAAATTTGTCAATATTGTGGGAAGAGACTGATGCTAATAACCGCATATTTCAAGAAAATATTCATTCGTTTGTTTGAAAAATTTGCTTTACTAATTTATTAAATCCATTAATTCTTATTTATTAAAAAGTTATTAGCACAAATAAAATAAGAAGATGGTTTTAGATCATAAAATCTGGGGAGAGTAAGGTATTTTCTGATTTAAAAAAATTGGCTTTTCGAGATCTTAAGCTCGTTTTTATATTCAATTATTTTACAGCGACCAGCTCCCTACATCGAAGACACTCATATTTAAAAACCATTAAATATTCCTCTCTTTTCATTGACGGATCTCTCAAAAATTAAAGACAACCGTATTTAGTTATAATTAATTAAAAAATAAAATCAAAGAATTTCAACCAACAAGCCAAAAAGGGCGAACAGGAACCATACTAGTTAATTCGTGTTTTTTAGATACTTTAAAATGAAATTTTGCAACTGGTTCGCACTCAATCAAGATCGGAACAGTTGAAATCCCATGTTTTTCAGCAATTTCTTCTGAGCTAGTTCCCCGGTCCACTTATTTTTTTTTAGTAGAGTGTTCACTACGAACTATGAGGAAATTCAAAAAAGTCTCAAAGGACTTTTTTCACAGCCACGAAACGTAGTATGTGGGTAGATAAAAAAACGGACATTCAAGGTAAAACGTCTCAGACATAAATGAAATCGGCAGCAATGGTAACAATGCGGTTGCCAAGGCGCCGGTTGAGTATTGGCGAAGGCTCGACATTACCCACACTGAGAACACGATCGTTTCGCACAATAAACGTCGGAAAAGCGAGCACAACATTCCTAGAAACGGTGCAAGAATTACTGGGAATCGTCCAGTCGGTTACTATCTGAGGGGAACTTCATCAAAGTGCAAAATAAAATTTCAAATTCTTATCTCACACTCAAGCTAAAACGAATGAATCACTTCTGTAGGAAATGTTGTAGAATCTAATAATCTAATAATCTAATAAATCACTTTACTTCACTTTGCCCCATGCGAAGGAAACTTCTCAGCAAGATCTATCTCTCTTTTCTTCCACAAAAAAAAACGTCTTTTCGTCGTCGTCGTCTCAGTAGCAGCACTCCAATAACAAGAAAATGAGTCAAACATTCGCTCCATACATGAAAATCCATCATATTTTTGAAGATAGAAATAAGAACGATATCACAAAGTTGCAAGAGATTCCGAGTTTGTGAAAAATGTTCTAATTCTTGTAGAATGCAACCCAGAAATAATTGAGGAGATCAGAGTTAGCACTAAAATCTTTACTCAAACACTTTCCAAGTTTTAAGTGAATCCAAATTTTCTGCTGAAGAAGTCTTTTGGAGGTCTGACAGCTTAAATGTCTCATTTGCAAGATCCATCTAATGCTTAAATCCTGAAATGAGGTTCTATGTATTAACAGTCCCCCGTTTCAGTTGGTAATGAAAATTTGAGCGGTGGACCACACTGTACTTACTTTTACTGAGAAAGTTAGACACTTAACACAAAACAGCAGTACTCACTAAAGTAAGAATCACCGGAAAAAAGTAGTTTTTGTCAAAGTTCTCGACGAAAAGAACTCCACTAAATGCATTAAATATACTAGCAAATTCTCTAAAATATTTGAATGGCACAAAGAAAATCCCAGGAAACTGCATGAACCTAGAAACTGAACCGTAGAAAACTGTGCATTTCAAATGCACTGTAGAAACGGCTGCGACAGCGACCGTGTTCCATATATGAAGCTATACAACAATGAAGCCAACTGAATAACTACTGTCATATTGGAACTATTCAGCCGGAGGGAATCCAGAAAATGAAGCCAGTATAAAATAAATATTGACGTTAACTCAACAAAATTACTGTTTCCAACTTTGCGATTTCCACATATATATACTCATGTATAATCAAAACAAAAAAAAACGTAGCTATACCATTGGATCGTGGCTCAGCTTTAAAGATAGGGATTGTGTTAAATTTCAAAATTTTGAAATGACTTACTGAACATTGGAGCCCAAGCCATGGACTTTCCTGAATCATTTGTTGTGTTTCTGTCCTTGTGTTTTGTGTTTTGCTTTTTTCTGAATACGCTTTCCGCATCGTAGAGCTGGAAATGTGAAATACACTTCAATGCATTCTCTAAGAGAAATCTTCAAATACAAATACGATATATATGCTTATTCATTCATATTTATATTTATATATCAGTTTTTGTTCTACTAGTAATGGTTGTTCAAAGAATTCATACGAGATGAGAACTCACAAAATCCTCATTGATCAAAATGCGGTCTCAGTGGCGATCCTATTGTGTACAACCAAAATTTGTCAGTCTTGAACCAATTATACTCGAATAGAAGAAGGAATGCGGGGAAACGCAGACACTCAGACCCATTTGTATTTACACAGGAACAATTGTTGTTCTAAGCAATCAAATAACAATTAACTGTAGCAAATAAACTGCACATCTATTAACCTGAAGAAGAAAAGAAAAGAAGTGAATCCTGGACTACGGCACTAGTGCAAATGGGTGGCCGTCACCATTTTATCGATTCACTGACACATAGAACTGCCGAAAGTCATTAGGTAGATCAACAATGTGACCATGATCTACAAAAAGTTAGTAAAATGAAGCGCACTTCATAATGACTGTTTCTGTTCTTTTGAAAAGTCGGTAATTTTTGACTTGCCGCAACAAATATGCAGACATAGACAGCAATATCAGCAAACCGCAGAAATCCAAGGGCGAAAAATATTTGAATGAAAACAGCTAGGAAAATACAATAGCTTGTGTAGAAAACCTTTTCTTGTCTCAGGATTGAAATCTGTCTCTGAAATGGACTGAGAACTATTCCTCAACATTCTTCGTTAATCTTTATCTTAACAGTCTTAACGAAAAGATCCGAAATTTAGTATTAACCGGAGTAAATGCTCTATAACTCTTCTTTCTCTGTATACAATTGTATCCGTGATGTCAAAGATGAGCAAATACTGACAATTAAATTGGATAACTAACTGTCGGGGAAACCTACAAATGATACGATACCAGGACACTAGGTACCCGAATCACAAAAATATCCTTTTTCCTACCAGCTAGCACATACCGGATAACGTTCCCAACCTGAAACGTTAACCATGCTCGAACAACCCATTTAGAGCCACACTACTCTCAACGTACTCACAATATCTCAAATTTCAACAATGACGCACATACTGGAGTTTTCGTGTTCCGGATTCGTTCCGGAGCCGTATGACGCATCCGCTAGACCGAGCCGGTTTTCCGTGTACCGTCAGCCGCTCCTCAGGGCGGTATTTAAGCTGAGCGGGTTGTGTTCGGGTGAAACCGTAGAAAGAACTCAGTCAATCCTGGAGCACTGGCGATGATCTGGATCTATGCTTTATTGCCGCTGCTTTTGGCAGGTTAGTAAAATTGCGATTTCCTTCAATCCTACGTTGTCATGAGAATGTTTTCTTCAAAATTGAACTCCTTAATTTGTGCAACATGGAATGTTTTTCTTAATATTTTCGTCTTCCTCATGAATTCCGCGTTGTGAGGTATGATAGGAACCTCTTCTTGTCCTCTGCGCCTCTCTAACATTTTGTATGATATCCTTTTCATGCATTCGCCTTCGGTTCGACATGTTCTTGCAATTCTTTGAGAAAGAAAAGGAACCAGCAGTTCGTTGCAGACATGTGGTCCATTCCTCAGAAAAGCTAGAATAAATATATTTGAGTCACGAATTAAGCGCTGAGACTCCATATTATCACGGACCTCCGACACTCAAATGAGAGCGAGGATTTTGAAAAAAAAATCTATTCGCAATCTGCTGTTTAGACGCAACTTCGAAGAAGAAATGTGTTGTCCTATTCGTCCTTGAATATGACCCTAAATTTTGTCATTATGCCTGCATTTTCACAGTCTTAATGTTTCCATTTCAACTTTCCATTTGTTTCCTGCAATTTTTGGAAGTTTTTCTCAACTTTCTCAAAAATCGCCTTTCCCATTTTTCTAGATGTTCAATATATGTTTCACTCTAAGCATTTCTTTAGTATATTTTCGACGGATCCAAAGACTGACTCACTTTTTACGGATTTCAGCAGTTCGTCTTACTGAAAAACGAATTTTCCATTTTATGTTACATAGATATAATGTCCTTGCATCGTTTGTACACGCACATTTTATGATTATACTGTAAATTTATATAAAATATTTACAATGAGGGTGAATAACCTCCTCATTATTCCTCATCATATTAGTTTCTTATACATTTGAATCACTCGGAGTTGAGTTTGAATCAGGGATGAGCAATCCATTCACTCTGTCATCAGCATTTTCATCTTAAAAAATTGACAACAAAGCGGCGACGAAATATTGAAAAAGCTCAAAAAGAACATTTATGGAAAAGACTGTGCTATTCCTTTGGACATTATCCTTTCGAATTCGAATTTATGTAGCAATATACAAATAACATATCACTATAAGACTTTGTGCTTTCATGGATCAATAAAAATTTAGTTTTCTACGGTCTTCCACGAAAATTCTTCAGATTAGTCTCCTTCAGTATTTGTTCGCTTTTGTGTGGTCCTGTTTTGGAAATGGTGATCACCCTGGTCATTGTGGCTTGAGAGCCTGTCGCTAATATCATGCGTACACGATGCTCCTCCGAAAAAGCTCCTTTGTTTGTGCTGTCTGGTTCGTCGTGGCCTCGAATCTCAAAGAAGTTCCTTCTACGCTCTTGAGTATGGGAGGAAAAATTGAAATAGGGTCTTAACGAACGCCGAATTTCCTTCCACTGTCATTTTCTGCTATTTTTCAGTTTGCGATGCGAATTCTTTGTCTGGGCGAATGTGTATGACAGTCGAGCTTTACCGTACAGCAGAAAATTCCAGCCAATTTTACGAATGTGCACCCTTAGCTCGTGAAGAGGTATTATCCGTTTCGCGTTTCATTCGATTTCCAATAATTTCGGATAATCTCGAGAGTCAATGAGCCAGATAATGAGCCATTTCCTTCACGTTGCAACTGAGTCATTTAGATGCTTTTTCAGAAGTTACTCTCAAAAAAAGTATTTATTTTTTCGTATTCCAACGCTGTTTCTTTTTTCAAGGTCGTCGAGTATAACCTCACAGACAAATATCTGGGAGTATGGAACCTCAGAGACTGCCCGGAAAACTTCGATTTCGATGTATCACGCCAGAAATGCATAGAGCGGAAGACGATGCGTCGCCAACAAGCCGCCTGCGCAAAGAATCCAGCAAGTACCGGATGTCAAGCACCCTGCAGTGGTACGTTTTCATCAGCGTGAGAAATGCTTAGGTAGTAGCAAAATTTCTAGGTGCCGTGTCAATTCCAACCATTGGGTCTCCGTGTGACTGGAAGGAAGCTGCCCTCCACCCAGATCCAAAAAGCAATGCCTACTTTGTTCAGTGCAGCCCTCAATCGGCAGGGTGAGTAGTGGAGTTACTGTGTTGTATGTACATTTCTTATCCAAGATAATTCTCACACGAAGACATTAAAGGATCCCTTGCGGGGAGTGGACACGTATGGCATGTGCCCCGAACACTGTATTCTCGAAGCCATCTTCTATCTGTGTATCCATGTCAGTCCAATCTTCTGCTTGTGGTTCGCAGCGAGAACCTGTGTGCAACTGTGCAAAAACGGCTGGTGCCACTCAATGTCCTGGAACAAGCACTTGTAACAAAGTAAAGTTCTAACTGGTAATGAGACTACCCAAACCTCTCGAATTTTCAATTCTGCAGAACGTTTGCTGCCAGCAAAAGGATGTCATCGACAACTTCATCCAACATCAAGCACCATGTGGGTTTATGCTGAACCTCCTCCGACTATTCAGTTATTAATTAAATCTGTTTAGTATGCCCTGGCTCCTATGTACCTCCGTTAGGACCATGCACCGAACCATGTCCTCAGTGTTAGTTCTGTTTCGTTGATTTATCTCTCGAAAAGGTGGTGTGAATTTGTGCCACTCTTGAGGAACTTGAGAGAGGAAGGAGGAGGGAGGAATTACAGTGTTGTTGCATGCCGAAGAGTTCTACAACAAACTTTATATCCATGCAACATCACTGCGATAGATTTAGTTGGATCAGACAGAGCCATTCGAATTTAGATTCCGCCTGCGTCCAAGGATTAGGATGTTGCCCAGTACCAGTGAATCAGCCAAAAGAAGCCATCCAGATAAGTATGGCAATTTTTTGTGATTGCACATATTATATAAACAACAATTATTTGCACCATGTTTTTTTCAGCTCTCTGTCCCGGCTCTTTCTCTCCACCTCTTGGATCCTGCGGCTCATGCCCTACAGGGACATCCTGCAGCCCAGCTATAAACGCTTGTTGCCCGTTCGCAACTAAGTCTCCACCTGATTTGACTTTCAACGTGGTACAATTGTGTCCAAGTTCGTGCCTCTCGCTGACAATTTCCCTCTTTGGCATGTCCCTAGCCATCTCCAAAGGCTGAACATCTTCCAGACGGTTCACCTGCCCTACAGTCATGCTCCCGCGGTTGTCCTGATGGTTATAGCTGCTATCAAGGCTCGTGCTGCCCTATGAGTTGTCCAGTTGGTCAAGTACGTTTTTTTAAGGTTCTCCTTGGACTTTGCTATCTTCTCCGTGCTCAGTGTCAGTAGTAGCCAGAAAATCCATGCAAATGTGAGTATGTCAATCAATGTTCAGACTGCTCTTGGTTTCTGTTCCTCCGGCGCTTGCTCAGGAGGTGGATCATGCTACACGCCAGGCGGTTGTTGTTGCCAGGAAACGGTGAAGCTTCCGGTCTGCGCGAACGGTCAGCAGTCGCAACGGACATGTTCTATTGATGCAGTGCGTGTTTGCTCGAAGGATTTTTTGGATAACATCACCTACAGTGAGATGGAAAGCTAACGAGCCCTTTCCAGGAATGTGGGCCACGTATGGAATGCTCGAATGGAGGATGTTGTCCGATGCCATTCTGTCCCACAGGGGTACAAGTAAGAAAGTTTAACTGATGTTCATCTTGTATAATACACTTACTCCTAACAATCATGCACACGACATCCCGTTGAAAGTGTACGGATTGATCTTTCTATCATACATGGATCCTCGTCTATACATTTTAGGCCCAAATGCGTTGTGGAAACAACAATATGATTTGCGCTTTGGGACATTTATGTCTGGAAGGGCTTTGCTGTCCTTTACCTCGTTGTCCAAACGGAATAATCTCATTAGGTGAGCGAAGCTGCACCGATCCTTTCTTATCAGCTAGAGCAGTACTTCGTGTACTATCCGCAATTGCGTATTTCCAGGTGTTTGTACACGATCACTGGACTGCGGTCGTGTGGGTGTCGAGTGCGCTAACGGGGCATGCTGTCCCCTTCCGACGTGCCCCAACAACCACGTGTCCATTCGAAGGTGTACACAGCTTTTGAAGAATCTTCATCAATTTGAGAACTTGCAAAGAAAAAACAAATCGGAACAATGGCCTCCTCCCACTTTTTCTAGTAGCTCACTAGAAGAGGTAAAAGGAGACCAATGTCCACCTCACTCGACCTTGGCTCGCAAAATTTAACTGCTGGAAGAAATTGTGTGACTTAGATGCAAACTCATCCTACCAGACGTCTACTTTTAAGCACTTTTACTTTTTTTTCCCAATCTTTCTGTTAAGGTGCTCCAATGGTTGTGCAAATTGTTGTCCATTTGGTCACTCATGTGTGAACGGAGGATGCTGTCCGCTGCCGCAGTGCCCCGCAGGTACCTAGCTGGAAATTGTATTGATATTTGTATCTCCAAGTCACTTTATTCCTTACTAGGAGGTCTCGCGCTCACAATGTGTGGCACCCGTTCTTGCTCCGTTGGCAATGAGTGCGTCGGAGGTGGATGTTGTCCGTTGCCTCGTTGTCCCTCCGGGCTTCAAGCGACACAACGATGTCAAAGAGGAATTGGATGTCCTCGTGGTCATGTAAATTAATAAAAGTGGAGGTTTCCTTGCAAAACGAAGTGACTGCTTGATTCTTCCAGCAATGCGAGAATGGAGTATGCTGCGCGATGCCTACGTGTTCGGCAGGATTAATCGCTGCCTCGGTATGTGGTATGGGTAACAGCTGCCCAATGGGATTTGTATGTGAAGGTTGGACAGTTTTAAATTTCAAAGGAATATCCTACATCATATCTCTATGTCAAAATCCTCGAAAATTTCACGGAAATTCTTACCCATATCCAGTACATCCACAAAAATTTATTTTACCTCAGCATTACAAATTCAACAATGTTGATGCGCAAAGAGGTGAATGTGTAGGCGATCTGTTCCATTCACCGTTATTCTGCGCGGAAAGCATAAATTTCAGGAAGAGGTTGTTGCCAAGAACCGCCTCCACTTTGCCCAAATGGAGGCCGAGCTATTCAACGGTGCAGTAGAGGAGCTGAATGCCCTCCAGGATTTGGATGTACTCCTCTCGGTGAGTTGTTGAGGTTTTTTTCAATTCGTATACGAGTTCCTTATCAATCACTACAGGAGGATGTTGCCTTCTATCGATGGAACCAGTGTGCCCAGCACAAACGAACGCAATCTGCCAATGTTCTCCCAATAGTGCTTGCCCATCGGGTGCAACGTGCACAATGGGAACGTGTTGTGCCAAAGGTAAGCAATCCAGAGAACTTAGTTCACCTTGACATGGTTTAGAAGAATCAATTTCAGCCGTGTCCTTGTTCAATCAGATCCCTGGCTCTCGATGTCAGGCTTCAACGCAGTGCAATGGATACTCCACGACATGTGCTCAGTGCGCTCAAGGAGTTTGTGTGTGCGTGAATGGTGCAGCATCAAACGGAGCAAGTTGCCTCCAGATGCCAGCAAAAGTCCTGACTCTGGCCAGGAACGGATGCGACCAGTACGGATCACCCTGTACTGTACTCTTGTCTACAGCTCGAAGAAAGCCAATTATTGCACCTGTCGGGAATATCACTGATGCTCCACGTGAGAATTTAAACTTATACGAAATATCCTTGTAATTTCATGTGATTAAAGATGATTTCCAGGATTTATCTAGGGATCTTTTTTCAGTTTTCTTCAATGTAGCCACCGAACGACGATGTGTTGTAAATGCGACGGATGTGAACTTCGATCCAGACAGCACATGTCTCCCTAATGAAAAGTGCATCAATGGAGAATGCAGAATGTCGGTTTAAAGATCGTTTGCTGAGTGTATTGTTGCACTTCTTCTCATCATTACACCAAATTTCAGGAAGCTTTGGCCAGGTGAGTACGGATGCACAACGGACGATGAGTGCACATCACGTTGTCCGAATACGTATTGTGAAAAGAAGAAAAGCGACAAAAATGTCGCGCAGTGTCAATGCCGTGATGGTCAGCTGCTTTTTGGCCGATGTTGTGAGTTAACCTCGTATATATTGTCAAATTGCACTCTCGAGGATTCCTCGGAAACACCACCCAATAGAATTTTGCGACTAATTCCCAATAACACACGAGCTATGTACACGAGATGATCAACTAAATATTTGATTTCAGTCTCCCAATGTCCTCCAGGTTTCCACGAATCCGGCGCTTATTGCATGCATGACGATGAAGATGCCTTTTGGGCGGATGGTGATGCTCAAGATCGAATAAAAGCGCTACTAAACGCTTCACCATGCTAATTTCCAGCAAAATTTATTCAAAAATGTATTTATAGCTCTTTTTTTGTAGTGTTGTGCGTGTGTATTTATTTGAACGATGAATGCTCAAATGCATTGCCATGTTACTGTGTTATTTCACGGCGGTTCTACTCAGATCTGACAGTTATCGCACTGAGAACGATGTCAAATTTAACGTCTACTTCAAGTTGTTGATAAATTTTCACAATTTATTTTATTCAGATTTCATTGTCCGTCTACATTTTTTGTAATTAAATTAATAATCCAATCCACGTACATTGTCTGGATACCGAAGAAAGACTGAGCTGGGCAAAGGTCACAACTTCATACTTGATCCAGAAACAACCTTCCAAACGCTCAATGCCACACTCAACCTTTAGTCTGTCGTTTTCATTAGACTGAATAACTATGTGGACATTATTCATAAAAATGATGTCCCGTTAAAAAAAAAACTAGAAAAAAAACCTAAAAATCTGTAGTTTTCTCCAACAAAACTGATGAAAAATAGTCACCTTAGTGCAACCACTTATAGTCGGCATTTTTTTTTTGTTCAACCGGGCGACCGCGATACGACAATAGACCCCTTTCACCATCTTTCTCCATACTTACTTACTCTCTCTCTTCTCTCTTTCTCTGCTTTCTGTCTCCCTGACAACCTTCACGCTAAAATCAAATTAGCATCAAGGTCGTCAGGGTCAAACAAATCCAGACAACTGTACGAGCTTATGCCATTTATTAACTGTTTTTAACATTTATTATTTTCGGCATTTTCTCCGTTTTTGCATTTATATCTGTTTGCGTTTTCTCTTCGACCAGATTAAGATGTCCAGGAGCTATCAAGTTAGTAACATGGTTCAACCTAGGAAAAATAATCTTGAGTATAGTTAGTTTAGTATAAAACGGCATGGAGCGCGGACACTCGAAACGGAGCGGTGAAGCGTAGGGGTTGGATTCCGTAAGGATGCCCGCAGAGTTCAAATCAGCGCAGGCACGCGATTTTTGCGATTTTGGTGGTTGTTGACTACTCACAACAGCGCGCTCAATAACCGTTAAAACCGCAGAGCCGTCAAACCGCGCGCCCGCGCGGCTCCGAACTCTGCGGGCAGCCTAAGGATCCTCGCTACCGCCACCCATCTCTGCAATTCGCCGTGGTCCCACTAAGATTAATGCGAAATACAAACGAATTTGATGCGCACAAATGTATGTCAGAAGCAGCCTTTTTGTTGGTCGTGCAATAGTTTTCTTTCCATTCGATTCAAATAGATGTTAAAAGTTTGTAAAAGAAGTAGTAGATATTATTGCAGCTACCACATATATGTATAGTCGGGTCAAAACGACATGAATCACGAGTGTAGTTGCGGTGCATTTGCGTACGCCCTCGAAACAGCGCGGTGGAGGCAGCAGTTGGAACCGAGGTGGGACCGTCAGAAACTGCAGGGATGGGTAGTGTCAGCAGGATTTTCACCACGCTACTAGCCGCTACGCTCCACCGAGGCGGCTCGAGAGAAGCCGCGAACGCAACTGCGTACGTGCTTCATGTCGTTTTGACCCTACTATAGTAAAGTCAATATCACATGAAGCACGGTGCAGTTGCGTGCGCTTGAACCGGTGCGGTGGAGCGTAGCGGTTAGGGTCGAGTGAGGACCCCTCCTACCACCGTTCATTGCTGCATTTCGCGATGGTCCCACCTCGATTCCAACCGCTCTCTTCACCGCGCCGCTTCGAACGCAACCACTTACGCAAATGTCATTATGCACCGTGCTTCATGTCATTATGACCCGACTACATGTACTGCATGCTAAGCCAAAGAGAAGAAGAAGCTGATAACGCACGAGAACTGGTAAGAAATAAATCATATGAGATCATCGGTTGAACGTCTACAGACCTCTTCGTGATTCTAAAGATGGCTAACAAGAGTAAGGGTCTGGCTAAGGCAGATTTTGGTGATCCCTCCACTAATTAATCACAAGTTATGACGTTTAATATTGTCTGTTCATAATAAATCTACTCGCAATCTGTCTCAGGATTCTGGCACAGTTTTATATTATTTTAAAAAGTGATAAAATTTACTTTTTACTTGTTTTGGTGATATTACTCGATCGAAAAAAAACCGGGTTACCATGAAGTATTGAGTGGCGTTTAGACGAGCTGACTTGTTGTGTGATTGCACAAGCAGTTCCGCTTTCGGTGAGGTCCTCCGAAACTTCACTCGGAGTGTAAATCCCAAGCAGGGTTCCACCGCGTCATTCGCTTACGCAGTTACACCAATCGAATCGTTTCCAGCTGAATGCAACGAAGTTTCTAAGGAAAAATATCCAGGGATATCTTCTAACTGCATAATTAGTTGATACATGCTCACAGAAACACCAACATTATCCGAAGAATCCTGACGACAAAGTAACTACCTATTCCTAGCGTTTTGATAGGAGCCGCTTGTTGTAGCCTCCCTCCTTTAAAAATTCTGCCTCAATTCAAAAGCTTCTTTTTACGTTTTGCACTACTATGGGCTATAGATCATCTCCTCACTGGGATTGTAGAAGCACTGCTGAATAGAATTGACCTCGTTGTTGATTGAGGTACATTCCGGCAGCAAAGCTGCCGGACAAATGCATTTATCGATTAGCTCTCGCCTTATTGACAATCCAAGCTCGTTGCTCTCAGACGTAGCGTCGCCAAATTAGATTGCATCTTAGCATTTTTCTTATCATAAAGTAGTTTTTCTTATTATTTTTTGTTGTTAATATATTTCTTGCCATCTTTTCCTCTCTTTTACATTCACTCCCACTTGATATTAGTACCAATATTTTTTTTAAATCTAGGTATATCTTTGCCATCTGCTAACCTTTTGTCACCTCATTTGTTAAATCATGACACTCAGGGGTATAAAACAATTCGGATCAATGTGAGATTGTTAGCATTGGGTACAAATATATTCCCAGTTTATCCTTCCCCTTTCTTTCGGTTTCATATACATTTCCTATCCGTATTTTTTTCATCATACACTTCACATTCTTTCTGTACCAATAAGCATTCATGAACGAACATCTCAATTACTGCAGGATTTCTAAGCATTTACGGGATTCAGATGAGGTATTCCGCGTTTAAAGCTACTTGAAGGGGGCTAATCCGATGTCCGAATTTTAGTTTTTTGTTGTCAAGCTGTCCGGGCCTATTTCTAGTGTTTTTTCACACTATAGAAACGAACATAGCATCCATCTAGCGTATTCATTAAATCAATGGATGGTTTTCGAGAAAAAAAAATGAAATCAGACAAAACAGCTACTTCCGGGTCACCTTTTTCCACATTTAATCTTCTTAAATTGGTCGATAGTTGGATCATTGAACACTGATATATCGAAAAGGAATTCGAACAATTCTCGAAATTGTTCGAAATAAATTCACAAGTCACACAAACAACAGTCTCGGAAATCTTCGTAAATGGTTCCCGCTCCAGGAAATCGATTACGAATAGTTTCGAAAACAAGTGTTTATAAGAGAAGCACAGTGCAAATTTCGTATTCGAAAAAAAGGATAGCTTTTGCTGCGAATCTACCACACCCACGCAATTTCACGTCTATTTCGACTATTCTTTCGTGGATCCTCCCCACAAGAACTGTATTCTGACTTAAACTTTAAAAATGTCAGCGTTCCATTCTTGTTCTACATCTGAAATCACTCTTTACTGACCTCAAAATACGCTTACTGGTCCTCACAATCCTCACGTGTCAGTTGTAATGGAATCCACACAATTTTTTTTTAAAGAGAAAATGGGTACTACTTTAGCACCAATGTGCCTACGTTTCGTGACAGCGATGAGTATGACGATGGAGCGCGATAATTTGCACTTTAGCCATTTCTCAGCAGATCTGAGGACATTTGTAAGTACGAGGAGGATCACACTACGTGCGTAGTGTCAGTTGTAATGGAATCTATCACTAGACTCTGTTACTTTTGTGTACAAGGATAATATGGGAAAAGTTCAGCCTAAGACTTGACTCACTTGTTTTTTGTCGATGAGTGCATGCGTGTAGAAAACAGTGGGCAGATCACACATTTCTCTTTTTCCATGCTGATTCTTGTTCGAGGTTAACTTTCTTGATAGACCTGCAACAATTGCTGGTTTTTTTCGAAATTGATTTTTTTGATACGGGCCAATGTAGTGCGGTCGGTAAGAGCTT
Source organism: Necator americanus (assembly GCF_031761385.1). NCBI lineage: Eukaryota > Metazoa > Nematoda > Chromadorea > Rhabditida > Ancylostomatidae > Necator > Necator americanus. The sequence goes on from NC_087376.1 coordinate 30,980,432, forward strand.
CCGTTGTGGCTCCATGATCGATGACAGGTTCGAATCCGCCCCAGTCCCAACCAACCTTTTCATTCTCCGGAGTCGATAAATTGGTGCTAGACTTGTCTAAGAGTATAAAACACTCACTTGACACGTAGGCTAGCTCTTCAAGACATTAGGCAGCTCTTGTAACATTTGCATTCGTAAACTTCAAATGATTCTGAATTGAAGTGACGGTGGTGACGCTTCCGAAATGGATTGATTAACGCCAGACAATTTATCCTTCACACTTTATCCACTCTCTTTATACGCGGTATCACATTTCAATTCAATCTTTCATCAATTTCTTCTACTTTTCACTCAGCTTCAGGGTGATGCTCAATGGACTCGTTGGCTCAGAATCTTCTCAAAAAACGTCTTCTACGTCGACTCGAAATTACTTCGCCAGTCTCGACGACAACCATGAGGAGACGAAAGAAATGCTCGAGATCAGCGATGAAGCAACTGCCAACGGTACATATTTGATTTTTTACGGTCCGATTGAATGACGTAATCCGTGGTGGCATTAAAAATGAACTTGTGATGTGTGTGCATCCGAAATTGGTTTATGTTAAAAATTCGATTCAAATGCCACACTTAATCGTGTTAGTTCGGTGTACTCGGAATTTTACCCTCAACAGAAACTATCCCTATAGAGGAACTTTTGACTATGCTCGTCCTATCCTAAAATCCGATGCTATTTCGCCTTTTCTTGTAGCTATTTTTGCACAACACGTGTTTCTACTTCTTTAATGAGCAATTTGAATGGTTTCTTATCAATGACATGTTGTTACTATTCTGTACATTAGAAATCCATAATAGAAACATATACTTCATTTCGGTTCCCAACTATATAATCATTCGTTCCTCAGGATTGCTTCTTAAAAGAGAAAACGACCAAAATTTGCAACAACGAAAAAGAGGTGAACTTATGAGGAGAAATGTTGACATGTCATACCTCCGTGACGATGTTGTTTGTTCTAAGCAAAGATAAAAATCGATAACGTTACTGATAATATTAGTGATTAAAAATCATGTTATGCCTTAAATTATCTCATACCCTTGTTTATCATTGAACCTCTGCGTATTAGCTGTCGAGCTATATGTTCCCTATTGATGTCGTTTAACATCTTTGCCATCGTGGATGGATATGATCCAGAGGAAATCAAGAAATGTTCTTGTTGAGATAAAACATGACCCTTTATTGATTATGAGTACCCGATTTTTAGGAGTGTCATCTATGGAGAATTCAGATGATGTAAAAACGGCGAAACTTCCTCATTTTCCGCTGTTTTCACCGAGATCTGTGCGACTATGGATCGGCATGCTACTAACGACAGGTAATTTTAATATTTCATTATGCCATCATTCTTAAATTTTGGATCTTTTGGTTTCCAGGACTCTACGCCACAGTATCTATGAGAGTGAATTTGAGTATGGCAGTCGTCTGTATGGTAAACTCGACTGCGTTTTCAACTGAATCGCCAGCGAACAGCACTTCTGAACCAACCGCATCTCCGAAGTGTGGAGCGATAAACACGGATATCAAGACTGCTGCTCACGCTGGATATACGGTAAGATTGTGATCAAAACTCTTTGGTTCTTGTTTTTGTTTATTTTTTCTCGTTTTCATCTTCTCTTCTGATCAAATATGCAGTCAGCGTAAAACGTGTTGTGTTTGGAGTGACGCGTTGCGTACTCGTTGAAGTGGTTGAAGTCGTTGAAGTTTCGTTCCCATTAAGCGCGACAAACTCTCCGAAACCCTTTTCATCTCTTTTCATTTTTCTTCTGTATAATGAGTAAGTAAGTAATAAGTATAAGTTATCACTATTTAGTCTTATGAAAGTCCTTCCACACCAGTTTTGGCGTTTGGTTTGCTTTTAGAGAATCACTAAGATCTTAACCTGGATGGATTTGATTTAAATCTCATTTTTTCGTGTAATTGTGTACGAATTTCATCCATCATAGTCTTAGCACTGAGGAAATCTTTTCTTCCTATTTTGTAAGTCCCCTTTGATTTCAGGACGTCTTCTGAAAGACTTAGGTGTGTAGAGATCGGATTTTTATCCGGGTTGTATATGCATCTAGTCCGGTCAAAGCGACATTAAACACGGTGCGATTGCGTAAGCGGCGCGGTCAAGAGAACGGTTGGAATCGAGGTGGGACCTTCGCGAAATGCGGAGAAGAATGGTGCTAGCAAGAGTACTCCCTCGATCCTAACCGCACCGCTTCAAACGGCACTGTGATTGATCCCGTTTTGAATCGACTAGTGTTAGAGTTCTTTTACGAGGGGTTTTGTGATTCCGCTATGCTCCTACATGACGAACGTCTGCAGCGAACGATAATAATGCAGGGGTGCGGGACAAGAGGTACACGTGAAAATCGGCTGCCCGCTCCTGACCTCCCTTCAGCGCAGCACGTCTCCGCGTAATCACGGCTGCCACTCCACCAGCTAGGCATCGTCTTCGAACCCCTAAGATCATCATCTATATCATCATCGATCATCTTTACCCCGCACCTTTGTTGCTCCCTAATCAACGCTGCTGGCGACGTTTGCACCGCGATGAAGCAGTGGATACTGCGAACTTAAAAGAGGGAGGAGTGTAAGACGAATTGACGCAGCAAGTTCTGATATACGAATATAGGAAACTTAGCACATATCATCGGGAATTAAGGAGAACAACTAGATCCTTTCCAATTAAAAGATATATCAAAAAGATGCTGCAGGGAAAAGAATAAAACGCATGTATTTTCATACATCTCATAATTTCACACATTTCATTCCCAAACTGTTCTATATAAACTCGCAGCGCATAAGTATGTCTTTGTCAGGATGTCATTCAACGAATTTATGTTCAACTTTCGGCTGCAACAACTATACGCCCAGCAACTTTATGACCTTATTACTTTGAATAGATTCTTTAAACTCCTTTATACATTTCACCTCTCCAAAATTGTATATATAATGCTTACGGAGCGCATGCCAAATAAAATTTAAGACTTCCTTGCACGTTTTATAGAATAAAACTTTGTATGGTTCTTCAAATTTCTTTCAACAGCGTTTCATCGCTTCATTTGTATCTACTCTCTAAATAAAATCAATATGACAGGTTAGGCGTTTTAGTGGCGGACAGAGACCTTTGTATCTTCGAGATCTGCCTTCATGTACAATGTATATCTGCGAGGCATAATTTGCGCCTCGTTAAGCATTGTATGGCGGTTTTACTCAGCTAGATAAGCAAAAAGAAGTTCCTGGAAAGCGAAAAAAAAGTAAAAAAAAATATGTAGCATTACACCGATCAGTGGGAAATTCTTTGAAGCATCTTTTGCATTTCCAGACATAGGAGATTTGTTTCCATCTAACAAGTCAAAACAGGATAATTCTAAAAGTTCTAATTCTATTCTGTAAGCGCATCGTAAGAGCTGCGAGCGCGGCGAAGAAAACTCCTCGTAAGAACAGCAGACGAATTGGGCAGGGGGGGTGATGTGGGCGACCGTCAGTGAGATGTAGCACAAGGAATCAACCAGGCTGCTGTAGCGATCGTGATGCTGTCAGGAGACGTGCGGTGCAATTAACGACGCTCATTAGTCTCCTGGATATGTGGCGGCACATCATACGGGTGCCTCTTGACCGTTCCCCATAATGCAGTTGCACGAAGAGTTGGATGAAAACTCAATCTATGCAAGCTATAATCTTAGAAACACCCTAACAATAAAATTAACAATGACACTGATTGAAAAAAACTTTGCTGTGATTAATTAGCCCTCTTTTCATGTCTGATTATACGGGAGAAAATTCAAAAAAGGAACCGGAAAAACTTCTAGGAGCTTGTCGCCCTCTGTAGATAGGTGTTAGCGCGCACAACCTCTGGAGATCCAACGCGTCAACCCTGTGGAATAAATTTATCGCCGACGGCAAAATTGCCGGCGTGGAGCCTGCAAATCTTCTACTACGCATACACATTTCAGAATAATTTGTTTTTATTGAATTTGATGTATTATGAGCTGATAAGTCGCTGATAACAATGTTATCTGCACACTCTTCTCTAATTGAGGATACTGCTAGTTCCCCACATTTGCTTCGAAGCCAGCACAGTTTTCAATGAAGAACAATGAGTTTTCAACTGTGAGAATCCTACATCTATATTTTAGGGCGATTTATTATGGAGTCCAGCAATGCAGTCCCTCCTCCTCTCAGCAACATTTTATGGTGCATTGGGAACTATTTCTTTTGCTGGTATACTAGCGGACAGGTATGGTCCAAAGATGATAGTTATAGGTGGGTTCCCCATAGGTTATAATTTGTGCAAAACCAATCTGTTATTTAAGTTGCCACTTTGGATTACGTTATCATCACATTATTAACGCCTTTCCTGGCTAAATGGTCTTACTATGCCTATTTTTTATCCAGAATCACCATGGGTATCGGAGAGGTATCCAATTTAGCATTTGCATTTTGACATTATGACAAAAGATTCGTTTTTTTGAATATGAGCAATATGAGCTTTCCAGGGTTTCATTTTTCCTTGTTTCGCAACAATTGTTGGAAAATGGTTCACCCCGGCAGAAAAATCAACAGTTGCAGCGATGTACACCTCCGGCAATCAGGTATTTCTCGCAATAATGCTTCATTTTCTTCTCAGTTGAACTATGCCATGTGGATCCGTGTATATATATATATATATATATTTCTTGTTTTCAGCTCGCTGCTGGATTTACCTCAATGATCTCCTCATACCTTTGTACATTAGGTCCTGGATGGCCCATAATATTCTACATATTTGGTGCAGTTGGCTGCCTTTGGTTAATATTATGGACAGTATTCGCAACTAATTCCCCTACCAATAATCGATTCATATCCGAAGAAGAAAAGGCTTATCTCTCAGAACATATTCATCATGGAAAAACTAAGTTAAGATCGATACCATGCGATTTTATAGTCCACTTTTTCTATCAATGTCTTTTGTAGAATAAGCTGCCTGTTCCATGGAAGCGAATGCTCTCCTCACGACCCCTGATAACCGCTGTCTTTTGCCAATACACCTACAATTTACAAGCCTCTTTGTTACAAGCTTTTTTGCCAACCTTTCTTAAAGAGGAGCTCATGCTACCACTTAGTAAGGTGGGTTAAAGCGACTATATACTAATTTCATCCCTAAAAATTATTTCCATTCCAGAATGGATTGTATACTATGATACCATTCATTTCTCAGCTAATTTCGAAAAACATACTGGGAATTTTAGCGGATTACCTTAAAAGGAATGAAATTATTGGACATACAAAATGTGCTAAAATCTTCCAGTCAGTCGGTGAGGGAGTTCCTATCTTTCTTGGGCAGCATCTGAATAATAATAGTTTTCTCAGGTTCATTCGGATCTGCAGCCGTGCTAATAGCGCTTGCTACGCTACCAAGCTGTGAAAATCCTTACCTCGCACTTCCGTTGCTTGGATTATACGGTAACCAGTTGGTCTCTCCGTTCCAAATCCATTATGTGAATGCTGTTGTATTGATTTTAGGGACTTTTTTCTCTGCCGGTATTTGTGGATTTTTTACATGTCTTTTGTGCATAGCACCTCCGTTTTCTGGAACAGTCTCGTCGATCGCAATGATATTTGGTATGCTGGGAAATATTAGCGGACCATTGATGTTGGGTTTAGTTTCCAAAATGGTACGTTTCGTTTAACTAAAGTAAAAACTTGGCAGATCTGTCGAAATAGAGAGTTAGGGGCATTTATTCAGGGCTTCAGTAATAAATGGGTAATCTCATTCGTGATCTGCAGTGGATTCAGTTTTCTTGCAGGAGTAGTTTTTTTGATATTCGGATCAGGTTAGTCTTTTTACATTGTACCGACAGCTTAGTTTCGTCACAACTTATTTACTCCTTTTTTCAAGCGAAAGTGCAGCAGTGGGCAAAAGTGCAACCGCCTAAGTCTACTTCGGCTTAGACAAAGAAGAACTCCATATTCTAGTCGTATATTCTTCATATTAAGAAGAAATGTCACGAAGTGTACAATTATGTGAATACATAAAATTATATGTTTGAAGTCGTGTTAAATCTCTTGACAATAGCTCTCTTGTATTGTAAATTTGTTTCTACTTAATTAATACAGTGCGGAATAATGTTTCGTGAATGTTGAAAAATTGTGGCAAAAAAAAACATATTGGAATTATATAGATGCTGCGGATAGCAATTAATAGTATAGGTACCCTTTGTTATTTTTTCTAATTTTTGTTTATAATAAACCAAAGATTCGTTTTGGAATAAACAACAGCATGATTTTAGTAGTTTTGCGTAGAAATATAACCTTGCATAACCCTATGAGTTGCATCGTGATTAGGGTGACGTTACAATAATTCTTAACTGTAATACAAATGAGTAGAGCAAATTTTCTATAAAGAATATACTGTTGTGTTCGTTAATAGTACTTGGTAAGAGAAATCTCCAAAAGTACTAGTTCATCTTAACTTCTATCAAATACTCTCATATGAAACGCAAACGCATCACAAGACGACACATTACAAATTGTAAAACTTTCGTGTTACTGCAAGAACTACTTTGAAAATAAAGCAAACAGTTTGGAAAACAACAAAATAAGTTATGTAACGGTTCTCACATGGCCCACATACGTATACGTGACCGCCATTAACTGGAACATATAAAATCATAGTGGATTATTTTATCAATACTCGAGATTTCAAAATACATTCATTCTACTCTTAAAAACTATATACAACAACATCTTGTAAACAGAAATTCACGATATAGATGAAGACAAATCGAGAAACGGCTTAGTGTGCCGATCACATTTTAATCACATTTCGATAGTATGAAAAAATATCAGCATCAAAGACCAAAAACGGACCGAAATGCTTGATGAAGAGGGAAGAAAGAAATAAGCATCTCTATGATCGTTTTAGTGGTAGGAAAAGGTGAATAAAAGATGGAAAAGGAAGTAGTGCAGAGCACTAGGAAATAATCCTGGAAATATGCTAATTTGGGAAATTGTGGCTAAGCGTGCCGTACCGGGAACAGTTTACAAATGATATGATCTCTAATATGCATAGAAGTGGGATGCATAAACATCCCCACAATCCTACCAGCAATCTTCTAAACAAATCCAGAACTTTGATATAACATTCTGTACGATCTCATCAGTTTTAAGTTAGAACCCTTGATACAAAATAATAGTGTGAACACACAACTGTTAAACATCATAATAATTGTACCTACCTTGTGATAAATTTCATATGTTGGTAGAAAGGAAGATAGAAACGCAAGACTAGAGCATTCTCATAGATACAAATAGATGTATCTACGTTGTTTAGCATGTGGTTAAACAGGAATAAAGATCTTACTGGACCAGAAGTCACACAGGTACGCCACACACCATTTTGAGAGGATCATGTGCCTCATTGTTGATAGTGTAGTTGAGGAGGAAAGAAAGAAAATATCTGCTGGAAAGTCTATATCATCGAACTAATCACGTTCTCATGGCAAAAGACAGCCCAGTGTTCATTGTTCATTTGCTCAAAGCAAATTCCCACATTTACAACTGTTAAGGGCTTTGATATGCACAAAAAAAAGTTACGCCAACTGGTATTCTCGTAGCGGAGACATTTACAACGACATTCTCATATAATGAAGCTACAGGATTTTCAGTATTACTCCTTTAATCAAGGATAGAAGAAATGCCATTATCAAGGAGAAAAAATAAGAATGGAGCACATGATCTATCTCGAACGCCACTATTTTCTTTTAAGAAGAAAAGAGCGAGAGGTAGCGAGATCTGCATTTAAGTCAATATCAAATCAATCTCAAATCTAGATTCGTGGAGATTCCAGACTCACTATCAATATTAAGTTCCACCGGTTTTGACTCAAAGAATCATGTCTATGTGCAGGTGTAGCTCTACTCGATGTTATGAAACTGTTCCCATAGTGAGCTTCTGAAACTGTCTACCAACGGTTTGCCAGTGGAGTTCACTTATGGATAATCCCTGTTCAGCCGTCAAAGTCGGCCAATATCCTTTATGAATTGCAATAACCTAAATGGAATAAAATCACAATGTAGAGGAGATATTAAGTGGATATGTGGAAGAGATACTTTTTGAATAGTTTCTTGGGCACTGAGACATGGTATACCCTCAAGCGCTTCGTTCTTCAAAACACCCGCTTTATCATCGTCTCCACATAGAACCTTAAAAGTGTTCTATTGTTAACGAATTAATCTCGGTAATAAAAAAGGTAGGCAATCTCAACAAGCTGTAGGAAGGACGACCTAGCGCCAAGAAGTAACCTACACTATATGTTGTTTAAGATCCATTCTTATTCTCAACCAACTTATGGATATTTCATTAAGATTTGCAACTTCTACGAATCTGAGCAGCACTTCTTCATGATATTCTTGTTATTCTGCTTCAAAATGTTCAAATCTATTCTACAAAGCCAAAAAAATCCAACATATTGGCAGAAAATCCAAGAACGTAACCATAATTTCTCAAAACGCAATGGAAGCATACCTTAACACACTGTTCGGCAGCGTCTGAAATACTTGCTAGATCATAGCCTCCTTCCAAAGCCAGGACAACCCGTCCGCCAGCAAAACCCATTAGCTGACGCGTCATAAAGCCAAACATTTCTGCCGAAATTTTATACCTGTAACAAAAAAAAACTTCATAGCAGTGAAATGGGAGAACATATTCGGCAATATGTTGATACGCACCCGCCAAGAGCATTTGGATGACCGCAGCATGCGTCAAAACCTGCTGATACAAGAATGAATGTCGGTTGGAACTGTTCCAGAACCGGCTGCACGATTACCCTCCAGGCAGCTAAGTAATCTGCGTCCCTCATAACACCTCCAGAGAACGGCACATTCACTGAGAAACCCTGAAGAATTCCAGTTTTTGGAAGCACTTTCGCAAGCATCAATTAATTCAAAGTCATGACTAAGAAAAAAGGCCAGAGTTCACCTTTCCAGCGCCTCGCCCAACTTCCGTGACAGCGCCGGTCCCCGGAAAGAAGTTCCCGTTGTCGTGACGATGAAGTGACAAGTACAGAACACTAGGATCCTCTTCGAAACACAATTGCGTCCCGTTCCCATGATGTACGTCCTGAAATCCATAGAATGTTTTGCTCTAAATACCACAAAAGATATATTCACAACTACCCAGTCAATTATCGCTATTCGGGAACATTGTTGTGGGTATCTATTCTGGAGGTAGCGAGCGGTGATAGCCACGTTATTGAAGAAGCAGAATCCCATTGCCTATAAGAAGGAAAAAATGTTGCTATTGGGGAAAGAACTGGGAAAGAAGAGACTACTCTACCTGATCCCTCTCGGAATGGTGTCCAGGTGGCCGAATACAAGCAAAACCATTTCGCAATCTGTTCTCCGCCACCTTAATGTTGATCTATGTTGGTTTATCTCAGCGATTATCAACCAAATGATCCAAATTTGAAATTTAGTGACCGAGTGAACTGAGTACATTAAATCCCATCAAGTGCGAGCAGAACAGTTGAATTTTATTACCGAAAATGCAAAAGCAACGCTTAGAAAATGGATAGTCACAACAAGAGCCGACATACTATTCCGAAAAAAATTGAAGAAAAAAACCAATAACGTAAACAGAAATAATAATCTGTTTCAGAGATGTTGCCCAGTTTTATCTTATTATGTCTTACCTGAGAAGCTAACTCAATCAGGGATCCAGCAGCAACTCGTGCAGCAGTCTGTGTAGTTGCATCGTTGAAATACGTATCAGAATCAATGCCAATACCACCACAAGGCAACTAAAGTAATTTACATTTAGAGGATTCTGGGATATCCTGTAGTTGTACGAACGAACCTGAACAAAACTTTTTAGAGGCAACTGTGACGCTTCCATTTTCAGGCAAGCAGTCGGTGAAACAGCAAAAAATGTAACGTAAGTAGGCGAATGGACCATACGAAGTTGCTCCAGAGATGCTTTCTTTGCTGCGATTCTCTCACACCTCAATCGTCTTGTGTAACTTAATCAATGAGAAGTAAAACCGATTATTACCTACTTTTGGACAAGCCCCCGCTCTAACAGCCGAGACCAGATGCTTTGCACTCTTCCACCATGCTCAACATGAGAGCTACTTTCGCCGCAGACACACTCGTGACGAGCCATGCTAGAGTCATATGCGAGACCTGTAGCTTTTCCCCCTGACATATCACTCAATCCTAGAGAAGTTGGAAGTTGTCCAGGGGAAAGCACCGGCTGTGCACAAAGTGAATCGTCATCTTCGGGCTCTTCGCTGAACAACTAATAAAATGAACCGCAAAAGGGAAATAAAACTCAAAGTGCCCCAAGAAACCAGGGTGGAATTGAAAGGAAATAAAAGATAAAAGAAAATGATCTGACCGTACGAGACTTTTCCTCCTAAGTACGAGTTCTCTAAGTTGTTGTTTGAGCAACGAGGGATTTCCAAAAACCGGCAGCTGTTGCGATAGGGTTCCAAGAGCAGCCAGACCCGGAGCAAGTTTTGCTCGATCGGCAACATCTTCCTCCAGCAAACCTCCTCCAAGGCCTATATGTGTCTTGAACAGACTTGGAAGGCTAAGGAACGGCGTCAGCTGAGCAGCCGCCATTAATGAAGCTAGGTCTGGAAAACATTTGTGTGACTCCATCATATTTATGAAGTCTTTCTGGAATTTTTACCAATAGGTAGCTGTGGAGCTTGTGCAAGGTTCGGAGCAGCAAGATTTGGCAAACTCGGTGATGGCATTATGAGATGAGGAGGGAATGCTGTGGCGGCATTTGACAAAAGAGCATCCATCGGCAAACTACCAGCAGTAGCACCATTTCCAGACGTCTCGCTATCGCTTCTCAAAACAAAATCTCAAATGCTGTCGAAAAAATAACAAAGGACTAAACCAACCGCTTCAGTTGTGGATGCGTAAAATTGAAGTTGTTCTGATTCTGCACGGGGCTCGATCCTTTGCTGAGTAATTTAGCTCGGATTCGCATCTTCAAATTCGGCTCGCTGTTCACCTTTCGGAGTTGGTATTCGGAAGACGGTTGTGAGCTGACCGCTTGGGCTGTATGCAGTGAGACTGGTACCCGGTAGGGTTCGAAGTGTGGTGATGACACGTTTACCTAAAGCTGTCCACTTGCCTTCCAGAAATCCTCGACTAACGAGTAGAGATGTAATGTGCTGGTTATCAGTTTATTACCACCTTTGCTACTACGATAAATTCGGGACAAACACGAACATACTTGTGGACTCATAGGTGCGTGTTGTTGAGGTGGTGTTCCAGCCAAATTCGTCTGACTGCCTTCCCGGTTACGTTGAGCAATCATGTTTTTCAAGCGATCTTTAGTATGCTGAGAGATTGTCTGAGATGAGGAGTTCGTAGACGCATTACGATGTTCACTAAAAAAAATCCTCTAAGATTAAAAAAAACAGCCGAAAAACTCCATACCTTCGAACTCTCTGAGGAGGAGGGGCCTCACGTGATGTGGTTGGAGACTGACTGGATCCCAGCAAACTTCCCATGGAAGAAGCGAGTGCCAAAGGAGCAACTAAAACTCGAAAACGTTTTTCAGGTAGCGCACACCTCAACGAAACCTTACCTGCCGCATCACACAATCCCTCATCCATCCTTTCTGGACCCGCTTGTGCAGCATTATTAGCGACTTGTTGTTGGGCATGTTGTTGTAAGGTCTGGTAGTACTGTTGAAGATGCTGCATGTTTAGTGCTTGTTGTGCACGTTCGAAATGCGCCATCAAATCCATTTGTTTCTGTTTGAAAACCTAAAAACGTTAAACAGTTGTATTAAGATTGAATAATGCTAGAAGTAAAGATAACAACAAAACACAGAAGGATTGGAGGAACCATAGTTGTGAGGAGAAAAGGTAGGAAAAATGTGCGAAGCACGTGCACGCCAATGTTCCTCATATTAAGCCACGTACGTCAGCTGATAAAATAACAAGGAGAGAAAAACTGCATTTTATGGATTCCCAGAATTTTCGAAGGTAGAATTCTAAAAAGAAGCTGAAATGATGAGTATAACATTCACGTGTTATTCATAGACGTATTTGTGTGAGGACCAGACATTAAGCTAAACTTTCACCACAAAAATGAACTGGACCGACAGAAGTGGTGGGCCCAACCAAGAAAAGATAGCCTCATAATGGGAAGAAGCAGTAGTTGCAGATTCTTTGAAAGAAGGAATTGATGTCTCCGACAAGTAGCGCGGTAAAAGACAATGTGTCAGAGGATGTGCTTATAAACAGTTCGCATAAACAGAGACCACAAAAGAACCCTGCAATAATGAAACTAGGTCAAACAAACATCGAAGACTATAGAAAGTCATATAACATACCTTTCAAAAACAATAGCACGACACGAGAAAACAAGAGCATCTTTATGGATATACCTGGCACATAATCAAGTATCCTAGTAAAAGAATGGTAGTTGTAGGTTCTTTTCGGAAAAAAAAATTGACTTTTAGCTTCCAACATTTCACATTCCTGTTGCAGGCACAACTGTGAATATAAAACTCATTCTCTGAATTATACTTATGTACATCTACGGTATCGATTGTCATTTTTCTGTGTTGCTCATTAATCACTTAAGGAACAGAGTCCCTTATGTGATAAATGGGCAACACAGAAAAAATTGCATCTAGGACGCGAACTCCACCAAATGAAGATAACTAACGCTAAATTTCACAGCTTGAAAATTTCGAATCCCTCTGCTTGAACTTTCATTTTACGCAGTGAAGTAGAAATGGTGTACTAGTTTTATGAATGGTGGATTGCGACAGCTTTGCTCATTAAACAGGAGTCCTAATCTGTTATATTCGGAAACCGCGATGAACAGAATCTATGCTCTCCTTGCTTACTACGTTGCTGAAGATTTACACCGCCAGCGCTCTGTTCCCGCTTGTTTTGTGCTTCGAAACACAAATAGTGCAGAAATCGCCTTTTCTTCTTTGTTCAAAGATCAAAAGATAGGCGGAATTTAGACCGTGAGACACTTCGTTGGAATATATAGAAGAGACACTTCACTTTATTCGTGTCTATAAGGCCGTATACATCTTCCAATAAATGAAAGGGTTCTTATACTTTTTACAAACGTATTGCGGCATTTTGAGTGGGCAGGAACTATCTATAACATCACTCAACATAGAAACATCGTTGTTACTCACTCCATAAAATAGAGTCCCGTAAAGTGTAAATTTATCAAAAAGCACATCACAATGGACACATCCACTCGGGGCGTAGCACGCTTTGCATATTTGACAGCAGAATTATTAAATAATTTCCACAAAATAGAATAAAGAACTGAGGAATTCAGAAGAAACTTATTTTTATCACATTTCATTCTAAAAATATTCGCCGCTAGAGGGAAATAGGCCCGAAAAATCAAACTGAATGCATCCTCACGTGTTCTCCATTTCGTAAGCACGACGACTTAATGTCGAGAAAAATGTATGTGTGTGTATGGTGGTGTGTGTGTGTGTGTTGCGATGTGTGTGTATGGTGATGTGTGTGTGTGTGGCGATGTGTGTGTGTTGCGATGTGTGTGTATGTGTTGCGATGTGTGTATGGTGATGTGTGTTGCGACGTGTGTGTATGGTGATGTGTGTGTGTGTGGCGATATGTGTGTGTTGCGATGTGTGTGTATGGTGATGTGTGTGTGTGGCGATGTGTGTGTATGTGTTGCGATGTGTGTATGGTGATGTGTGTTGCGACGTGTGTGTGGTGATATGTGTGTCGATGTGCGTATGTGTTGCGATGTGTGTATGGTGATGTGTGTGGCGATGTGTGCATGAATATGTGTGGCGATGTGTGTGTATGGTGATGTGTGTGGCGATGTGTGTGGTGATGTGTGTGGTGATGTGTGTGGCGATGTGTGTTGCGATGTGTGTGGTGATGTGTGTGGCGATGTGTGTATGAATATGTGTGGCGATGTGTGTGTATGAATATGTGTGGCGATGTGTGTATGTGTGTGGCGATGTGTGTATGTGTGTTGCGATGTGAGTGTATGGTGATGTGTGTGGCGATGTGTGTGGTGATGTGTGTGGTGATGTGTGTGGCGATGTGTGTTGCGATGTGTGTGGTGATGTGTGTGGCGATTGTGTATGAATATGTGTGGCGATGTGTGTGTATGAATATGTGTGGCGATGTGTGTATGTGTGTGGCGATGTGTGTATGTGTGTTGCGATGTGAGTGTATGGTGATGTGTGTGGCGATGTGTGTGGTGATGTGTGTGGTGATGTGTGTGGCGATGTGTGTTGCGATGTGTGTATGGTGATGTGTGTGGCGATGTGTGTATGAATATGTGTGGCGATGTGTGTGTATGAATATGTGTGGCGATGTGTGTATGTGTGTGGCGATGTGTGTATGTGTGTTGCGACGTGTGTGTGGTGATATGTGTGTCGATGTGCGTATGTGTTGCGATGTGTGTATGGTGATGTGTGTGGCGATGTGTGTATGAATATGTGTGGCGATGTGTGTGTATGAATATGTGTGGCGATGTGTGTATGTGTGTTGCGATGTGTGTGTATGAATATGTGTGGCGATGTGTGTATGTGTGTGGCGATGTGTGTATGTGTGTTGCGACGTGTGTGTGGTGATATGTGTGTCGATGTGGTATGTGTTGCGATTGTGTATGGTGATGTGTGTGGCGATGTGTGCATGAATATGTGTGGCGATTGTGTGTATGGTGGTGTGTGGCGATTGTGTGGTGATGTGTGTGGTGATTGTGTGGCGATGTGTGTTGCGATGTGTGTGGTGATGTGTGTGGCGATGTGTGTATGAATATGTGTGGCGATGTGTGTGTATGAATATGTGTGGCGATGTGTGTATGTGTGTGGCGATGTGTGTATGTGTGTTGCGATGTGAGTGTATGGTGATGTGTGTGGCGATGTGTGTGGTGATGTGTGTGGCGATGTGTGTGGCGATGTGTGTGGTGATGTGTGTGGTGATGTGTGTGGCGATGTGTGTGTATGAATATGTGTGGCGATGTGTGTGTATGAATATGTGTGGCGATGTGTGTATGTGTGTGGCGATGTGTGTATGTGTGTTGCGATGTGAGTGTATGGTGATGTGTGTGGCGATGTGTGTGGCGATGTGTGTGGTGATGTGTGTGGTGATGTGTGTGGCGATGTGTGTTGCGATGTGTGTATGGTGATGTGTGTGGCGATGTGTGTATGAATATGTGTGGCGATGTGTGTGTATGAATATGTGTGGCGATGTGTGTATGTGTGTGGCGATGTGTGTATGTGTGTTGCGACGTGTGTGTGGTGATATGTGTGTCGATGTGCGTATGTGTTGCGATGTGTGTGGCGATGTGTGTATGAACATGTGTGGCGATGTGTGTGTATGAATATGTGTGGCGATGTGTGTATGTGTGTTGCGATGTGTGTGTATGAATATGTGTGGCGATGTGTGTATGTGTGTGGCGATGTGTGTATGTGTGTTGCGACGTGTGTGTGGTGATATGTGTGTCGATGTGCGTATGTGTTGCGATGTGTGTATGGTGATGTGTGTGGCGATGTGTGCATGAATATGTGTGGCGATGTGTGTGTATGGTGATGTGTGTGGCGATGTGTGTGGTGATGTGTGTGGTGATGTGTGTGGCGATGTGTGTTGCGATGTGTGTGGTGATGTGTGTGGCGATGTGTGTATGAATATGTGTGGCGATGTGTGTGTATGAATATGTGTGGCGATTGTGTATGTGTGTGGCGTTGTGTGTTTGTGTGTTTCGTTGTGTGTGTATGGTGATGTGTGTGGCGATGTGTGTGGTGATGTGTGTGGCGATGTGTGTGGCGATGTGTGTGGTGATGTGTGTGGTGATGTGTGTGGCGATGTGTGTATGAATATGTGTGGCGATGTGTGTGTATGAATATGTGTGGCGATGTGTGTATTGTGTGGCGATGTGTGTATGTGTGTTCGATTGAGTGTATGGTGATGTGTGTGGCGATGTGTGTGGTGATGTGTGTGGTGATGTGTGTGGCGATGTGTGTTGCGATGTGTGTATGGTGATGTGTGTGGCGATGTGTGTATGAATATGTGTGGCGATGTGTGTGTATGAATATGTGTGTATGTGTGTGTGTGTGTGGATGTGTGTATGTGTGTTGCGACGTGTGTGTGGTGATATGTGTGTCGATGTGCGTATGTGTTGCGATGTGTGTATGGTGATGTGTGTGGCGATGTGTGTATGAATATGTGTGGCGATGTGTGTGTATGAATATGTGTGGCGATGTGTGTATGTGTGTTGCGATGTGAGTGTATGGTGATGTGTGTGGCGATGTGTGTGGTGATGTGTGTGGTGATGTGTGTGGCGATGTGTGTTGCGATGTGTGTATGGTGATGTGTGTGGCGATGTGTGTATGAATATGTGTGGCGATGTGTGTGTATGAATATGTGTGGCGATGTGTGTATGTGTGTGGCGATGTGTGTATGTGTGTTGCGATGTGAGTGTATGGTGATGTGTGTGGCGATGTGTGTGGCGATGTGTGTGGTGATGTGTGTGGTGATGTGTGTGGCGATGTGTGTGTATGAATATGTGTGGCGATGTGTGTGTATGAGTATGTGTGGCGATGTGTGTATGTGTGTGGCGATGTGTGTATGTGTGTTGCGATGTGTGTGTATGGTGATGTGTGTGGCGAAATTAACAACAATAACACATGAGAACAAAAAAAAACACAAAATATCACATGAAACCTCTTTCTGTCCAACTGCTCAAGGAAGAATTTCGCAGGCCCCATCTAACTCAAAAATCAACCTTATGGCACGTTTGAGATTTTCATCTTCTGTCTGTGCAGAAAGGTTATAATCACTGACCTCTGCCGTGCTCCAATATTCAACGTATGAAAATCTCATTTTTCGTGAATATGCGCACTTCTACGACCAAGAGATAGCCATTTTCCATGTTTCGTCCTTCGTCTTCGTTTTCAAAGAAAATTGTCGTGATGATTTTTAAAGAAAAAGAAAAGCTTTCCCCCATTCTGCTACAATAGCGAAGCTCTCATTGTTATGGCTTGTCAGACACATGAACATTCATTAATCACGGGTTACAACTATAATGCACTATTACGTTTCTTCTATTCCTACACATTATTAGGTACACGTCTCTTAATAACTGTTACTGACACGTCCACGTTTGTTTACGAATTAGTGCAGTGTTCTCTGCCTATTGTACGTGAAAAATTCGAGAATCTACAATCATTTAGTAAGTTCAACGGGCAGATAACAGACATTTTCATCCCAACATGATCTTGCTACACATCCACTTGTTAAGCAAGTATGCAGCAGTGAAAAAAAAGAAAAAAAGGAATGAAACAGAGAGACGAGAGCTGAAGCAAAATCCAGAGGAAAAAAATCGAACAATACGTAAAAGTGATTAGGAAGCAAATCGTCCATCGCAACAACCGACATCGAAAAAGATTGCTGATAAAAGTACAATGCAAGAAGGCAATAAGGCCATGAAAACTATCGCTCCAAAAGTGTATTACAGACTAATCGATTAGAAATCTACTATAATTCGTTTATTTTTGATGCAGCGATTGCAATAAAGACAACGGATAACAGTTTGCAAGAAATAAATCTTCCTTTATTCTTCCTGCTCCGAAGAGGAAATGAAAACTACAATTTAGCAGTGTTCAGTTCCCTGCACACAGCAGTTACATAATCGCCTCTATAGGAAAAGCGGAGAGAGGGAGAGGGAGAATGGTTCGTTCCACTGCGAGCGCTTTTCATAATACACTCAGTCTTGTCGGAGTATTTTCATTCTAGTTCGGAAAAATGCAAAACATTGTGCGCTCTTTAGTCATTTCACTGAGTTTTAATCCAGGAAAAAATGACCAGAATTGACGAGGAACGTAACACTGAGAAATAATAATAACATAATAATCTATTTTTAAAAAACAATTCAGTGTCGCTAGGAGCAATTACGGTGTTAGCCAACTAAATGCGGTAATTTGCACAAGAATATCTTTTTTTAAAGAAGAAGTTTTTGCATCTAACTCTAAAAACGACCAGATACTTAAATAAAATCGTAGGACTATTGCGGAAAATTCAGCGTGTAACTTATTGAGGAAAAAATCATATATCTACTGGTTTCGCAAAAATGTACGTAATGCCGCAAGCTAGGAGTTAATTCTCCCACTAAAGCAAAAATGAAAAAACGAAAACGAGAGAGGAAAGCGATAGTTTTCACTCATTTCTGTCAAAGACGCATAATAATTCATGACGAAATCAGTCTGATAATATTTCGTATAACATAATAATAATAATAATAATAATAATAATAATAATAATAATAATAATAATAATAATAATGATAATAATAATAATAATAATAATAATAATAATAATGATAATAACAATAATAATAATAATAGTAATAATAATAATAATACATAAAATGCGATACTTGGAGTAACCAAATTTCAAAAGATCTGTTTCGGGGAAGAGGGAAGACACCAGAGTTGAGAGGTAATCAGAATATTATATGAAATGAAAGAATGTGAAGCGCTATATAATTCCGCAAAACGACTAGCCTATTTATTCATGGATAACAGAGCCCAGTCCATGAGCACATGAGTAAATCTCATAGCACCTCTTCTCGTAGAGGTGCAATAGACGAAATTCAGTCTTCACCACTGCTAATAATAGAGAATTTATTAACTTGCATAGTATCTTCCACATCCTTCCAGGATTCAGAATGTACTAAAAAACTTTCAGTGTATATCTACTAACTGCTGGTGAATATTTCGTATTCATAGGTATTCTAGAAATCGTCTACGGAAACTCATCATAGTACGTGATCCTGACAAACTAATTAACATTCTAGTGCAAAAACGTTAAAAATTCACGGCGATCACACATGATTCGAATGCAGATGATATCGTTTAACAGAAGGGACCATATCATTAAAATGACACAAGGACAAAATGCACATTTTTAAGGCGAATTTCTAAGCAAAATTTATTGTACTGCATCATTTTCTCCTAATCACTTCACTTTCCATAATATAAGTGACGCAGCCTTTCGCTTTAGATTAAAACCCTGTGATGTTGCTGCAACGCATAATTTCATAGAATAAATTATAGAAAATTGGTTTTTTTCACTTAATGTGCTGGCTTCTATCTACTTCAGTCCGAGAATAAAACACCGCAGTCACGAAACAAAAAGGTGAGAAAGAGTGAGGCGCGCAGATGCTTTCTTCGAAATTGTACCATTCAATAAGTTTTTAAAGGCATCACCCCATCTGAGGTGGTGCAGATTTCAGGTGGAGTATTCGTATACGGGATGGGAGACTATAGAGAGGGGGGTGATTCCGTCCAATTCTTTCTGATTGCCGTAGAAAACGGTCCGGAAGATACGGCTTCGAGCGTTCCGGCGCACTATTTTCCACAAGGAGTTCGATTGGAGCGCGCCAGGCTTGTGCGGCGCGGCATCTTCCGGGCCGTTTTTTTTACGGCAATTAGGAAGAAATGGACGGAATCACCCCCCTCTCTATAGTCTCCCATCCTGTATACGAATACTCCACCTGAAATCCGTACCACCTCAGATTCGTGAAGTGATGCCTTTAAATCGATATCATCATCTGCGTATGTAAAAATCTGGAACATGAACATACAGCAATTTTTACATTTTTATATAGCTGGCACCGTTTCTGCGTAATTGCAGCTTATGGAGGTGTTTCGTTCCTCCAAAAGGAATAATCCACACCGATAATCGGAGCTCTAATTAATTACGGCTTTTTCTAATTACCCTGTTTCTAAGATCTGGGAGCTAAGTAAATTAGTAGTCTATTTGAGCATTGCCTTCCACAGAAATTCACTGCCCATCGATTTCCGAGCTACCTCCATGGTTACCATATCAGGTAAAAATAGCTTATTAATGATGATTACATAGCGTATACAAAAGCGTGCTCTCACAATTTCTAAGGATAAATGCATAGAGGACCCAGAAAGAAACGGATAACATCACAACAAGTTTAATTATGTCTCAAATTTAACCGCATCCTAATCATCAGCATAATTTGAGTAATATGTGCTGTTTTCGGAAAACGATCCAGTGAAAATTGAAATATTCTTGAAAATAGCATTCTAATTATAGAAAATAGCTAGAATAAACACTGGGGCGGAGTTTCGCGATGAATAGGTGATTCACAAAGAAAACCTAGACAACAAGCAGGAGGATCGTATTCAGAACCTGGCTTATTTACATATGCACAGAAGCGCTCACACAACATTTACACAGAATTTGTCGCAATCCTCAACAATTTGTTCTAAAAATGTCTATTTAATCTCACAAGCATACCTCTTAAACAAAAGTTTGATATATATATATATATATATATATATATATATATATATATCAAACTACTACTCTAGAAATTGCCTGCATAAAAAAAACTGATTGCCATTCCAAAAATTCTAACGATCAGACAGTTTTCTGTGTTTTATGTTTATGTTTATCCTAATCAGTGCACATACAATTTCAAAGAAAACGATATTCGACACGGCCGCATTTTCAGAAAAAAAAATTCGTATTCTTTATAGTGAAAAAAAAAGAGAAAATGACACCTCAAAGCCGAGAAATGAATTCCGCAAGCACTAGACAGCAGACTCTGAGTCAAAAATTGATTAATAAATAAACCAAAGGACGTTCATGACTAAGAATGAGCAATCCATCTATAAGCATAAAATCGGAATCAATTCACCAAACTAGCACTATTTTTAGTCCCACAATTTCTGATCTTTAATCCGATACTACACGTGTTTCATCGGGATTAAATTAAATGGGACACCATTAACAATTATATGTTCTTTACTTTTTAAAATTCCTCCATTCACCGTCCTGCTCTGCATAAAGTAGTGGTAATAGTAAACGTGAGGATTTGCTTCTCCTGCAGTTAAAAAGTATTCAGTAGTTCCGAAAAACCTTCTGCATTACACTTCATGTTTTGTTCAAAAAAAGTTACAGACAGAAGAAATTCATAACAATAAATCCAAGAGTTTAAACGAAATCCTGGATCATAGCGTGATTCTGCCGTATTCACATATTAAAAAAAGACAAACTATTGGCTACGACTAATCTACTGCTAAAGCGAAATAGATAAGAAAAACTAAACATAGAAAACCTATCTACAATCTAATACAACAATATTCTTTTAGAGTGGCTTAAAACTGAAAAGGTGCGACATTCAGATGATTCTGATAAAAGTTCGTTGGTGCCTTATTGTAGAAAAGGAAAAGTACACATTAGCAGCAGAATAAAAGCTATTATTAACACAAAATATTACAAATTAAACGTGTAGTTAGTATGACTAATGTGACCCGACAAACTTTGTACTTGAAAAATATCCTTCTCGAGAACCCATTACAACATAGGATTTACAACTCGCATCTTTCGCCTACATTATAAATGCATAGTTTCAGGTTTATAAACGAATTTAGTGAAATCTGACTGAAGTATAATGAGTTAGCACATATGCTGTGCTTCATTCACTGTAGTACTTGAAATTGTGGAGCTAATAAAACCACGAACAACTATCTCCTGAGATCTACTCTTCAAAACAACATATTTAGAAAGCAGCAAGGAAGTTCGATCGTTTGTCTATCTAGGATTTCTGTCGGATAAGACTATAAAACTCAAGGAACCACTCTGCATACATTGGCGCTTCTGCGTAAAGTTGGCGATAATAATAATAATAATAATAATAATAATAATAATAATAATAATAATAATAATAATAGTAATAATAATAATAATAATAATACTAATAATAATAATAAGAATAACAACAATAATATATAAAACTAACACGAGCTTTCATAACAAGTTCGATCGTCGACTTCGTTACCCTATGCGGAGACAGGTTTTCAATTCTCCTACGATGAGTTTCTATTCTCTTTAAAATAACATATATCTAATCAGTCGCAGAAAAAAAACATGTAGTTGAAAGCAACCACTGCAAAACGGCACTGGTAGTGCTGGAACAGTATCCTAAATAATGTCGAGAAAAACCAAATTTATCGGTAGATTTGACATTTGATGGACTAACGTAGTCCATGTGCAAACCTCTATTCCATATAAACATATCGCAGTTATCGTTTTACATTTAAAAAAAAATCTTCCTATAAACGAAAATCCAGCAAGTGCATACCATATTGGATACCAGTTATTTAGCGCGAGATTTTCAAATATCACCAATCACACACTCAGTTGTTTCTACTTTATCAGAAATTGATGTGAACCATCAATTCCCGATAAAATTAAGACAGGAAAAAAAAAACTGTTTTTAGAACGAGAGTAAGCTGTTGTCCGCAGCAACGCTTGTTGACTCTCGGCACTATTTTGATCAATGCTGTCAAAATAGCAAATTAGCTACTAGCAGAAAATATATGAACTGGAAACTAGTTCCAAAAAAGCACAACCTGTCAATTAAATAGTATGGGATCAAGAGATCATAATAAAACATCTGCAAAAAGGTGTAATTTTGTAGTTACGCTTCGAAAGGGTGGATTAGGTGGAACGAGGGGCAAAAAAATTGAGCTGAAGAGGACTCGATATTTAAAAAAAAACAAGCTTTCCTCGTCTTCAAGTAGTTATGCTCAAAGGCGTCAAACTTTGCTTACTTTGGCACCATCAAAATACACACATTACGACGAAGCTGTTTAATTGCAGGAATCTCCAATGTACCGGGAACTAGTCACCACATATTACATCCTTAGTAGTCGTACATCCTAATACGTCCTATGCTCCTGCATTCTCTCGGCCGTCTCGCCTATCAAATTAGTCATCTACTTTGAAAAAAGATCAGAAATTACCAACTGATGAGTTAATCACATATTTATTAGCAGCTAATTTCTTCCTCAATTTCACATTTCTCCTGACCTACTAGAATGAAAAAGGGTAAACTTAATTAAGAAATAAATAATAACGCTTTTCTTTCTCCAGCACTTCAAGAGGGAAAAACTGTACATCTTAAGTTAAGCACACAAAGATAGTCCACAGAAGTAGTAAAAACCACAGTAAATCTTGCTCATATACCATATGCAGAATTCGATAAATGTAGTTTCCGATTAAATCAAGTGCTGCTGATGTTGTAACATTTCAAGCAAAAAAGTCCTTTTGAAATTTATTACGCACACGAACCACTTTTAATTATAGCAAACTAGGCGAGAAGTGTTTTTGTCTACAGAAAAAAAAAACAACCTTCCCAGAATAGAAAACAATTATTTCATACCAAATAGAAAAGTGTCTGAAAGTGCAAAAGTGTATTTCCAAGAGATGCTAGCTAGCGAAGACGATACATGTACGGCAATGCAGACAAGTGGTTTGAAAATGATGGTTAGGTAATAACCCGTTTACACGTCTTCTTAAAGCTACGGAGAATCGTATGAGCAGTAATAACGAAACGAGTTGAGTAAAATAGGAAATCAGTGAAGCTAACTCCCCTAAAAACTCGAAAAGAAATTGTGACCACAAACTGAATTTACAATGTTATTATTCTGGAGAGCAAAGCTAGGAAAAGGCAGTGAAATGGCCCGAAAAATCATTCAAAACCTTTGGTTTACGTAGCGTTTCAATTCAGAGGCAGAGAGAAGTTAGAAGAATTCCGAATACCATATTCAGCACAGAGTATAGCCTGCATGAGACAGAAACCAACTATTTCTAAGATTTTCTAAGGTTTATTGTACGAAAGAAAATAAGTGCATAAGCGCAAAGGAAATCCATGAACTCTTAATATAGATATCAACTGTTTTTTTCCATCCGAAAAATAAGGCAATATTTATCAGTTGACTTATATAAATGTTTATACTGGATCACAACAGCACCTCTGAATCTTTTTTTCCAGGACTTTTCCTGTAAAATGAGATCAAACGCCTACAAATTCGCACTTGCGTCAATTTCTATGGTGTCACTGCTGTCTCATAAGGCGTATCCGTTGCCGTTGCAGCACGTATCTCCAGACGAACAACCCAGCGGGTTCTCAATCACAGGAAAAGATTGGAGGATTAGTTCAAGCCCTAAAGATAGCACAAAGAGATAACATAGTTGAAATGTATGGATGCAAGGATGTTTTCCCTCTTCTCAAATGTTGTACGCATCGAAGATCGAATTTGCTTGAGCCGCTATCAAAACTTTTTCGCGACTGTTTCGAGACATCAGTAGATTTCGTAGCAACAAAGCCTTCATTGACAGTGAATGTTTTGAAAAAATTGTTACTTTGAAGATAGGTGACATTAGAGATATGCACCCTTACAAAGAAAATTGAGGACACATTTGCCACCGCTTTAATCGCTTTAGCGAAGTCGAGCGAGAAGCACACGTGCTATTGTTGGCAGATTGTTCAAGAACTGCAAAAGTCATTGCTATAAAGTGCAAATATGATCGACGAAGTTTGTGAGCTCCAGAACACTAAAAAAATCCCTTCTTTATTGACAACAAGTACCAATACTTGTGCCATTGCAAGGAAATTCTTATTTTTCTCCAACTGAATAGGAACTCAAAAAACTTCGCGGACCCATCACAGTTTCCGTTTGTGAGAGGATAAGCAGAAAAATTCAACAATAACCGTTGTGATTACAATGATATAGGATTACTCGATCATTCTAGACGTTATTTAGAACTCAAAACAAGCTTCCATTCTCGAAGTATTGCTCATATTGAATTGGTGAAATACAACTAAAACACAAGAAGAATGGACCGAACGTCCTTAAAAGGTATCGCAAATGCAAAATTCTAGAAATTTTGGATATTGTGCGGCCAAATTATGGATTTCAGGACAATGAACTCAACCCTGCAACTTGTTTGCGAATAAGGTACACTCATTCACTGAGGGACTAAATATTTGGCAATACTTGAACATCAAAAAAAAATTTGAGGTTTTACTAGTAATTTCGTGAAAAAAAATACCTTCGCTCAAAAAAGAACCTCAGAAAAGCAAAATTTTGGTGGAACAGTCATGCATTGAGAAACCGAACATTAATGAATTAACATTAAAGAAATCAAATACTAACGGTGGGATAAACTTGATGAATACGCTTCCTCGAATAGAGAGAGTAAATGTTGCACACTTGAACAATTAAGACAAATAAGACAGGTAAAGAACAAATGACTCTTGATATCCTTCTCATTACGTCGGTCACCATATCCTACCTCTATTATTTCGGAGGAGCACCCAAGACAAAATAGAACGGATAGATCCTTGAAGCGATGAATTTCCGGTGAGAGATTATTCAAAAGAGAAAAGAACGGCTAGAAAATGACACATGCTCACTACCTGTCAACTGTCTGTACACCTCAATAGGCTCTAAACGAATCCAAAACTATGAAGGGTTCATCTACATCAAAAGCGCAGAAGGGCGCACATTACAGCATAAAGATAAAAAAGTTTTAAGCAAAATTTATCTGACTGCATGAAGGCAGGATCTCTTTACCGCTCACTTCAACAGAGCACTTCATCTCAACGACGCCATCTAAAGTGCATTTACCAGTTATTGCAACCGACGTGTCCACTTCCAGAATGAATAAGGAGCGAACGACTAGAAAATTCCAGTTTCTCGATGACGTATGTACTTTCAGTCATCAATTATCGGGAAGGGAAACTCCCAATTTCGTCAAAACCAGAAGTCCTACAAGAGATACAATGCCATCTTAAAACGTAATTACGCACAAAATATTCCAAGAAACATTCATACGAGGAGCAAATGAGCAGAGAAACTCCCAATTCTATACCAAAACCCATAAAACCTATGTGGGATACTTGTCCAAGACCAAACATGGGTCATCTACGTCATTTCCCATCATACATCTTTTCGCTCGGCGATTGATAGCGCTGAAATGGGCAACCAGTATGGCATTTACGAACTCAAAGCATTTTTTTTATTAAGAGTTAACCGCCTATTAATGAATTACTGCAGACAGTTTATACGTAAATATAATAATGTGAATGGGAAAAAAAGGACAAGAGAAATCCTCTCTGGACTGAGAATATTCCTTCTCATTAGTACTAAAATAGCCAACAAACGTTTTCGACCAACTTAAACATTAATCTTCACAGAAAACAAGTGAAATATACGTTTATATGTAATCTTCACCTCCAAAAGGTTAGAGATATTAGGAATGAAGGGAAAAGTAAAATGAATTTTCCCAAAAAAATAAGTCTAAACAATAGTCTACTAAACCAGCGTTTGTTCTAACTTCTACAAAATCCTAAAATATTTCGTTTTCCACAAAAAGAGAAACAACTAAATGCACTTTCCTTGATTGACCTTTGCAAACATAATACAATTATGGAGACAGGCTTATTACAGTATCGCGATTACATTAAGTCAGCAAACAGTGCACCACTCAATTTTATTAGTGTTTCTAGTTCAAATCTTTTTTATTTTTAAAAAGAAACAGCTGACAGATTTGCTTCCTGTGTCTTCAGGCACTGGAAGTTACTTGGATTTCAACAGTAGAATACTACTATGTAGGATAACACATAGATTACATCACATCCGTGATAATAAAATGGGAGAAACGAAAATTTTTGTTGTGTGCAAGATTGCGACAAAGTGGTGAGACCCTCTTTACAGGATCATTCCAAGCTAATCCAGTAAAGGTTAGGACAGCAACTGTCGGTGAATAGATGCTGCAAAGCAATGTCCATTATCTCATTACCCAACTACGGTGTGAACTCGAGTATGGGCCCTCCAACTACTAAACATGCCCGAGTGTGTGTCCTACGTATTGAGGCGAGCGCGATGCGAATCGATCGGAGGCGGCAACACAGCAAATAATGGCTAAAAATAGAAACAGGCGAGGCAACAGCCAAGGAAAATGAGGGACAAACTAGCACTAGCACGCCGCAAATCATGGATAAAACGGAGGAAGTGGCGACGAAAAAGAACAACAATGAGATGGCATCAAGTACAAAATATGGAGCAACATGAAAGGAAAACTAGGAAAAAAAACGGCCGAACAAAGAATATGAGCGGAAAAATGTAGGAATATCATGAAAGCGTACCTCTTGTAGCTGCAGAAGACTAAGATTTTCCGTTTCGGATGCGGATTCTGTGACGCTGCCGGAGGGCAGAGCATCACCAGCAGCACTGGAGCCACCCTCACTCATACTGTAATTTCAAAAAACGGCCATTATAATGCACTATTCAGCAGATCACATGAATATGTGAGCTAAAATTTTGTCTCGAACAGGTGACAGATGCCATTCGTAATCAAATAAAACAACGAAAAGCGGTCAAAACCCTCACAAACATCAACACCGCTTTCAACATCATACATACCGACAAAAATCAACGACAAACATCATAAATGAACACACATCCACAACTGCAGCCCAGTCGCCAATGCTACAATGAGAGCACGTGCTCTCCGTACTAATGCTGCTGACGCTGTTGCTGGCATCGCTACAACATTTCCGTCCGCTACGCAGTTACACGCTAACTTTACCCTCGTCTGTTGTAATAGTAGACAATTACAAAACGAAACTCTATAGACTGCCTGACAAACAAAGAAATAATCAGACGTACGATAGTGGAGAGCTTCCGTGTGTGCGAGCCTCTGCGTCTCTGACACCCGCCCCCTATTCTCTGCAATCCCACCGTTTGTGACTCCTCACGCCGACAAACGTGAGAATCCATGCATGAGTGCGATAACGTGCGAATTGCTGGAGGTGTTTGGATGAGAGGATGAGTTCGAGTTCATTGTTTCATGTGGCTCATTGCATTGATCTTTAACAACAACCCAGGTAGTGACTGGTAGCATGATTTACGCATGTACACCGCTCATCGAGGTCTAGCTCCGGAACTTGGAAGTTTTTCCATCGCTGGTACAACGGTTGCAGTTTTATTCGGCATTAAGATGCGCCGATTTTTCACATTGCTGTTCCGGAAAGAACAGAGAACTGGATGCTTCATGACGTCCTCAAACATATCTCAAGCTACGACGAGCAGAGTGACTTCGTTCATGACTCCACATACGGTTATCGAGTGTCGTAGCTCTTTAGAAGCCTTTCAAAAAGCTAGCGAACTCTCATCTGCTCTTTGATTTCGTTGGAAATTTCTTCGGCAGAAATTCAGTCGAGGAGGAAATATGACATCTGGTTGAACAATTTATTTCCAACTTTATCACCTGCAGCGATCATCTCCGTTGTAGATTTTAGGACCCAAATCTTAAGATAAGAATTTATTTTAAAGAAAAACTATTCGGGAAGCGTCTTTAGAAACCATTTGCGTTTTTGTCCTCTCCTTTTGTGGTGTGTTCGAAGTTTTTTTTTTTCTAATGAGGTAAGAGGAACTTTGAAGGGTTGTTGCGGGAATGTTGGATTGTCTGAAAAAAGGATTTTAGGAGGCAACACATGGCTATTCCCGTACTCTTCTTTTAGTTCAGTCTCATTTTTCGTCATAACTTACTCAATTTATTACAAAATCGGTGTTTTTTAGTTCCTGTAGGTGACGCTGGTATGCTCTCCTGTAATTTCAGAGAATTTCTCACCTACGCGTGGCAGAGCTGGTGCTCCAAAGGGAGGACTTGGCGAACTGTCTTTTTTAGTTTGCTTTTATTTAAAGACTCTTAAGCAATTGAACTGCAGAATGAATCGGAGTTAATAGCCACACACGATCTTCACATCTCGATCTCAACCAAATCATTGCTACTTACGAATTTTGTGACGAAAAATTTCAGTTTCATAAGTTTTTTGTTTCGCTTAACAGAGTTGTCTCTCTTATTTACGACTCAAAAATGATTAAATAAAATATTAAAAATTGATTAAATTCTTAAAACTAACCCTGAACTAATACAATTTACTATGAAACACTCACTGAAATAATGTGTAAGAATTTTTATAAATTCATTTCGGTAAACGACTTAGACGTGCAGGAAATCATAATATATTATCAACACTGAAAGTTTTCTACAAAAATGATTGTAGCAAGCTAGATCTACTATAGCTTGAAATAATCAGCCATGTAAATTTTTGGTAATTTACAGCTTCTGCCTTTTTAGTCCAAAAAATTTCGGACCAATTAAAGGAGTAGAAGTCGTTTGCTGTCAAATATGAGATCTATCAACTGTCTGACGAGATTTGAAAACTATTAAAAAGAACTTTGCAGCCGTGTGTAAACCTCTGAGATTTAAAAGAAACTGTCCTTGTTATATGTTAGCGTGAAAAAACTCGTAATATTATAAGATTACCAGGAAGTTTCATCACAAAGCTTTGTAAGGAAGAAGGAATTCCTGAAATAGTTACTGTTCTGGGTTTGCTGCAAATCCTGTATCACGTCTCAGAGCGGCGCAGCGGTGGCTCTGGTCGTCGGGCAGCTATGGTGGCGAGACTTCGTCTCAGCAGGTTCAACCACAAAGCCACAAAGGTGCCCGACTAGTAGCCCGGTCCTAGGGCCGAGCCTATAGGCTAGCTAAATGCGTAGTACGCTAAGTACAAGGTGGTACGACGATTCCGGTGCCAGACCGCTAGCTTGCTAGCGCGACAAGAACAACACCCCCGTCGCGTCGTACTGCTAATGTCTACTATGTGTTCTTCAGAAGCTACGGCGTCTCCCAGAAGCGAAACGCATTGTCGTTGCCGGGCAATGTGACAAATATGTGAGGGCTACAGGCTACAGGACGGAGCCGGCCAAAGAAGTTAATCTGCCATCGCTAACAACATCCAGTGCGCCTGGCAACACTTAACGTTGGGAGGCTTACCGGAAGAAGTCATGAATTGGCAGTGAATTAGCAGACAGTCTCAGAAAACGCCGTGCTGACATATGCTGTGTACAGGAGACTCGCTGGAGAGGCTTCAAGTCAAGGAAATTGGGCGATGGCTACAAGCTCATCTTCTACGGCACATCAAACCGCAATGTTATTAGTGTCATATTGAGCGAGACGTTTAGAAACAGCGTCACAGCGGTGGATCGACTATCAGATTGCCTAATGGCTGTAAAAGTAGGCACAGGAGAAGTGGAATTGCGCGTCTTCTCTGTTTATGCGCCACAGGTGAGCTGGTTTAAAGAAGAGAAGGCGTGTTTTTGGGAAGATCTGGAGCAGTATGTCCAATCTCTGGAAGGTGAAGAAGTACTTCTAATCGGAGAAGACTTCAACGGATACGTCGGTTCCCGGGAAGACGGCTTCGAGAGTCGTTATGGAAGATACGGCTATGGAGCTCGTAACAACGACGGATTCCGAATCCTGGAGTATGCTGTTGCAAGTGAGCAAGTGCTAACATGCAGTATCAGAAAAGAAGGTCGCATTTGATCACGTACACTAGCAGCGGTCGTGAAACACAAATAGATTTCTGGACGTTACGCCGATGGAAACGCCGACTTTCACAGGATTCGAAAGTCATCTCTACAGACTTTCGAATCCTGTGAAAGTCGACGTCCAGCACCATTTGCTCCTCATGGACTTGAAAATCTTCCGTCCAAAGGAGAGGCGTCCAAGGTGATACACAGAGCATCAAATGGTGGAATCTGAAGGATCGAAAAGAGGTATTCTCTGCGTCGCTCCATCTACAGTTCCCCATCCTACTCGTAGTGTGGAAGAAATGTGGTCTATGTCTAGCGTCATACGCCTGACCGCGAAGAACAATCAGTGAAAAACGACTCCAGGTAAGCCCAGTATAAAAAAAGGCTACGTGGTTTTGGAACGGGGGCGTTCAGGCGGCAATTCGTGAAAAGAAGTCCAAGTATAAGCTCTGGTGTAGGACACGTCAGCCTGAAGATCGTGGTTCTTACCTAGCGACGAAGAGGGAGGCTAAGAAGGCAGTCTCCAAGGCGAAGTCCGAACGCTGCAAGGCTGTGTAAGACATATTTGATACCAGCGAAGGCGGCGGGAAGTGTGTCGTTTAGTCAGAGCGCGTCACCGCTCAACGTTGGACCAAGATCGTTGAGGGACCAGAATGCGCCGTTCTGCGTCGCTCTAGTCAGATCCTAGAGAGGTGGCGAGAGTACTACAATCAGTTGTGTAACGAAGAGTTCTGCTATCCCCCAATCCCAACTGTTCCCAGCGTCGAGGGTCTTGTTTTACCAATTACTACAGACGAAGTCAGTGCTGACCTCGCTAAAATGAAGTTGAACATAGCAACCGGTCCTGATGACATACCTACTGACGTCTGAAAGCTGTTAGGAGATCAAGGGTTCGTGTGACTCGCAACTATATATGACAATATCGCTGCAGAAGGACGTATGGCGAACTTCCATTGCCGTGCCTATCTGGAAAGGGAAAGAAGACTGAGATTGCTGACTGCGCTTTGTACAGTCCTATACGACTGTTGTGCCATACAATGAAGGTTTTTGAGCGTGTCCTGGAAGCTCGCCTGAGGGAGATTGTCAGCGTTTCACTCAACCAGTGCATCTTTGTGAAGGAATGCAGCACTATAGATGCTATCCATGCTGTCCCATCCTCCTGGGGAAACATCGAGAGAAGAACTGTAGTGTTCATCTTGCTTTTCTCGATCTCGACAAGCTTTCGACCGTGTCCCACATGAGCTCTTACGGATGTCCACGAGGTCCCATAGAGTACCAGAAGAATATGTGGGGTGGACGAAACTGCTTTATGCGAAGCCTACCAGCGTTGTGCGGTGTGAACAAGCAGGCTATTCCTTGTACCAGTAGGGGTTCATCAGGATTCATCACTTTCGCCCTGCTGTTCATGCTGTGCGTGGACACAATAACGAAGGGAATCCAGAACCCACATTTGTGGACCTTACTCTTTGCCGACGATATTATGCTCACGTCGGAGTCTCGAGATGATCTTCAAAAACAAGTACGCTCTTGGAAGAATCGGCTGCAGCAACATGGATTGCTTCCAGTGTATCAAAAACTGAGTACATGGAGTGATCAAGGATAGAAGATGGTTCAATTCGTGTCGATGGCACCGTCTTAAACATGGTGGACTGTGTTAAGTACCTTGGATACAAAGTGACTTCTACAGGCGACAACGAACTTGAGAAGGTCGAGCACGTGTTAATACCGCATGGATGAAATGGAAAATGGTAACAGGCGTACTCTGTGACAAAAAAAGTCCCTGTTCGACTGAAGTCGAAGACCTACAGGACGGTTGTGCGTCCCGTTGCCCTTTACAAATGCAAGTGTTCAACCGCCGACGACGAAAGCCTTGGAAAGAGTGCTTGTACGGTGTGGAGATGCGGATGAGGTGGACGATAGGTGTAACGCTGAAAAACAAAGTATCCAACGACACTGTACGCCCCATCTTCGGCGTCGGCCCGATGAATGAGAAAATGGAGGAGCGAGTAAAAGTAAGCGTATACGTTGTCACCAAGATCCAAGCTCAGAAAAAAAAAACTATGACAGCACAAGTGGACATGCATCTAATTCTTGAGTTTCAGAGGAAAATTTCAAAAAAAAAATCGCGAAAAGGTCCCTGCATGCTAGTGAAAATAGTGTGGGTGCATTCATATCAAGTTGTTGAGGTGTCAGAAGTACATATAGGAAAGAAAACGTTAGGTATCCCTTTTATAACCATGGAAATCATTTGCAAAATCCAACACGAAAGTTACCGATCCCGAAAGAAAAGCGGAGCTGAGACTTATGAAGTCTCTTGAATCTCCGCTAGAACATTTTCCAGCTTACAAGATCCTACCAGCGGTCTGATAATTCCTCCGGAAATAAGGGGTAAATAGTATTCTCAGTCACAGCGGGGAAGTTGACAGTGGCCTGGCCTCGCAGGAGCACGACAAATCCGGAAGCGTATCTTTAGAATGATCCTTACTGAACGGACCATGCGGCCTTGTTTGGGAGCACCGATTTGTTTGGAGGCAGCAAACCACAAATCTGGGGTGGTACGGATTTCAGGTGGAGAGTTCCTATACGGGGTCGTAGATTGCGGAGAAGATGGTGATACCGTTCATTTCTTCCTAATCGCCATAAAAAACGGCCCAGGAGATGCGACGCGTGCACGAGGGTGGCGCACTCCAATACAACTCTTCGTAGACAACAGCGCCCAGGGATCTCGAAGCTCCATCTTCCGGGCCGTTTTTTACGGCGATTAGGAAGAAACAAACGGAATCACCCTCTTCTCCACACTCTACGACTCCGTATAAGAACTATCCACCTAAAATCCATAGCACGATAGATTCGTGGTATGCTGCCTCTAAGGTGAAGATACAAAGCTCAGTGCAGGTGCGCAAGCGGCTGCGCTCGAAGCGTCGTGGTGAGAGCTGACAATTAGCTTCACCTGGACGGCAACAAATGGGTGGAGCTAGCGAGGGTCCCGTTTCGATTTCAACCGTTCGCCGCTCACGCAACTGGCCTGCGTTTCAGGCCGATGGATCCGACCGCGATTGCTAGGCAGATGGCGGAAGTAAAAAGTAACGGAAAGAATAAGACATTAGAGAGTTGACAATTAAATGTAGACTACTTACCTCAAGTATTTATGTAGAGTAAGTTATAGAACGTGTTAAACTTGCTTTGTGCCCCAAAATTTGCTTATGGTTTATACTTACTCTATTAGCAGCACTTGGAAAAATTGAGTAGAACTTTCTCAAAATCTAAACGCCGTAGGGCGAAATTCTGACTATAGATGGTGACCGGATAGATGGTACTTTACGTGAGATGAACTGCGGTCACGGATAAGGACACACTTCTTGCACTTTTAGGTAGGTAAACAACATTTGATTTATATTCTAGCACTCCACTATGTCTAGAAATATTTGTGTCGTCTGTATCTTCGTCTGTATTAATGTCTCTTCTTGATTTCCCATGAATCCTATATTCTTACACGTGCTACATCACCGGCTTTATGTTTTTTACTCTATTAGAAGTAAATTATATCATGTTATTTCATTAGAAATATCCCATACAAGTTCTATGGAACAAACGGAGGTTAATAGCAAACACAGCAGATATCCAACAAATCTGGGATATAACCGCCCTGTCCTATCGTCTGTTTCTTATGCGACCGAAATTCACTCAACACCTTTCCTTCAAAGGAAAAGAATTGCTTGTGTGGATAGTATTTCCACACTGAAATCAGTCAGAGAACCTTTTCATCACTACAAGTTCCTAAAAATGATTGTCTTTATTTATTTCTGCGTTAATGGAAAATCTACTAAAATGAATACAATAAAAATACCACAGCTCCGACAGGACCCGAATAAGCTACGCTCTACAAAAGCAAAGAAGTGTTGTCTTCATGGTTTAAGTTCGAGAAAGAAAACATCTTTGGTCCACAAAATAACAAGGGAAGGTATTAACGAACACAATGAAAATGGGAAGTAATAGATCCTCAAAATTGCGAGTCCCTGGGAAAATGTCGCGGATAGGTAGAAGAAAAGAACTTCAAGAGATCCTCACACAGTCTCTGAAACAAATTGTAGCTCGTGGAAGGAGTAAAGGTAAAATCTTGGAGAAGATGAGGCGATTGCTTCGACTTGGTCTATTTTGACCATTTCGACTTCGTGTGTCCACTGCCATTACACTACCAACACCACTCCGGAACGACGCCATAGGGCTAACCTTACGTCAGGACTCTGGTGAAATAAACTAGCTCGCCCATGCATATAATCGCACAAGAATTTTTAGAAGAAATGAGCTCTCTTAAAGGCATGAGCCACGAATCTGGCGTGGTATGGATTTTCATTGGAGTATGCCTATATCGGGTGGTAGATTATGAATACAGGGGTGGTTCCGCTCATCTCTCCCTGCATCACTGCATCACGGCTTCGGGATGCGGTTCCTTACGACGTCATTTATTGCAGCTCGTATTCGAATGGAATGAATTGCCTATCGCGGCGCCCGAATGGATTTCGACGAATCGCAGGCGGGGCGCAGCGCAAGAGTGAGCACACTATCATGGTGATTTGATGCGACAAAATTTTATAGCAGGAAAACGAGACGAAAACGAAAAAAATCAACGCGTTTTTCCACCTTAAAATAAGGAGAGAAAAATACACAAGAACGGATATTTGAAAGCAAGAAATGAGTGAACGAGTGACGATCAACCTTTCTTGTATTGAAGTACTTGAAGAATTTGAAGAGTACATTGAGGCGGCATAGGTTTCAGAACCGTGTTCTGAACCTGATTGACACTCGATTTTAACAAAAGCGAGTGTTTCTCGATTCGTCTTCTTGCCAACTCTCTTCAGCGACATACTTTATTGGGAGGTATTCTGATAATGGGCCCATCAACATCCCAAGATATTCACTTATGAGAAACTTTGTTAGACAGAATAAGAGAGAAAATAATTCAAACACTTACCATTAACTTCGGCGGTTGGAAAAGAGGACTCAGGTATGGGTGAATCGACTCAGGCATGACCCAAGAGCTACCATATGGTGAGCGACTCAAGGGCTCCGCTAAACATGGCGAGACTGCCGAGTTCCTCTTGGAATTGCTTCGCAAGAGAGCTGAAATGAAATGGGTATAATTTCAATGCTGCAGACAGTCCAATGGTACCTGACCAATGAATCATCCGAACTTGCTTTTAAAGGCATCACTCCGCGAATCTGGGGAAGTATGGGTTTCAAGTGGGTTATGCCTATAACGGGTCGTAGATTGTGGAGAAGAGAGTGATTCCGTTCATCTCTTCCTGTATCAGTGTAAACGGACGACCACGGAACGCTGTCTTTCGATGTCCACTACTGCAGCGCGCCACCCTAGCTCCTCCTCGCTTGCGATTCGTCCGAATGGGTTTTCGAAGAATCGCAGGTGGGGCGGGGCGCAAAAGTTGCGCATTGCAATAGAAGCCGTCATAAGAAACAGGATTCTGAGGTCGTCCGTTTCCACCGATAAAGGAAGAAATGGACGGAATCACCCTCTTTCCCACAATCTACGACTCCGTATAGGGATAAACCACCTGAAACTCGTACCACCCCAGACTCATGGGGTGGTGCCTTTAAATAATAAGCTTTTAAGTTCCAGTCTAGGGTTATTCCTAAGTTTTCGAAACTCAAAATAATAAACAAGCGTAATACGAATAAATAGAGAGTAAGTATTTGGAATTTGGAAAAGTATTGTTAGTGTGCAGAGGATGGAACGACAAATCTGAGAGTGTCATGGAATTTGAAGTTATAGTAGGGTCACAACGACATGAAGCACGTACGCAATTGCGTACGAGGGTTCTCTCAAGGCGCTTCGGTGGAGCGTAGCGGCTAGGAGCGTGGTGAAAGTCTTACTAGCACCACCCGTCGCTGCAGTTTGCA
Source organism: Necator americanus (assembly GCF_031761385.1). NCBI lineage: Eukaryota > Metazoa > Nematoda > Chromadorea > Rhabditida > Ancylostomatidae > Necator > Necator americanus. The sequence goes on from NC_087376.1 coordinate 31,016,607, forward strand.
ACGGTTACAACTCGGTTCCATGTGCTGCTTCCACCGTGCTGTTTCCGGCGCGTACGCAAACGCACCGCAACTACACTCGTGATTCATGTCGTTTTGACCCGACTACATTTGCTTTTGTAGATATACTGTGCATACCACATTGCTATAAAACAATACAAAAAAATCATGTTACGGCAATATGAAAATGAGTGTAGCTTCCTACCGCCTAATGAAATAATGGGGTATTTGGGAACTGTAACGTCAGTTTAGCATGAAGTATATATAGTAGGGTCAGAACGACATGAAGCACGCACGCAACTGCGTACGCGGCTATGACTATGGCTATGCTACGCTGGCTACAACTTCTATCAACTGCTTGGCTGACAAATTTCTGACCACATTTCGAACTCCCAGAACAGAATCCGATGAGATATTTGTTCCATGTACTCTTTTGTAAACATCGTGTGCTACTTGATGTTAGTGAAACAAACGTTTCTGAGGAAAGCTTGTATTCAAGTTTTATGCAAGACCTCGTGGACTTTCCCTCCGCAAAGTCCATTCGTGGACATTTAAGACTCTCTACAGGAACTTCTACAGTAATTTATGGTGACTTTGAAGAGTGTAACTTCGAATTTGCGGTGCTCATCGCGTATCGCTTGGATATCACGACTGGGAGCAGTAACCTTTCGATGGTAGCATAAAGAATTAAGTAAATAAATTGTTCTCGAGATTTGTTCATAAAACAGACGTTGGATAAAAACATGTTGGAAATTGTGGTGGCTGTTCAAGAAGACGATAAGGAAGCGCGAAAAAAAAACGAGAAAGTTGTGCGGGAACAAATAAAGAGTTCAGGATAACAACAACTCTTAAAACCATGTAAAGAGGTCGTCGAAAAAAAGAACCATCATGTGAAAGAAGTAGAAGCAGGCAGAAATACGCATTCGCCACTTCGTACATGGCGCTTTCGTTCCCGATGTTGTCACTCATCAGCGGGTGCGAATCTTGTACCTTAGTCTTCTAAGGTGCGATCCTGTTATTCTACAACCAAAACATCTGCGTACGTGAACCTGCCCAGTCTTCACGTATTCGTTCCTGTACCAACTATCACTTTTAGTAATGAGTGTTTGAGGTATGAATTGTTGTGGATCCATAAGTCGAGGATGTTACTGTTCGTTTGCGCGCTTTACAGCACAGGTCTTGGAAGGCGGCGAGGGATCCAAGTTACCAGTTGTTTAACAGAATTCTCAAATGAGGCATGCACGCTCCAATCCTCGATCTCTCTCCTAGTGTCCTCCTAAAAATCATATCTACTGGATGTGTGCGAGTTACATAGAGGTAGTTAAAGGCATCACAAAAGGCACTGAGGTGATACGGATTTCAGGTGGAGTATTCGTATACGGGATAGTAGATTATGGAGAGGAGGATGATTCCGTCTATTTCTTCCTAATTGCCGTAAAAAAAACGGCCCGGAAGACACAACTTCAGGCGTTCTGGCGCATTATTTTCTATAGGGAGTTCGACTGGAGCGCGCCAGCCTTGTGCGGCGCTGCATCTTCCGGGCCGTTTTTTACCTCAATTAGGAAGAAATGAACGGAATCACCCTCCTCTCCATAATCTACTGTCCCTTATAAGAATACTCCACATAAATCTGCACCACCTCAGATTCGTGGAGTGATGCTTTTAAACTCGGCTTTTTCTGAATGTTAACTATCCCTCTTCCTTAAAATACCTCGAAAAAAATGCAGTTGGGGGTGGGCACTAAGTGGCGCCCGTCTTTCTCGACGCTCTAGCTTACTTTTTTCTCTTTGTATGTTTAGTTTACATGTCATAGATCCTTCAAGACTAATCCTTAGGTCTTAGGTCCTCGACTGATTTGACTATTTACTTCGAGAATTAACGGCCTCACTGAGTGCCCCATCCCCCAATCACATTTCACCCAATTACCTCCACACCAGAAGAACTGCCACAAACCACCCGCTAAAGGCGAAGCGGTGGTCCCATGCAACAATATATACAACGGTAGGAAATGTTCCGAACAGAATGAGAGGGGACTGATTGAGAAATGTGCAGCGAAGTCTTTCGAGTAGTCGACGTCTACAACACTATTTCTAACTGCGACACACCAATGGACAACAGTTTTGGCTGCCTTGAAGCGCAATAATAGCGCACTCCTTGCAAATCCACGCAAAAGAGGCTGGACCTTCCTTCTATTTAACATCTGGTCATGTTTTACTTATTTCCCTTTTGCATTGGAACTTTTTGGTGTTTAGATGATTTTCTTTCAGGTTTCTGCCTTATTTCGTGCTTTGGCACGACATGGCGTCGGCTCCACCTTACGGGGAACCTCCAGCAACTCAAGTTAAATCCAAGGTTTGTGTCGTTGCATGTGTTTGCTTCTTAGACGTATCCTCATGCAATTCATTGGTTATAAACTGTTTATAGCTCGACAATTTGAGTCGCGATGATCTAATTCGCTTCTTGAAGAAGCAACTTGAACATGTACGTTTGTCGAAAATCGAAATCGATAACCTAAAGGAACTCCTTGTGGGTTTTTCTTCCCCTTTTTATTGTTTCGTTCCTCTACTAACATTAGAAAGATCACTAGTGCCATTAATGATTATTGTAACGAGAAGTTTTGTTTGTCAAGTAGCATTTCCAACGTTCAGTACTAGTTGTTGAGATTGTGATTTATTGTAACAGTTCAGGATCAAAAAGACTCAACGATCCGTGAACTTGAATGTGAAATTGCATCATTCAAGGAGGCGTCTACAGCTGTGCCTGATGGAATAAGTATCCATTCTCCGGCTCACCTCGAGGTTGATTCCATTCTTCTCGTTTCTAGAGTATAATGCCACAGTATGAAGTTCCTAGCATTCCTTGAATTACAAAAATATCTACGATAACTCACCGATAAGGACGATTTGTTGCTTCTAATCTGCCCTATTCCTTCATTTCTCACTTTTTTCAGAATGGAGAATGTGTGAATTCGATCAGTGAGGCTCTGCAAGAGGGAAATTGTGAACTGAAATCTGAAATTGCAAGGTTGAGAAAGGATGTGGGTTTTTCGTTTCAGTAGTTTGTGCCATTCTAATTTTCGCTGTATGTACAATTGTTTCCGTCAATGTGCGAAAGGATATTCTCGTTTTCAAGCAGTTAAATACATTCTTTTTGATTTTGTGAAAGTTTGGACGGATTTAAGGCTTGTACGCTTTAAAGGCATCATCCCAGGAATCTGAGGTGGTACGGATTTCAGGTGGAGTATTCGTATACGGGATCCTAGATTATGGAGAGAAGGGTGGTCCCGTCCATTTCTTCCTAATTGCCGTAAAAACGGCCCGGAAGATACGGCTTCGGGTGTTCTGGCACGCTATTTTCTACAAGGAGTTCGACTAGAGCGCGCCAGACTTGTGCACGTGCCGCATCTTCCGGGCCCTTTTTTACGGCAATTAGCAAGAAATAGACGGAACCACCCCCCTCTCCACAATCTACTATGCCGTATACGAATACTCCACCTGAAATCCGTGCCATCTCAGATTCGCGGGGTGATGCCTTTAATTTCATTTGTCCCAATTCCGATCTTTGAGTGTTCGAGGGTAGTCGTGGGTAGGTCGAAATGAATATGTAGGCTCCTTACGTAGTGGAAGAACTGTTATGGAGCATCTGTTTAGCGTCTGGTGAAAAGCGATTATAACGTTTAGAGCTAGCGTTTATTCCTTTGATCTTGTTCCTTGTTTTTCTCACACTTACGCAGTTTTAAAGCTCCCCAATGGATACGGATACTTTTATTTTTTCCTTTTCGTTTATACTTTTTTGTTCCTTTTTGTACCTTTCACCCAGGTTAATTTCATTCACCAAGCAATCCCTATTCTGTTATCACTTAATATCAATAGCAGCAACTCTGCTTCGGAAATTTCAAGCTTTTTTGAATTCAGTTCTTCTTTAAGAACTTAAGAAGTCACAGTAGAACTCGTCTCGCGTGTTTGTTTTTTAGGATTTTTCCGCTTCTTTTGATATTTGTTCAAGAAGAGCATAGCGACTTTCTAGCGTATTCGTATCGAAGATGATCTCGCCGCTGCTCTTGGAGCTAATGCTGAACTAAGATCCAAGCTCGACGATGCTGTTCAGGAGGCGACTGCTCTTAGAGAGCAACAGACTGCTGCTGATGTTTTTTCTTTGGAGCTGAAAGACTACGAGAAAAAGGCTCGGGTTTCTTGAACTTTGTTTTCATTTCGAAACATCTGAATTCTGTTTTTATTTCAGATGGTTCATCTCAACAAGTCATTGAAAGAAACGCAGACGGCTCTTGAAGTATGCACTGCCGAAAGAAATGAGCTCATTCAGCAGCTCAACACTCACAAGTAAACGGTGTTACTGCGCATAGATACTGTTCCTTTGTTGCTCCCTAAGATATCATTTTGTTAACTTTCCGAGTTTTTAAGAAACTCTTCTGATCGCGTGAGCACTGAGTGCTCCACTTTGATGACTCAATTGCATGAAGCCAAACAAGAATTGGCTGGTAAGAGGTTGATATATTGATTTCTAAGCTGATAGCAAACACTTGTTTTTTTTTAATTCTGGTCTCCATACTCTTATAAGGTTGTACAGGACACACTGTATTTCTATCCATTTGGGAAAGATTTGATTACAAATGATGGAAGCTGGTTCGAGCAACTTCGGTTGCTCTGTTTTTGTGCATTTGGTTTTAGTCTCATTCACCAACATTGATATTGCCGTGATAGCGCCATTTTTTAAACGTTGCGTTCGTTATCAGCATCAAACACCACCACCAATTTTCGGAAGAAATTTCAGTTACTGCTGAATGAGTTGATTCGTGTAGGTAAAACAAAAACTGCATTACCAATAATGTGAAATGCCTCAGCTTCCATTCTTTTTCATATTTGGTGCCATATCATGTTCTAAGTCCACTAAAGTGGTGTTCAAATCTGTAGGCAATCGTAGTCTTCGGGCCCATTGACTTCAGCCGATCTACGACTTTTGTAAGATGTTCAAATGGACGGTTTCGGCACGCTAGCTTTATTTGGGGTCTGTCGTTCTGGATGAACTCGTTTAACAGAATTGAATCATTGTTTTTAATAGAGAAATATAATCGAATGTGTTGAATTTTTGAATAAAAGACTATAACTTGGCATTGCTTTCAGAAGAACAACGTCGTGCAACTGAACTGCAAACGTCGTTTGATCGCCTCCAAGACAATTTCAATGTTCTAGCGGCTGCAAGAAACGATGAAAGGGTGGCCTTTGAGGAGAAAATCGCTCAAAATGAAACACTTATGGATTTGTTGGTTCATTTGATTGAGTTTTTCTCTCAGAACATTCTTTAGACTCTTTTCGCACTTCTTCCCTGATCTGCTGCTTTTAGGATGCGGAAAACTACCGAGCAGAAACAGATGGAATTTCGTAGCATCATGACCGAGAAAGAATTGCTGAAGACACGGCTCGAAGATTTAGAAAACGACTATGAGTCGTATAAGGTGCGATTATTTTTGTCTTTTCGATAAGGTCTTTTCGTTTTTTTTTCTCTCGATAACTAAGGTGTATTATCAGTGACGGGACACCTGTCCTATTTTAATCATTGCTTCTACAGTCTAGCAACGTAAAGTTTTCATAGTTTCATCTTGACATTACAGTCTCGTGCTCGCTACGTATTGGAACAAAAAGCTCAGAGCTCTACTGAACAATTACATCTCCAACTTGATCTCAGTGCCGCAAATGACGCTATCTTGGAATTGAAACAATCTCTGGATGTTTTGCAGTAGGTTTCTTGGGGGATTTACTACGTTAACATTTTTTTGTAGCATCTATAGTGTGAACTTGAACCAGCTAAGCAAGTTTGCAATCATGCAATGGTAATATAACCGTTTTTCTTCTAATTTGACTTCTCATACATTTGAAAAGTTTGCTTTTATTCGTCACAGTAGTGCAGCTTTGGGTTGTTGTATACGATGATTTTTTCTTCCAACAAGTCCCTCCGAATAGTCCTCACTGTTTTCGATGCACCACGTTTGCAACGGGCTATCAATGTTGAACTGATTTTCAATGCACTCTACGATATCAGTGTTGGTGTTCTTACTTCAGCTGATCAAGAGCATTATTTACGCCATCTGCCTCATTAATCAAACTTTATTTAACCCGACTGATATAGACAGTTGTTTCCTTGTTGTCCAAACTACGTACGCTCTTTAATATTTTTTTCCTTCTTCTTGAATTTTCATTGTAGAATTTTTTTTTCTCAGATTTGCCCATGACGGGGTGTTGAAGGAAGCCCGTAGGGATCGCATGCTTCGTGAGAAGGCCGAAACAGCTGTTCGCGTTGCCAAAACTCAGACTGTGGAAATTCTTGATCAGATGGCAAGCGTGTATGTCCTTTGACTGATGTTCAACCACTTTACACTGATCTTTCCTTCAAGAAGTAGATTTTTCGTGGTAATTGTTACAGACGTGAAGAATTGTTCAATAGTAATGTAATGCTAAAGGATCGTATCAACGAGTGTGTGGCGTATCAGAGACAAATATCCGACATGGAAAAGAAAATGTGCAACGAAAACAAAGAAAATGCCCAGGTTTGCCAATGGGAAAGAAACGTCGTTTGATTCTGGCAGACTTATGTTTTTTCAGATAATACAAACCCTAAAGGAGGATATTGCGAAAAGAGAGCGTGTTGAATCCGATCTTACCTGTGAAGTGAAGAAGGCAAAGAAACGTTACCAGCAAGCTATGAACATGCTTGAAGACTGGAAAAATCTGAGATCTCGTCCTTCTTCGGCTGATGCTGCTCCTCAAACAAGGTTAGTTATTTGAAATTTCATTTCTCAATATCGGATATCTCTGTAAGGCTTATACTCTCCCCTTCTTCTTCATTTTTCCACACTCACTCCAAACGTTAAGCTCGACTACTGTCTTTTCATTTTTGTCAATCGACTGTTGCCAGTTTCCGCCAACGAGCCACATCTGGCAGTAGAGTTCTTTTTACTACTCTTGTGAAGTTCGCCGCTACTGCCCCTTGCTACAACGAACAACGTTACAGTTTATTTCCTTGTCATTATGGTTTCCCTGCACTTCTACCCCTCTTAATAGACGGCAGTTACAGTAGGAAAAATCTATTATATTTTTAGCTTCCTTCCTGTAGTAACTTGTTTCATAGACAGTTTTATAGGCATAGATTTTTCCAAAATAATAATCGCTTTCAGTGCAAATGAGCGTCTTGCGGAGCTTCCTCCAGTGTCTGCTGCTGAAGCAGCTTTGAAAGCTTCTGTATATACTTCTGTAGAGCCTGAGATCCAGGTAATGCATAATGATTAACTTTAAAAAAAAACATCACAGAATATTTTCCTGTAGAACTAGGTTAATGTCTTGTGCTTTACTTTACATATGATTTCGTCTTCATAATGAGAGCCAGGAATTGTGTTCTACGCAGCTTCTACGCAGTTTCTTCCAAGTTTATGTTATTATTTAAAGGTAGCCACTAATCTCCACTACTACTAATCTGACCTGAGGAATCCACGTTAAAAGCCAGAGATGGAGTTGTAGATGGCGGGATCTGGGGTGGTTCGCTCATCTTTTCCTAATATTCGTAAAAAAAACATCTTACACGCCGTTTTTTTTTACCACGATTTCAGTTGCAATGCGCCACCCTTGCACACGCGTCGCATCGAAGAGCGAGCGGTTGAGGATCAATGATGTTTTGCCACCCAGTCTAAAAAAAATCCAATCTAAGTGAGACCAATGAGCATGCTGCTGAGAGACCGGAACGTGTACTAGAGGAGCGTTCTGACGTACCTCCTAGGAAATAAAGCAGTTCAACGCCGTTTTTTGAAGGATGATTAGGAGAGATAAGCGGAATCACACCAGATCTCGCAACCCTGTGTAGCTTCTCCCACGGATTCCGTGTCTGTGTCAAATCTGTGGTATGCCGCTTGGTTGCTAATTGCGCATGGGTGCGGTAAATCGACAGATGACTGTCCGCAGCAAAACCGCCTATTTCTCGTCGCAGCCGGGGAACTCGTCCAATTTTCATTTGTTCATGGTATCACTACGGAATGGTATCACCAACTACTTCGATATTTTGGACAATGACCGAAGGAAAGAAGCAAAGCTAGATTGATGCATCCCAGAGTACATCATCTTAAATGCAGCGAATAGCATAAATATCAGAAATGTCCTCTTTCTATCAAATAGGGTAGTAATAAGCAACAGCAGTAATCTGTTCGCAACATTGCTCAGCTTTCATCCTCTTTTCTTTTTTCATTTTGTTCTCTTTAGAAAGAACTGCAATTTTATGACATTATCGAAATAGTCATGAACACTTGTTCCTTAGTTATGACCTGCTTCCGTGGCTTCCATATGACTAAGATTCAAAAGCACGAACAGTTTTTACTCGTTTTGGAGATGGAAACGCCGAGCAAATAATTTTGATTTTTTTTTTACTACACTTTGATGCAACACACTAGTATTGCACAACTTACTATTATTGGTCATCTAGCTTTTTCTCTGCAAATAGGCGCTTCGACCTGTCTCGTTGTGTGGAAGTTGGTGCATGACTTGAACGTTTTCATCATACCAGTTCTTGAAGAGTTGTCCATGGTTATTCTCTATCTGCTATTACGACTACTCTTCCTTTCGTCATATTTTTTAAGGTGTAGAGTTGGGCTATTATTGGCCCTGAGTTTATAGGGGTTTGAATTTGTTTCCGTTAATGAATTAAGGACAAGGACGTTCGGTTCGTCTCTAACAATGATGCAGTTTGTGCACAAGTCATTCTTCTCTTGATGAATTTTCAAGTTTTCAAGTCAATTTTCTCTAAGGAATTGGAAGTAATTCATGATATACTACATGCGGCTAAACACAGCCGCTTTTACTTCTCTGCCAAATGGCAGCTGATACAAAACTTTGGAAAACTAAAACTATCTTTGGAAATATACTTATTTCCAGAGATGTTTATTGGTCTTTGCTCCTGCTAATTTTCCTTACTTCATAGAGGATGCAAGAATTTTTGAGTTGTTGTTATAATATATCATGAATTGATTCTTGAGTTTTGTGAAGACTTGTGGAACCTGGACTTATTCCATTGTGAATGTGACATTGAAGGCCTAGCAGGTAGTTTTTGCCATTGTTGGTGAAAGTGGACATGGAGGTGGCGTTAGCGGTGGATGTCAGTCCCGTTTTCAGTTGTCTGTCGTCTTTCGATCCAACAGAATTCGGTGCAGAGGATGTAGGGAAGCAACACGCGGCGGCTTTCCATCCATTTTTGATGATGTCGTACTGCCTTTTTGTCATTATTCACATTGTAAATGATCCCATCACACGCACTATGACTTGCACATATCAGGTTGACCAAAAAGCTTCTTTGTACCGCGGAGCTTTCTCCAGTTTCAACTTCTGTTTCTGCGGATTGAATATTAATCGAGGATGTTTAGTAAGAGTAAATGGAAATCTCCAGTCTTTCAGGGAGGGAAGTGGCTCTTTGTGGACACAAATCGTGATATTGAGAGTTGAAGGACGAAAATTATGAAGTTGCTGCTCGATGCGAAAGCCTACACTAGGTAGTAGTTACCGGGTTCAACTGATCTTCACCGTTGGTCGCTGCAATCGCAGCAAATGGCGTCCACTCGCCGGAGAAGACCGCTCAGAAATATCCCTTATCCATCTAGGAACACAAGCTATTACCTGTAAAGTACAACACCTTTTTATTGTACTAGCTAAGAAGTATAAGAAATTGCCTAGCACATACTCGAATATTGGGAAAACGACCGGTACCAGGCTGAGAAACATTCAACTTTTTTTAAGGTGTAGTAGAACTCACTGTTTGACCTGAAAAGGACTTTTAATCGATGACGAGCGGTCTACTGTTCTAAGGTAGATGCGGCGGTTTGCAAAGATATTATCGAGGTAGCTGGGTTAGCAGCTTCGCAGCTGCGGCAAATTATTAGGCGCACTCAGCCGTTGAATTGAATCTGTGGATCATTGTATAAGAACATTATTTCAATAGCGCTGCACTATGTTATAGTATGTTATATTATATTATTATATATTATATTTCATTTCCTAGGATTGTTTCACTATAGTTCTACATTTAGTTGTTTCTGTTCTCTAGGTAATTTCTTATGATATTATATATATATATGTATATATATATATACATATACATATATATATATTATATATATGTATATATATATATATATAAAAATAAATATATATATATATATATATAAAAAAATATATATATATATATATATATATATATATATATATATATATATATATATATATATGGAAGGCCATCACTTCACATTGATTTTTCGCTTGCTCTTTTCAGGAGGAAACCCTTGAGGAGATTCTTTTTGGCGAGGCTGCTGGTAGTCCTGAACCATGTTCAGAAAATGCGTTCACTATGACATCGGTACCTATTTTGACTGAAGAAATAGAGCGCCTCAATAAGAACCTACAACATGCTCGAGAGCTTCTGAATGAAACTGAGGCGACAAATGCCACCCTCGTGGACCAGGTTGGTGCTAAACTAACAACTGGCCTCTTCTCATTACCTCTGCAGAGTGTCATTGCACGCAAAATTATAGCGCTTTTTTGTTCATCTGTTGCGTGAAGCTTTTCAAAAAGTATGAGAGCTTCAAAAATTATGAGGCACTGTTTGCATAGCTTGCTTTGTTCCATAGCTGCTATCTCAATTACTGCGAAACTGTACGAGTATTGAACAAAATAGTGCTTCTCCAACCGACTTCAAAGAAATGGAAGAATTGCAATCAACAGTGTGTTTGCAAGGAATTGTTTAACAACGGCATATTTACAGAGCCGTTTGTTGAAGGAGGAGATTCGCCGTCTTCAGAGAAATGAACAACGCCTTTGTCATGTAGAAAACACAGAGTATCTTAAGAATATTATCATGAAGGTAATGGTTCTTGTTTCCAACGATTTCGACGTCTCTAGTAAAGCTTCTCGTTCATGAATAAATCACAAGAACCCCTCATGATGCATACGATGGCGTGAGGACCTATAATTTTGTTAACCGCTTAATGGCGCTTATCAGTGGTTAAGATTATGCAATAATATTTAGTTACGTAAGAGCCAGAAATAACTTTACGACAATTTTAGTTCTTGAGTCCGGAGCGCGTTTCTGGCGAACGGCAGCAGCTTATTCCGATTCTAAGTACAATGCTGCAGTTGTCTCCCGAGGAGGTTGAGAACCTTAATCGGACCGCTGCTGAGGATGGTCTGTATTGCTCTTGATTATCATATGCATTAAGCTGCTTAAAATACATATAGTTCAGATTTCTCGGTTACAGAGGCCCTTCATAGAGTTCTTAGTACTAACTGTTGAAATGAATTATCCGTGAGTAGCGACATAATAGTTTTTTTTTTTTCAACAAAAAGGTCATTCGGAAGTCAAAAGGAAGATCCGAGGTGTTTCATGGTGTTTCTGTGACTCTAAAAGGGCATTGAAATTCGTACTATGTCGATAGATGGGACGATGTGCATTTAAAACTTCCACGCTTTAAAATCTTCAATAAGTGATAGCTGAAACGATAGCTTTTGCGGAATTACATTTCGTTCGGAATTTTCTCGCAAATGAAAGCTGTATTTGTTTAGATGGCGCTTCTGTTATTTTGTCTTTAAAACGATGACCGAATGGATCTGTAATCAGTAAAAGGAGGGGTTCCTATAGTTGAGTTGCCCAAAAAAAACCTTTGCAGAGGATGCTTTGTGTCCCTGATACCAGCTAGAGGGTGGCGAAACGTTACGTGGAACATAAAAAAAGCTTTAACTTTACTTCTGGACTTTGTGAAATAGAAATATTAGAAATTTATTTCTATAAAACAACAAACTAAAACATTACAGAGAATTTTCGAAGTGGCCACCGTCATCTTTGATACAGTCGTTAATTCGTCGTTTCATCGAACTGATGGTGCAACGGAAGCTATTAACATCTAAATTGTTTCAAATTTTGATCAGTTAGTTTCGCAAAGTCTACGTTTTTCACGTTTCGACTCCTTGGTTCATCTTTAAAAAAAACCTCCATAAACCAGAGCTTAATGGATTAAGATCCGGACTGTCCATAGGCCACAAATCCTTTGTCAAAAAATAGCCGATTTAGTGACTTTGAGAATCTCTTCTTGATAGACCCTTGCATTAATTTTCATGTTTTCGTCGATAAAAACCAATGGGGTCTTGCCTGATACACTGATACCGATTTTTCGCTTGCGTTTGGTCTTGAGAGCTGGACTAAGAAGTTGACGGTGATTCTGAGTTTTTAGCCGTTCAACGGTAAACACTTTTTCGTCAGACCAGAGGACGTCCTCAATTCCCCGCACCTCGGGAAAATCCATTAATTTTCCTAATTTCTCCTTTCGATTTTCTTTCGTTTGATCGGTAAGAACTTGTCCGTTTAACAGACGATACCTTCGAAATCCAAGCTCGTTTTCTTACTATCACTTGAACAAATTTTCGAGAAATTTTGAGCTATTTGGCCGTCTCATTCAAGCGCCAGTTATCTTTTCGATCAATTTTCCTCTCACATGATGCCATACATCCCTCGGACGAAGACAGTCCATTTTCGTCCTCTTCTGGGTTTGGTTCGAATATGTCCCTCCTCCTTCCACTGCTTTATAATCTTCTGGACTGCTCTTAGAGGAACTCCGAGCCTCGGAGAAATCCTGAGTTCTTCATCGCGTTCTTTGATAGTGGTGCCATCGCGTCGCGACTTGGACAGGTCTTCGCCATGGCCTGGTTAACAATTTTTTCTTCAAACCAATAATTGGATATAAACAAATATTTTAAAAAGAAAAAGTGCACATAAATGCTGTATACTATGTCTAGAACGAAGTCAAATGTCATGCGCACTTAATGTTTCGCCACTCTGTATTTCCCTCATGTTGCTTGGGGACATGCTTAAGGCTTAAAGGATAGTGAGGAAGGTAAATTAGGTTAGAAAAGTACACGTTGATGTATTGGTACTATGCTAATGCTGTTATTGAATATCACTGTTCCGCATATTTTAAACCATACGCAAGTAAACGTTTTGAGTCAATTTGTAGTTGGGCTAACGAACTAAAACTAAGTTAAGATTGATTTTATATTCCTGTCCTCCTACGTGTTTATATTTGCAAAAGTTGTACGTCCAGCGAAGGGGTGAAGTGGGCATCGTTCGCTGCTAGCTGGATTCATTGTTTCAATAATATTGCGGGGGAATGCTTGTCCAATGAACACCTCACCAATCATTGTTGTTAGAGAAAGCAAGTTAACAAAGCCGAAACTGTGTCTTATCGGAACGACATCACTAGTCATGTAATTCGACTGCTTATTCCTTGACTTCTTTTTATACGTCTTTTTAAAAAGATCTTTTCTACAGGTCCTGCAGGTCACGAGTCTGACAATTCATGGGGCTCTTTTCTTCGTTGGGGTCGTCTCAACTGATTTTCAAATTTTCAACTTCGGATAGGTGAAATTGCCTTGGAGTTCACTCCCATATTATCGGTGTATGCCTGCTACTGTTTTCGTGATTGTTTGGATTTTATTTCGTTGCTGTCGTTGCTCCTGTTTCATGGATTTTCCGGAATGTCACTTATGACTTGTCTCACTAAAGAGTGTGTCTCCAATCCCTGTGTTTCCAAAAAGATGTCCTGTATTTGTTGTTTTCAAGTTCTTGCTGTTGCAATATGTAAGTCATGCGGGATGATATCCATGTACATAAATGAAGAGTTTTATATTTTTTTCGCAGAGTTAGAGAAAAGAAAGGTGTTTTCCTGCCATAAAAAGTACTTTATTCTGGATCTGCATGAATTCTGTGATTTTTAACACTCTTGAAGGTTTGTTTACAATTGTTCATACATCTCATAGTGTATTTTGTGCTCCTTGTCAACGTGATTTCGATCGCTACGCGTCTGGTGCGCAACGTTAACAAATTTATCGATACTGTAGTGCTACCGATTGTCATGTTCCTACAGCGGAGTAGAAAGGGCAGTGACAGCCGAAAGCTTCTGAAGGTGAAATCGCAAAATGTAACACATTATGCGAAAGCAAATGTTGACGCGAACGAGTGCATACTGACCTTCGTCGATGCTGGACCAAATATGACTCCCGCTTCTGGCTATCTTTCCATTACAGTGCTCAACAAGTAGTGGGAAATATATTCGGCTGCCTTGTGCACACCCTCTCTACCTCGCGGCTGAGGGAGGCTGTTGTCGCTAGCGGCAGATCGATACCCTGCTTTTGCTTACACGCCGCCTCTCGCCCCGCTTGCCTCCTATCTCTCCTTCTCCCTCGTTCCCCCTTCACTTTCTTTTTTTTCATCTTCAACCTTACCAGTTCACCTCATCTCATCTTGGAATTTTTTTCTGCACCTTGGTACTAATGTGTTCAATGAGTGCTCTTACACGAGTCAACTAGCGCTCTGTTCACTGTGGCAGCAAGATTTAGCACTAATCTGTGTTAGAAAAAGTGCCTCGGTGACTTGCCTACCATGTCATGTTTATGGATGGGTTTAGCGGGTGGAGGAGAGCGCAACAGTACGCGAGTTGATACACTCACGCATCCGAGTTCGACTGCTTCTCCTATTTCTCTGTCTGTTTTAATTATTCGTGTTCGAAAGTCGTGTATGTTATGCCAAACAACGTCAGACAGTGCAAGATTCATATTGATGACGCGTGTACATCGCACACAAATCATCTTATGCCAACTCCTCTTACTCGTCTCGATTTTCTCGGATGTGTGGATGCGAAATGGATTTTGTGCTGTTCCCGTCAGCTTCGATTGCAGGCGACTTTGCATTCGCCTAAATGCTCCCTTGGTGACGCTATGTGCATGTACCACATAATGAAAATTACTGCGAAATCTGCATCGCATTTGCCGCAGCACAATCCATGTGCAGCTAGTCGGTGAGCAGGCCTTCTCCGCATCCTCCCTCATTCCTTCAGATTTCTTAATTCATTCTTTTCTTTAGTAAATCAGAGTGTAGCTATTTTCTTTTATTTTTCCAACCTTACACTGATTTTATACGTCGATTCTGGTGATTTTCGAGTTTGCTGCAGAAATGTTAGCTACATGAGAACAAGTCGCTATAAGTGAGAAAACTGAGTTGACGTGCAGAAGTTTTGTTCGATTTGAATGGATAACAATATGGCGGAGTTTTAGCGTCGCCGAAGTAATCATGGAAATCTTTGAAGGAATTTTGCAAAAGATGCAAGGATTTGGACAAAAGAGGACGAATATCCTTTTCGGCACAATACAGCCTCGGAGCGAATCTTCTGCTCCATTTCCCATATACCACGGAAAAGTAACCTGTGCTAGCGTATGCTGTCCAAAGAAAAAGTAAGGCGTCATATTGGCTGCAAGTAACTTGACGCTTGTGTTCTTTTTCATATCTTCCGCCAATTTTCTTCCTACTTCGCTATATGAAGCCATCATGTCGCGTACGAAGCGAATGAGCTGGTTTCGACGTCGAAAACCCCAAATAGATCTCCAGAATCTGCCGACGTGGTTGTCGCCAAGGCTCCAGAGCCGTTGTGGCAGCGTGCTAATTGCTTCTCGGTCGGAATGGAGTGGTGGATTGGGCAGGCGCAATCGAATTACGACTCTCCTGAGTTGCGGCACATCCCGGCGGTTTGTGGGGTCCGTTGAATCTTCGTCGCATCGTGTTCTCACTGATCGGTTTGTCACCTTCTGGACACAAGCAACGCAGGACACCGCGCACCACGTCGAATTTTTGTCCTACATCGCACCTTGCGTTATAATAATGTATGCGGGTTGTGAGAGTTTTTGGCTTGCCGTCTGCGCTACAGTCTCTTGAGTAGAAAAGACCTTGTCGATGGCAGTGATTTTTGTAACTTTTGTCCTGAGCTGGTCGGGTCGCATCGGGTCTTCAACTATGGCGGCTTTCAAGGTTGTCCACGTTACTGAACCCGTTTCGCTCCTAGTTTGTAGGGCCTATCGACCAACCTACTCCGCTTCCTGTCCATTTAATGAGTGAAAAACGACCTATCTGAATCGCCTAAGACAATCTCATTCGGTCGACATTTTGAATACTACGACGTCATCAGTTCCCGCCTCCTTGGCGCGTTTTTGGATTGTTACTTTGACGTTCCCGTAAGCAGATAAACTCGTCGCACCAGCCTCACAATGGTCGTAACATTTGAGCAGCCTATAACTGATAAGCTGCTCAAATGTTAGGACTATTGTTTGAATTCTGATCAATTCTGTTAAGTAAAAACTTGCTATGAACTGATGTAGTACTTATCTCGCCGCAGCTCTTCATGATCCCTATAATATTTTACGGATTTTCGTACTTCTTTTGAAAGAACAAGATCTGCCTTAAATATTGTTCTATTTTACTTCTTATTGTACGTTTTTGCTATCATCAACTCTGCTGAATTCATCGTCAGCTGTTTGCCCGGTTCATCAAAGCTTTCGAAAGATTCAGTTTGCTAGCTATTTTATCGTATAAGACTCAGTTGTTGACTTATCTCGCACAAATTTACACAGATTGATCGAAATTTTGCACTATTTTTTATGTATTGCCAAATTTTAGACAATGTTTAAGGAATTCATTTTGTTGTAATTAATTTACTTCACCCTGGGAACACCTTAAGGGATCGGCTTAAACAAGTGCATTCTATATGTTCGTTTTCTATGGCTAATACTGTTAATTTTGCATCCTCGTTTTCCACAGAAGAGAAATTCCTGGGTTTATAGAAAAGACCTAGCTCCCGTCCTTCTGACAGATCATGGTTTTCCTTCGTTTATAATCGTAATAAGATCAATATCAGTGCTTAAGTGTCACCGAGCGAGGAGCACAAGTGTGGTGCTTGACTTCTGGAATACTTTTCTACCGTCTCTCGATCTCGATCTCACTCTCAATCTAGTCGACTTTAACCGTCTAACATCCGTACAGCTACTCTGTTGTATAACTGCCTTCAACGTACTGTATATCTTTGAACAGAATAAATTGATACTTCTCAGTAATAATGACAAATGCGGATTGATTTCGTTAAATAGAGAGACCAGTTTTTCATTCACCTTCGACAACTGGTTATGGACGTTGGGTGATTACACCCTCTTCAGCTCAAGCCACCGGTATTTGGCGGCGCGGCATAGCTTCCGTGCCTTCGAGTTTATTCATCTGAGCAAGCCGTCTGCACCTGACTCATCCACTTCTTGCACCTTCATTATTCCTAATGATTTGATTACGAATCGTGCCCAAATGCAAGCTTCGCGTGCTAGTTATGACATTTTTTTAGAAACTCTCCTGGCTGTCTCTGTAGCAGTCTTTTCTTGGCCATTTTTCGTTAGAGGTTCCTCCTTTAGTGTATCGATTGTTTGCATGCTAAAGTTGAATAAGGAGGCGTCGGAAAATTTTTATTCATTACGACAAGTGCTTGAGGCCGCTGCGCCGAGATTGGCATGGAGACCAGTTGCTGCTTCTATACATATGTGCTTATGCATAGTATATCCACGAAGGCCAGCATGCCTGTCACTGCTCTTTGTGCGCTTTAAGCGGAAGAGAAGAAAAACGGGAGATGGGGGAATTGTAGAGTTTTAGGTTCCAAAATTTCTTTGTATGTTGGCCACTTGAAACGCTACTCTTGGCTTTTTTCCCTTTCCTATTTAATGTTTTTTGATAGAACTACTGGATCGTACATGTGTCATGTGTACAATGATCATCTAACTATACATCGATCACATCGAATTAGGCGACGGTCGGGTTGTTGAAGTGTGTTCCCAACCTCACTTTCGAAACGCGATTATTTACCCGGCAACCCAACACCGCGTGCCTACCACACTGCGCTAGTGCACACATCCAGGGCAGATGCACCTTTATGAGCACCAAGTTCGCTGCGTTGCCGGTAATAGTTCTCGAGGAAAGAACGTCGATAACGTCTATGAATGTTGAGACACCACAGCAAAGGCTGTTGGGGGCAGCGAAATCGGCGTGCGATTCCAGAATCGAAATGGCCTTGCATTACGCTGCGCCTGACTGCTTTGCTCTCATTCTCGCGGGTTGCTCAAGTTTCTGTACCTCATCCATGTGCAATCCTGGACCTATTAACATTCTTTCAATATTTGCCTCTATCACATCGTGTCTTTGCATGTTTTGAATCGCAATGGCAGTGTTGTGACTGTATGTAAAGAGATGTGTGCGCTGATAGTGACTTCGTTGCCTTCTTCAATTTTCAACGGGACTCTCATTTTTTGTCGCTTCGATGTATGTGAACTATATCGCGATTTTATTTACATTCATTGCCATAATGTAGCACTGCCCTGAGCTAACGACGCATTTCGAGTGGTCTTCTCTGGGAATAGCGCACAATCTTTTGTCTTTTCGGCATGTGTTCTCATCTGGAGGAGGTTGACAGCGAAGATGCGGATGTTTATAAGTGAGGCGCATGCGATTTTATACGCGGCTCCATCCCGAGGCTCTGCGTCGAAGTGTGCCGTTTTGCTGCCTTCGCTGCCTCGACTGCCGGCACCACTGCAGGTGCGTGTCCTTGCAGCTAATCCCTTATCTTTTGCGTTTGATGAGCCTTTTCTCAGCGTAACTCTGATAAGCCCGACCCAGTTTGTCCAACATCAGTTCTTGTCTCGCGGTTGTGCTATTTAAACTGTACAGAAGTTATGTATCCTAATCTATTTATCTCATCTAATTACGCTGTTTGTATTTGGAATTAGTTGTCAGTCATATATCGACGGGTGCTCAGCATTCCTCTATTGTAATTGGAAACGACGTGTGCCAGTTGCTGCTATCAACGTCACAGCTTCTTGAGCTTCGAACGGATCTGGTATTGATTTCTCATGCTTGAATTCACCTCTCCCTTTCACATTCATTTTCCTATGTGCTACGTCAAATGCTAGGATTTGCTTGCACGACATCATCGCAGTCGTTGCCGCTTGCTTTCTCTCTTGTGCTCGTGTATTCCTCTTAGCGGTAAAAAAATACCTCGTGCGATCTGCATATCGCAAATTTAAGTGACAAGCAAGATGAGTCGTGTCCTTATCACTCCTTATCCGATCCACTTCTCCAATCTGAAAGCCCATGTTAAGTGTGTCGAGAATCCTACGTCGAGTCTGCGGCCCAGCAAACGAGCTACGCCGGGTGAACCCGACAACATATGTTCACTCCGGCGCCTTCTGGCATCGATTGCTTTAGTAGTGCAATGAATTTTCGTAACTTGCTTCTTCGTTTGGTGTTCCTGCGCGAGTAGTTATCGTTTTCATCTACAGATTTAACCGTTGATTGCTATGGCGAGATAGTAACGTGCGAAGAGGTACGCGATACTTTGCACCGGTATAGGATTTGCGATTTACTTATTCTGATGATGGTATTCTCGATCACGTTTATTCAAGGCAGTTGTACCATCGGAACATACTATGCATTCGTGCTGAAATGCTCTATTTTCTATAAACGTTTCCCTTTTTTTCGTATGTTAGAATTTCGTTTTTTGATTCCTATTCGTTATATAAAAATTCAGTTCAGAATTCTATGAGAAGCTCCACTGTTGAGATGTTTACACTACACATTTGTGTACTCGCGTCCACGTTGTCCAGAAATAACATCATAAGGCGACCTGTATTCATTGCAGGCAGGCGGCCGTGTGAACTGGCCATCAGTATCTCGTTTGGGTAGACTGCCGGAGCAGAGAACGTACTTTTCCCCTCCTCTTTTTTCCATTTCTTCTTCAAAGCTTCTTCTCCTTCGAATCCGCTCCACATCACGATCATAATGGCTAAGGGAAACAATCCAATAGAGGAAAATACGACCGTGAGTTTTATACTGCATTGTTTTCACTTTTTTTGACATTTTCTCATCTTTTTGTTCCATTATGTAGTTTAAAATGTATTTTTCGTCAAAATGAGACAGCCGATTGGTTGACACTTGCCAAAAGTAGTGAGTGGTATCGCAAAAAATCCTCTTCGATGCGTGCTAGATTTCGTGCAGTCGACTGCATTTGCATATTCACACCCCGAGGAGTCCCAGTTGCCACTTGCCTAACTTGTGTCCATCGCGTTATGTCTTCCTTCTTAACATCCTGCTTTTCCTTTCCGTTTTTTACATTATAATCACTCCTTAATTGTGGACAACTTGAAAAAAAAATTTATTCGATCGATCTAGTGATCAGAATTTTGTGTCTGTTTGTATGCTTGGTATAGTGTTTACCAGCCGAGTGTTTCCAGCTGATGAATGGTAACAACAAGGCAGCCGACTATGATGAGTCCTTTTCCCGTTTTCTCTATAACAAAGACAGAGGCACTGTGTTGGGCAGAACAGCGAAATCATGGTGTAAGTGCTATATTCATATTTCAGAGGTGTGTTTTTTTTCTATCTGAGAATGAAAAACGACTGGTTTTCAGGTCAAATTACCGTCTTCTATATAATATTTTACTCATGCTTAGCAGCTTTCTGGATCGCTTGCCTTGCGATATTTCTTAATACGCTCGACTCAAAAGTGCCACGCTTTTATGGTAAAGGCACCATAATCGGTATCAACCCCGGTACGTGATTTTGCATGTGTTTCCAGTGTACTCATTTTTTTTCTTTTTTGTTCACATTCTTTCTTCCTCATCTGTTCCGTGCTCCTTTAATTTTATCGTTTGTTTAACGAGTCTTCTCTTTTATTCACTCTTGCTCTGATCTTGTCTCTTGCTGCTGTTGGGACAGCAGTGTGTTTGACTACCGTCAGCCATCTCCCTAAAGCGCGAGCAAACATTAGAGTGGAAAACTCAGATATCAAAGCGGAACTCCACATATCGTCGAGTAATTATTACTCACTTAATGAGTGGCAGATAACAGGATAGTGTATGAATGATCGAGAATGGAGTCTGCTTCATTTCACCTTACAGGAATGTTGATGCGAAATTTGAACCGTATAATCAACAGCAGAGCATCTCGGCGATATACTCTAGCTGGCATCCAGTCCGATTCGGACGTCCTTGTATCGATGACTTTAGTGACCGGTCGATCTCGACTCGCCACGAACTATCACGTCACTGCATCGTAAAAACGGCCAACAAAAAGACGGAAACTTCTAAAAATAGACGGGGCAATGCTATCTGTGTCCCACAATTGCGACAATTTCGTCATCTCGGATGTTTTGTCGTCGCATACAGTTTCATATTCTCGTATTCCTCGTCATCCTTATTCTGTTCCTTTTTATTCAAACCTATTTGGCGATGCGTCAGAGCGGGCGCAGATTAACTCATCTAGGTTGACTTGCTGATGTTCAACGGAAGAGAGAATATGTGGAAAGAATCTGAGAGCAAGAAAATCTTGCTGGCGCGAGCAAATCCTCCAGAACCAACAAAGACCTTGGCCATAATAGCATGGTCAATGCGAAATTGCCACATTTTAGCAGCACCAGCAGCAGCAGTCGATGAAGGGGAGCACCGAGAAGAGCAGTAGTGATGAGGGAGCCTGCTTTTTCTAGAAAATTTGGCAAGAAAATAAAAACACGCGGTGATGGCATCATTTCATCGGAATTGTCTCATGAAATTGTGAAAATGCAGGAATTTTTGTTGTAATCCTAGCGTCTATGGCTTTGGATGTCAGCTAAATTAGCTAAATTGCTTGAAAGCATCATGATTTCTTCCTTTGTTTACCTTCTTTTCCCTTTTTGCTCCATATCTTATTATTTCCGAAGCTGGAAATAACACATACTTGAAAAATTTCCCTTTCATACTTAAAAGACACCTTTTGATATTGTGGAGAAGTTAATTCTAGCGCTAATTGGTATCTGTTGAAAGCCATAGTTTTTTTAACTTGCTGCATAATGCGTTACTCTTTTGGTTGCGTAACGTTGGTTGTGATTTTCGTTCCTAGCGTAGTGCATAATTCGAGGACGAAAAAAAGACATTGATTTGGACGAAAAAGCAACAGGTGAAGCGTTTCCATACTTTGTTCTAATTTTTGTTTGTTTTCAGCCCATTGAATAATCAGGATTTGTTGTACTAATAACCTCTCATTTAATATTGCTTCCAATTTCCGTTAACTCCAGGGAACAACTGTTGGCGTTTTTGCCTTTATTTACAGAAAACATCATGAGTAAATGGCAATTGTTCGAAATAACCACACATAAAACCCGCAAGACGTATTTTAAATGTTGTTGAAAAAGTAATTGTTATGCGGTACCCAGACGTGCATAATCTGTTGTTTTTTTTTTTATTAATGACGAACAGGTTCCTTGCTTGTACTTATTATTGTTCATGACGAACATTGTAGGGGTTGCTTTTTTTCGGATGGTTTGCTGGGCGCCGCTTGTTCAATCGTTACGGTACCCTTCAGCTCCTCTTTTACTCACTTCTGTTTGCTTTTATTTGGGTCCGATTGGAAATCAAACAAAAAAATTATCGGTGGCAGCCGCAACTTCGTTGTCGCTTACTTTCTGCACATTACTGAAATGTGTTTACGTTGCCAACACCTGTTATATGCGAATAAAAGTTCATGAGCATACGAGCAGTGATTATTACGTGATGGGTGAATATCCTTAATGATACAAATAGATAGACAAATTAGAACGCTGTACAGACGTCAGACAATCGCTGAATTGCGTCATTGAGTTGTGTAATGTCTCAAGTATTAAGCGGTGTGATTTTTCTTACTCTCTCTGCTCGTTATGAAGCGATCTACTGCTTGCTCCAGTTAACCTCTTGAACAGCAAAATTGTTCACCACTCAGTCGAATCTCAAGTGTGCAATTTTGCGTCATAGCTCTTCCAGAACCCCTCAAAATCACCCGTCTTCGTTCTGACGTGAAATACACTGCGTCGCGTTCGAGTTATGCGAGTCGTTTCTGATAATCGAAACGCTGAGGGGAAATTCGGAGCCTTGACGACTACGTCACACTCATAACACCCGCAGGATCGATGCGGACCGGGTTGAGCTGAGCTTTTTTGCGGAGCGCGTAGATTGAGCTGCAGTGCAAACTATCTTGCCACGGGTCTTGCACCTACTGGATAAATTGGTGTATGCAGTGACGCATGAGATTATTAATGGGTTTGCGTGACGGCTCAAGCAGAAAGTGAGTGAAAATGCTGGAAACGTTCTGGAACTGATGTGGGTTTTGCGATCCTCGCAAAATGTTGCATTTGTTTTCACGTTAACACGTCCTACATTTCTATAAGAGAAGCAGTCAAAGGTATAACACTTACTCTAATCGGTCGTATTAGTCTCGAAATGATAGACTTGCTTGATCAATTTCTTTGGATTAGCCTGGCTTCGAGGACTCCGTAAGGAAGAAAGAGATCGTAATTTTGCTTTTTCTTTGTGCTAGATCAGCATCCCTGCTGTTGTTTCATCCATGTCCCATCAACCAGTTGTTCTGCTTCTCGTGGTAAATGATAACATACGTTTCGGTATCGGAATGATAGGTAATGCTAGGTACTCAACTAATCAGTTCATTTTTTTTTCTCCTAATGTTTGATTTTTTTCGTTTTTGATGATAGGAAACACTGCAAGAGTATTTTTAGAAGCCCAGCCATGACTGGAACGGCGCGGAAAAGTGTCTATTTCTTATATATCTTCAGTGCTTGCTGCTGTTTTTTTTTTCATTGTAGCTCACCACTGTTTAAATATCAGCGGTGTTGCGGGGAAACGTGTTTTACGTACGGATTTTTATGTATCAGGCAGAGATGTTATACGTGTTTTCTGAGTTTCTCACAATTTCCCCTTGCCCTGACATTTTGATACTACTTTGTTTTGGGATAACGTAATTAACATACGTACTTATTTCACAGGAATTTTTAGAAAGTTTGGTACACAATGTAATTTGCAGGCAGGAGGTAGTATCTTTAGACTTCCAGTTGTGTATGAAATGTGCAGCTTTTGTGCAAAGAATATTGAGTTGTAGTATGTCATGTGTGCAGGTCACAATGGAATTAATTTGGCTGCTTCTTTTCTGTAGATCCTTTCAATCCCTTAACAGCGTCTTCCTGTGTGCGCATTTCTATCAAAATGTGCACATCTTAATTCTCTCTGTGGAAAAAGACCTTCGAGCATGTTAAACAAACCTTTTTCATGTAATTCGAGAGAGCACGACTTAGCATAGACATGTGTGTCTTTTTTAGGAGTGGGCTATCAGCCATGGCTTAAAGAAAATCCAGACTCGACTCTCATAAAATACAATATGAGGGATGAACAGTCGTGGCAACCATATGTGAAGCAGGTGAGATCCTCATTAGAGCTGTGCGGTAGCCCACAATCACTCCATTTTTTCACTGCTGATCGTTTTTGTTTTTTAGTTGGAGGAGTACTTGAAGAAATACAACGACATTAATGGTACGAGGGAATGTGGTCCAGACGACAATAATAGTGATCTCGTCAATGACGGTGTTCTGGTAGGTTGCTTAGCTTCTCTTGTTCTTCTTTGTTGCTACTTGTGAGAGTGACTTTTCAGCCATGCCGCTTTGAATTGACAAACTTCACAGCGGCCGGCTGTGGTCCAGACAAGCAGTACGGCTACGGAAGAGCTGGCAGTGTAAGCGCAAAGCTTGTTTCCCATTGTGTGCCTCAAATCCAGACGTACTCATCTCCACCCGGCGTCACATCATTAGGCAGCTTTTATGCCGTTGGCAGTTGATCGATAATTTTCGTGCAAACTGCCCACATATATGAAGAATTTCTGATTTGCTGAATAAAATTCTCAAGTTCGGAACTTTTACGACGAATATTTTTAGCCCTGCGTTGTTCTGTCGCTAAATCGTTTGATTGGATGGCAGCCGGTAGACTACGCTCCAGATTCCGTGCCTGAGAATGTTAAGGGTCGCTACAGAAGTGGATCTATTGCGATGTATTGTGATGGAGCTGTGAGTCTTATGAATAACAAATTTTCCGTTCAGTATTTCTACTTACTCGCTTTTTAGAACGATCCCGATAAGGAGCATATCGGCCGTCTGAAGTATATTCCAGAGCACGGAATCGATGGTAGATATTATCCATATGTATACGTCCCAAATTATCACCAGCCAATTGTGAGTTACCCTATATTTGCCTCCTAATTTGCTGTGTACTCGTAGCCGAGGGGCAACATATATCGTTCTGAGGTTTTGCTGAGATAGAAACTTTTCCTAAGTTTCTCCATCTTTTGAAACGACACATATATGAAAGAACACCCTGCTTAAGTGTTTCTGCCCTTCTGATCTATTGTCCCGAGAAATGCTATGGATTTGGACGAGCTTTCACTCAAGAGAGCAACCCATCAAATAACAGAGAAATGATTTTTATCATTCGAGTGAAGGTGTCGCTTCGATGAGCCGTTACACATGAAGTGTTAGAATGTTACACAGGTTGAAATGCAGATAGAAACGTTAGCTTGGTGCATGTGAATATGCCTTGATCTCGACTGCGAGATCTCCTAGAGATTTTCAAAGGATTTGCTGCTTTTATGAGTTTGGCCATCCGATTTTTGTTCTGGTTCCAATCATCTGATGATGGATAAACTGTAAAAAACAGAAATAGATAGGAAGTCCAGTGCAACTCCATAAAGTGAAAATCTAAAAAGTATGTACGTGCTGGCTCTGCGCATCATTCCTTTTCTTTTTTTTTACTTGTACTTCAGGCGCATTTGTTACGGATATTTTCTTTCCCACCCAGTTAGCGAATAGAACTTACGAACCATATAAATCATTAATTGGTAAGTGCTATAGAGCAGCTTGTATCATTCATCTATTTTTGATCTCGAATTTGCGAACCTTTGAGAAACATGTTTTGGTTTCGGGCCTTTGCTCCGTGGATCTTCTACCTGATGTTTTTTGCCCTCCACCCCCCTTTTGGCAGATTTTCGCTAACAACTATTTTTCTTTAGTGAAAACAGCAAAAAAATCTTGACATCATATAGTTCGGTGAGTTAACTTGGACATATGCAATAGGATACTTGCAGGCAATGGTGAAATTCGAATCGTTGCCACGTAACAAACTCGTACTAGTGGAATGTCGCGCATACGCGCTCAACATAGAGCACGACATCACGTCGCGACTTGGTCTCGTACATTTCGAGTTGTTCCTCGAGGACAAGGCTGTCGAAACGAAGCCATCATCATTGTGATCCCGAGCGAGAGCAGTGCAACATGACGTGTACGCCGGTTCACGTTCTTTCCGTTCGTCTCTTTCGCGTGATCCCTCTCCTATTCGTCCTCCACACTAACCTTCATATATAGTAGTTTTTCACCGAATCTTAGCAGTTAATTTCAATTTTTTTCATATTTCACCTACTATTTTGTGTTTCCTTATTTGTTTCGCGTCTCTGCCCTGCTGATCACTCATACGTTTTTCGTGTCAGCTTCGATTCGGCGTAGAAGCTAGTAAATATAGATTTCAGAGATATTCAGAGATGACTCAGAGATGATGGCGTTTTTATTAGACCCGGTCCACATTTGTCTTCCCTATTGTTTGTTTGCAAACGTCACCAGTTTCTTTAACCTCATCGCTTCACGTGGGGTCTGCGTTCTTCCGCTCCCCTTTATGCTCACTTGTTTAGTAGTTTTATTTGAATCGACATCCCTTATTGTCGCTCCCTCGCCCCCCTGACCTATCATTGTATGAAAGGATTTTGTATGCGTTATGCGTTCAGTAGCAAGTCTAGTTTCTGCCAGAATGCGCGTAGGACACTCGCTGACAACCTCCCTCACCACGGAGGTGCGCATCGTGTGCGGTCGTTTTGCGCGCGAATGGCGGATGGTCCCGCATGTCGCCTTGACTTGGCTCGCGTCCGTCGGGTCCTCGATTACACTGCATTTGCAAGTAAGAATAGGACTTGTTTTGTGTAGGGTGTTCGATATATGTTTCTTACATTGTTTAATTCGGATTGTCATATGTCCTATCGTGTCTCATTCAAACAATATAGAGATTTCTCTAATCGTAATTTGTGATCATTATGATATGTTGTTCGAGTTTATTATCTTTGATAATTCCGATGATGATGATATATTGTTATGTTAAAAAGGGTTGGCGTCCGACTTTGAGCTCCCCATTCCTCCAGTGCGTCGTATTTCCTCCTTATTCGTTCGGGCGCGTAACCCTTTCCATAGTGGTAGATTCGTACGGTAGAGTTGTTTTTGTCGTAGGGATGCTTATGAGTGATGTTTAAATTCACATCCAGATTGTATTTGAACATTCAGAACGATATTTGATAAAAATGGACTAATATGTTGTGGCTTCGCTTGTATAAACTATAACTGGCAGGATAGATGGTTGCCTAACATCATGTGCGGAAGCATGCAATGGAGATCGAATGATACAGTGGGTATAGAAGCCGTGGATAATCAGGATAGCTATCCACTCCTGACAGTTGTGCAATCCTGCTCTAATTTTAAAAGAAGAATACGCTTTAACAATGAGTTCACGGAATCGCAGATTCTATATAAGCTGTTGTTTGTAGTATGATGTCCCTTTCCAGAAACATCTGTTAAACTAGACCTTAAGTTGACGGAGAAGGAAAGTTGGTGATTTCTCTGGATTTTGCAAATGGTATGGCCATATGACTAATAAATGATTCGGTAGTTGTCCGGATACGGACTGCAACCAATATTTAGTGCGTTTTTCTGGCTATCTGCACCGCAGTTGTTACGTCAGATTAATAAAATTCTTATAAATTTTTAGTGTTTTTTTTTTCTTCCTATAACATGTTCAGGACCGCTTCTCATGCAACAAGGGTATTATGAGCCGAATAAATTCCATTGTTTGTCTGTTCTTTTTAATCTACTTACATCCAACACTGCGAAATCACAGGAAGAAAGGCTTCATGAGTGAGAGCTGGAGGGAGTTCCTGCACAATTAGTTTCTGAAAATAGAACTCTTTTTCAGCACAAGGGAGAGTATTGTAAAAAAAAATCCAAAAGGCAATTTTTGTACCTAGATGCTCTGCAGCTGTCGAGTATCCCTTCAACTTCTTTGAATATGTTTCACAGATATTCGATCAAAACTCGTGAGAATTTCTCTTGCATTTGTTGCAAAAGGCTTTTTTTTTCTTGGAAACTTGGATGAGCGAAGACAACATCAAGACGAATGAGGAGAAATGACCGCAGAAGAACGTGTCACTAGCGCTAAATGTAAGAAAATCATTTTTTTTTTTCTCTCTCTCTCTCTTATTGAGTGCTATGTGATTGAGAAGCCAAGATTATTTATTATCCGTTCATCTCGATCTCAGCAAACAGAGCGACGAAGTGAAGCCGTATAGCTGTGAGTGGTGGCATCACATTTGTCAAATGTGTTTACGACCGGATGTTATGGATGATTTGGCGTCAAATTATATGTTATGCAGGCGAATGACATATTAAGTACGGGAATGTACTCGAATGATCGCGTTGCAATCCTCAAAATGAGGCATCTGTCTGGTCAACTATCTGAGCATCTACACCTCTCAAATCGAACACGGATTTACGTGTTTGGCGAAGTGCGGGATGTGCCTGTCTGTGTCTCACTGCTGCTAACACTGCGGAATTGATTGATTGCTGTTGCTGATGAGTAATGACAATCAGCTGATATGTCATCTTTCCCCGGTACTAAACTTCCGCCGCCTTCTTTATAATGATTATGAGAGGTGACAGGTGAGCCAGTGCGTCTTTTAGGGGGACAGTGGAACAGCAGGAGGGGTGGGGGGATGGCGAGTCCGAGATACGAACGTTCGAGTGTTGTTACCTCTATTCGAAGTCGTAGCAAAAGACAGAATAATAATGTATAATAAAATAATAATATAGAATAACAATAGGCAGAATATCATGTGCTTCTTCGACCAAATTTTGAAGTTGATTTTGAGTTCTGATTCTTGTTGATCTCCGTCTTTCGATCTCATCACACACTCTTGCAAATCGATTGAAAGCATTCAAGGATGATCGATACATTGCAATCTATGTGCTCGTATCTTTTTGTTGTGATTCATCAAACAATTTATGCCTAGCAATATAAAAATTGTTACTTTTAGCGGACGTAAAAATCCCATAGTGTGTTTCATGGACAATTATCAAGTGCTCGCAATAGGTTTGATATTTCTTACGGATCTTCTAAACGGAGTACATTACCGAAGCTTTTACCCTTAACAAAAATCTATCTAATCCGTGGAACTATAGCAGTGTCGAGACTTGCTAACATCGTTCATTGCTGCAGCTCATGATGGTCCCAGCTCGATTCCAACCGCGCCGCTTCGAGCACATCGGGTTACGGAACCGCACCGTGTTTCATGTCGTTTTGACTGCATTCGCTGTTTTCTTTTTTCTTTTGTGAACATTTCAAATAGCTATATTAGTGCCATTCATTCGCAAAACGTATTCGTTCAGTTTGCTTCTTCTTATTTCAAGGTTTGATGAAAAACCCTTAATTGTCTGGCGGTTTCTATAGTAATATGAAATTGGCGAGACATCTAAGGGATCGTTTTGGAGAAAAACTTCTTCGGAAAGTAAGCGAACGGTTGTTACTCTGTAACGATTGCTCAGTTACAGGAAACGGAATCCGTCAATTTAATGATATTGTGCTTTGTAAATGATTTATTAAGTATTTGTTACACTACAATACCGGCAACATAAACCAAAAATGTGGACTAGGTTGTTTGTTTCATGGAAAACACGCAGTGTATCTTCATTTCGAATAAATTATCCACATTATACTGCATGTTTTATGTTGTACTATTCTTTCAATTATAGTTGTATGTTGTAAAGTGATTAGTGCATTTATGGCGAGGATAAGAACTGAAGTAGTGCTGAATGGCAACATATCTCGTATCCCTGGCATTTACATCAGCATAGGTGGGCCAGTAAAGAAGACATGTTCCGATCTCTTCTCACAGCTGTTTTCCACGATTGACGACCAGAAGTCTGTCAGTTCAGTCGCTAATACTTGTAAAACAAGTACGACGTGAAAAAGTGTCGAAGGCAGTTGTCGTTTCCACGGAAACATACTTTCCAATAGTTCTCATATCTAATATGCTTAGCACAATATTCAAAGGTTGTCCTTAGATTTCCTGTAACGAAATAGATTACAACACTACCAATTTCATGTGTAGAGCAGAGGAAAAATATCTTGTTTTTACAGAACTTAAATCCTAAACGAAGTGGTCGTCCATTCTGAAAGTTAGTATACACTAAAATCCATTCCTAGTTCATTCTCCGTAGCACGAATCTATATTTGAAGAAATAAAGAAGGGGTGAAGTACACTGTTTCATTCGTGTGTATGTATTTATAGACGTATTATACTATCATTACTTCGTACACAAGTCTCAGGGATCAACTGATTTTAACCAGATCTTCCGTCTAGGAACTAAGGGACCGGATGGGTGGTACACATTTCAACCATGTTGAATGAATAAAAAAATAAAAATACAAAAATAAAGTATTGGTTCAACTATAGATTACGTAATTCCACGGTAGATACACGACTATCGGGAATCCGTTCCAACGATTTGACGTATGTACTGTGATTTTGGTCATGTTGGAACGCATCTGCACAACCACGTGCATCACTAATGAAAGTTTAAAAATTAAAAAGATAACAATAGATGACTTGTACTTCTTAGTATAACCAGTGCGAGATGAGAACATATTCAGGTAACGCCTTAATTGGTGTCCGAAGTGATCCGGTGAATGGGTGAAGACTCTGAACTGCTTACGGATGTAGCAATCTCAACCTAATTATTACAGCCTAATTATTCCCATGGTGTAATAGAAAAGTGATCTACTCGGGCACTCAGATACTTTGCTTACAGAAATGAAGCCTTTGCACGAAACTTTTAAGTACATTAATTTATCCACTCATATAAATTGTTCCAAATTCGGCAACACTTAATTTATATATGAGACGATGATGAATTAAAGCATGCCGATTAAGACTTGCTAAGGAGTCCGATTGAAAACGCATATTCGGAAGATTTTAAGGACTACAAGAAACATTCGGGTGAGAACCTGCATAGAGGAGCTCATAGATTCTCTTACAATGGATATGATGATGACCATTGTATTGTTATACTTGGACTGTGTCTGTGCCCAGTGTCTGACACCGAGAAAACACACGTTAGTAATGTAATGAAGCCTAGATGTACCGTTAATCTCTTCCAGAAATCGCCAAAAGAAGTTCCTAACTACATATCTTTAATAATCTTTCATAAAATTCTGCGTGTACAAAAAATGTCTAAGCCTGAATGTTGTTTTCCTCCCACCACCATTCCTGCAATGTTCATGTCTCCACAACCCACTGTGATCGCTTCCCTTGATCTACAGTCAATGATGCCACAAAAATAACGCTTCCAGAAGTGATGTTTATGCTTCCTTAGATGTTTTGTTTTCTGATCTTCTGAGAGAATTTAGAAAAGAACTATGGAATGTTCTTGTGCTTTTTACTCGAACATTTTCTAGGGTGGATCGGTAGACTGAAAAACCGGAGTCGATAACGAGCATAATCAATAACATGTTGGCCCACGAATTCGGTAAGCGCTCGAAATCGCTACCTATGTAGTCACTACATGATCAGTCTACTTAAAAAAACGAACTAAAACTAGTAAATCAAGATCTAGATTAAATTTAATTGAATTTGAAAAAAAAAAACAATTGAATGGAACGAAGAAATTCAGGAAAGAAACTAAGAACAAAAAGAACAAGAACCTATCTAAGAGAGAAAATATGTTCTATTGTTCCCAATTGATATGTATTAATATTATTCCTTACTGATGTTAATGTGTACAACTACTAGTTGCTAATCTAAAATTACTTACAAGCAAGTCAATTAATTTGAGCTCACTTGTAGTCACATCCTCAACATATTTTCCGTAAAAAAAAACTGCAAATTCCAAGCGTTTGCAATTTATTTCATTTATCCACCATTTTTTTTGGACATTCTAGACATGTTTTGGCATTGTTTCCAGGTCACGTAACGTGAAAGTTCCTGCAAAAACTATTCATTAATTAGGTATTCAGTGCTCTAATAGAATTTCAAGTAGAGCCATCGGATCATAACATTGGATACTTTACATAACATTCGTTTTAACATAGAAATTTCAAAATCGATTTGTTCGAACACTACAAAACATTTCACACGAAAACGCTTCAAAAACCGAAATCCGAAAACTCGGCAGGGATGTTCCAGTATTTCTGAAAGAAGTCAACAACTTTTTGTTTGCTTTAACAAATAAGGTTCCTCTTGTTACCGCTTTGTATTGATTAGGTTTCATCAAGAATGCCTTCTCCACATCTACATCACTTAATTTCAAAAGGGAGCTTTTTTCACATAAATAGTAGCACATATGTATTTACATATTTATATATGTTTGCTTTTATAAGTGCATATATTTACATAGTCAATCACAAACATGCAGGCAAACAGCATCCTCCACAAGGATGCTAAATGAAAAGAAAAACCAGCTATGTAGCTTCAAAGGCTGTAATTAGTGAGTTAATGAGGAGTCAAATGTTGACGTTTTTTGTGTACTTGAATGGATTCACGTATGGCCGTTGTCCCGAGTTCCTCGAATGGCATTTTTAAAAAAGTATTCAAACGCTCGCCTACTGGTGCTACTACTCGAGGCAAGTTTTGCACATACATTCGTTTATTACTGGTCAACTTACACATTATTTTCAGATCGATAGTAAGGGGGTTTGAAAGAAAATTAACTCAGTTTTTTTTTTTTTTTACTGTCATGTTCCCTTCTCTAGTAGATAAGCGTTCGAACATAATTTGTCTCATTGGAGAAACGCAAAACAACTACCGATCAAATGAAAATCGTATGGATCAGGTACTCCGCAGTTATCTTTTTTCCGACGAAGCAGCTCTCTGCACTTGTCAAAACAGGGGAGTGAAGGCATGTGACGTTGATTTGATTACTCTAACGTGTGAAAAAGCGTTGTCTGTGTGACCATTTCTTCATTAAGTCAATTTTTTTTGCATTATTTACAGTATACGCAAGGATAATCCTAGCACATACTGTAAATAATCGAAAAAGAATGATTCGGTCACCTCTTTAGAAGGCTTTGAGAACCTTTATGAGTGTAATTGCACTTATATAGGACTTTAGTGACAAAATCAATCCTTGCAATTTCCAATGCCAACATTTCATTCCAAGTTTTCCTCGAAAAAAAAATGGAAATTGAACTTCTTTCAATTCAAATGTTCTCTTAGATTAATTGCTTCCTAGAATCATAACTCAATTTGACAGGTCTTTTTTCGCTCCAAACAAGTTTTGAGTGGCATACATAACTCTTGGTTTTTTAAAGTGAACTACTGACGTTTTAAAATTTACGTACTAGTTTATTTAGAGAGCGTATCAAATTTTCGCTAAATGAATCCCGGTATCCGATAGGGAAAAAAAATGATCTCATTGATTCGTTTTACTACGGTATGCTAAGTAGCAGGAATTGGGAAAAGCGATTCAATCATTATCTCAAACGGGATCATTTTCAACATACCACTTAATAATTTAATAATTTGTAAACTGTGCTTGTGATAATACTTTCGAAACAAACGGAAGAACTAACAGTGCAGTGAACCAGCTACATACCTTCGCATTTCTACTGACTACAACAAGTGTGTAGATCCCAGACGGAAAACATCCATACAATTCCTATTCCGTTCTCTTCGCTGCACTTTCTTTCACCTTCTATATGCTTTTTTGTCATACATTGGTGAATTTAATTTCGCAAAAGGATATGCCAGCTGTAATTGGTTGTGCATATGTCTCCTGGTTCCTGTGAATTCCATACTTGGAATGAAAAGAATTGAAGTCGATTCCCATGAATTAACAACGTAACTCAAAACAAATATTTTATCTTCAGGGAGCAACAGTGAACTATACAAAACGAAGTGATCAGATACTATGTAGTCAGTAAGTGTCAAAAAAGTAAGTGTAATTGGTCATCCCGTAAGTGAACGTCCTTTAGTTCTACATAGATTCTAAAGCTTCGAACAAATAAAAGCTTTCGTTGGGCAAACAAATGTGTATATGTACCTGAGCTACGGTACTGACTGTTTACAAGTGAAGACGATTAGTACATTTCTGGTTGAAAAACTTTAGTGAACCGTAGCCTAAGTAGCACAAGCAGTATGTACAATGTGGAAAAAACTTGGGAGCAGTCTCTATACCATACACACAAATACAGACTCTTTTCTATAACAAAAAGGCAAAAACACTTCCAAAGACAATTTGAAAAGACGAAAGGATAAGGCTTGCATCAGCTGTGGAGATAAACCTGGAAGATTCGGGAACCTTTGTCTTACTAGTTATTCATGTCCACGACACGTGCAAGAAGTCATTTGTGGTTCGAAAGAACAACTGCCAGGATGATCGCGGCGACAATAAGAAGCAGGATTAAAATGACAACGAATAACGCAACCATGATCTGAAATCATAGTTTTTCTATGATATCTAAAACGACGACCTTTTAGCATCTATATTTACGCAGGTCTTCGAAAGCCCTAGAGATTACGTTGGAATAAAAGGTGCACTATATGTAATTTCAAACGAATTCCGTATAATCGATATTTTCCGTTGAACTCCCAATATTCTGATATTTCCATCACTCCCTACTTTAGACACAGTTCTCCTTTTATTACTTAGCAGATCTTTTGGATTTGCTTGAAAAGGCCGCTGAAAAAAACCTCACTAATTACTGTCCTCTTGCTCGCAGATGCGGCGCGTGTGCAGGGTGGCGCGTTATAAGGCGGCTCGTAGGAGAATTTGTACAGTCAGACTATTTCCCACGTCGTTTACACCTCTAAAACTATTTTTTCCTGGAGAGATCCCGACATCGTCAGCTTCTTGGTATGTGGACTTTAATACATTAATCCAAGCACAGCTCACCACAAAGGAATGAGGAACGAATGGATGAGAACTTAGCTCGTCTCTAAAAAGAAGGGTGCTTTGAAATCATTCCCTGCAGAAACGTCTAAAACTTCTAGTAATTCAGCGAGAGTTGTTTTACGCTTATGTGTTGTCTAGATGGCCCAGAAGAAAATGGTACCCATATCCAATCACGCCTGGGAACTGAAAATCATCGAAATTCAGCCCAGACTTTTTTTGGGAATGAAATTTTACATTTAGTCAACTAAGTTCATCCAATGAAAGTAAGATTCCAGTGGAATTGGAAGACAGTAGCAAAAATTTCTACTAAAAGGCTCTTATTCTAAGAAACTTCGGAAGCACTAGAGCCAAGAGTCATAATGACTAATCTAGGTTTTAAAATTCGCTTCAATGAAGAATGATAAGCTAATCAGAAGAACTGAGTAAAATCACGACAGTATACCGGTTTTTTAAAAGCAGAAATTCAGTGACAACAGCAATATCAAAACTAACAACATAAATAAATCAAAGTGAATCTCAGCGTGATGATTTATTTCCACTTCTTTTCCAAACTTATTATGTACAACCTCGCTGGAAATTTCCTATCCATAAAAACGGAAAATAAAACTTAATAATTCATTGTTAATTCATTCTGACAGCCTTGCTACCAATGGTTGTAAATCTTCTGTTTCCCTTTAATTGCAAAAATAATCCTCCGAAGAAACTCGGACTATTTCATCAACGCCTTTGACTCTACCTTTTTTCTTGTGGCGCTTTTCTTATACTCCAATCCAATCTTCACGTTTCGTGCACCTTGCTCCACATGATCTTTGGTGCTTTCCACGTTCTGTGCAATATTATCCACCATTTCGTTCTGCAAACAGAAACCGTTAGGAGATAATGAAGAAAGAGGGGGACTGAAAGACGACGATGATATGGGCAGACCTGGATCTCTGTTAAATTTTGCAGATCGACAAATATTTCCTGCATTGTCTGTATGCTTTTCTCCAATTCAACTATTTCGTTATGCCTTCGTTTAACGTCCGCTAAAGCCGCTTTTGCAGAGACGGACAAAGGATTTACTTGACGGAAGAAGAGCTAAAATTATATACATGTGCAGATACCCAAAGAACATTGATTGTTACGGTAAGCGTACTAGTTAAGTGAAAAGAAGTTCCAGTTTAGCAGAAATTTCCCAAAAGACTGACAAATCTCAGGTGTGAGATGTAATATCCTATAAAACACGATGTTTCTGCCGCAGAAACATGAGACCCACTTGGTTATGAAATCATAGAGCAAGTTTAAGGGAAACGAAACCTAAGTTTGCCGCTGTGAGGGATGAGGAGTAGGGTCGAAATGAACAACAACTCAGACAAATGACTAGTAATGCGTTTCGGTAACCTACCAGTCCAAGAAACTCACTTAATCGATGCCTTTTTAGAGGAATACCTGCAGGGCGGTAGGAGAGTTGAAGAGAACACGCAGCTTTACAGCAACTATTTTTTCCATACTATTAATTTGATGTTATATGTATCGTAGATCAGAGATAATCCGTCGACTTAATTCCACTTTGAAGCTTTTAAGGTTCGCAATTCTTTTTCACTTTTTTGAGTCCTACATAGCCTAAAAAGGTGCTTCGTATTAATAACAAAACATCCTAGTACGCATTCGTTTAGCCACCGCATCCACCATACCTAGAAGGGAGTCACATGAGACTACTAATCGATAATATGAGGTTTTATGAGCAGTCTCATATTTCTGAGTTGCACAAATCCTTGCAGGCACTTGATATTATGCTAAGTACCAGCTGCAGATATGCTTCAAGAAAGAATGTGAAGGGGCAACCACGAAAAATAAAATAAAATGAGACCTGGTAGGTTTCTTAAAGGGGGGAATTTACCCTTCTCTTCCTCTTATTTGAGACCTTATTATATTCAGGGTATCCAGGGCGCCGTCCAAATGGCGAAGAAATCCATGGATTATTATGGAATTGTTTAGTTCCAGGGCCTGTACAAAACAACTTTCCTCTGCAGCATCATGTCGATACACCACACACCTCCATGTTATCGATTGATAGTTGATGCACGTAAGATATCGGCGCACATTCCCCTATCCCTTGACCTGTAGGTCAAGCGCAGCGCACTACTCATTTTTCGTTTTTTTAATAATATTGCACGGAAATATTACCTCATCGCGACCGGCTGAGTCTATGATCTTCTCCGCTTCCTCCTCCGTCACATTCTCACCAACTGCCCGCAGTTGGCGTCGAACTCTCACTGAAATTACGAAATGTACTCTTTTATCAATACCGAGAAGAATGTTGCAAAATCTCCAACCAACCGACCTGAGACTCTCGATCGGTAATCGGCATGAGTATCATTGAAACAAATTATGAGATCTCGCAACTTAATCCGAATTGAATCGATTTGATTTTTCCGGATTCGTACCTCTCCAGCCGACTCACATACTAAACTTAATTTAGTTTACTTACGTGTAGTTACTTGACACGCATCTTTACAGCATCCCATAATTCGAGCATGGAATCATAAACAAGTGTTTCATACCTCTAGCAAATTCATTGAACTCATTATCCACTTCGTTCACCATCTTACGTAGGTCGGATGTTTTCCGACGAATCTTGACTATTTGGTCCTCTAGTACATCCTAAAAAAATGCAACAAGTATTCGCATAGCATTTTTATCTTGTATAACTGGTCCAACCTTTTCGGCAGGATCCGCTACAGCTAGTGCTAGTATATGCTGTTGTTTTCTGCGTAATGCTTCGATTTCAGACTGAAGCTCATCGAGAAGCCTCCGAACCAGACTAAAATACGAATTTTTGCTAGGAAACATTGATATTTGCACAGTAAGAAAACTATGGTTATTTCATTGCGAGTTACAAGCCGAGAACAGAGTGGCACCAAAAGTTTGCTTAGCAGCAAAAAGCGTTGGTGCTGTCTTAAGTTGACGGAAAATTACAAGCATCAAGTCCTTGTTCACCAAGTCAAGGCATTATTTCATGGTCATTTCAGGCCCCATGACGGGTTATTACGCGATGAGATGGCTCCCAAAATGTAAGACTTCTCTGATTTCCCTCAACACAGTTCACCTTTTTCTTAACTGCACCTGACTTCCAGTAGCAACGAAGCACTTATTTGCACAGCAGAACCTTACTACTTAGACGGATTAGATGCCCTGCCTTCGTTTAAAATACGGGTCCAGCACCATTTCTAGTCATTCCTTTCTCTAGCAAACGTACAACGAACATATCAGCCCACCTCGTTGGCAGTCTCCCTCGAAGACGTTTATCATCTCCTGCGATCCACTATAAGATTCTCTTGTTCATTTATCGTCGATTCTCCTCAATGTGACCGGCCCATTTACGCTAGGCTTTCGATGTATATTCTGCTGGGTAGCGAGGAAATGACATTTCTCTTATGATGGAATTGACGGCCTAGGTATTTTGTGCGCCGGTTAAACTTCAGAAGATATCTTTCAGGGACTCTGTGAGTAGTAAGAACTTCTCAAATCTGTGCCTACCCACGTCTACGGTGCGCAGCAGAGCGCTGGAAGAACTGTCGAATCGAACAAGTTGGCACCTAGCTCTTGGTTCGTACAATCCCTAACGAGTGCGAATACTGTCGACGCTGCTCTTATCCTTCTATTCAGTTGTTCCTTTATGGCGTTCTCCGTATTCATAGAATGCCCAGAGTACACGTGCGATGAGGTTTCCACAATTTGGGAGCGTTCAAGTTGTATTCCTCCGTCCTTGCAGAACACGCTTTTCATGAACTATGTATTCCTTCGGTGTATTCGCAGTCCTATTCCCTTCATTGCTCGTTTTCCTCCTTTAATTCCCTGAGTATTGTCTCTGCTTCACTGCTACGTCTTCCAAAGAGAACGATGATGCCCGAAGTTCTAGAAGAAATTTTCTACCAACACGTGTCTCAATTCCTTCCCAAGCAAAAGACTTCAATATCCGTTATAATGCAACCGTGAACAGCTTCGACAATAGAGTATTGCCTTCTCATACCCCATACCAATGTCTAGTTATAAGGCGGTGAAGTGCTACATCGTTATGGTGCGCCGATTGCAACAGTCAGCTAATGTCTGCACGTACACTCTCACAACCTACCTCCCTTAAGAAGCACTTTGTCAAAACATGTTGGGCACAAACGACAATGGTGCGAACAATTCAATACGTTTGCCGAATATACTAACTCTGAATTTGGTTATCTAGCAAATCACAAAAATTGATTATCTAGCAAGTCATCAGTAAATTCAACTGGACATAACGATAGGATAGACTATGTGAGAACTCGTTGACTGCTTGGACTGTTCCACGCTTGGACGCATCTGAATTTTTGTCTCAAATAAGAAACGGTAAGCGACATCCGGAGATGCTGTAATCGTTATTTGGGATATGCTAGGTTGTCAGCAAATCAAGCGTCATGCACTTCGGACGAGAACTAGGGAGTAAGGCAACGTTTAATAGCATCGACATTTCTTAGAAAAAAAAACTATTTATTCGTATCCTCCTGCCATATATTCCTCCGTTACGATATTCATGAACAGCTGCGAACTCAAAGTTTTGCGTGTGCTACCACCTGTCGATCGATACTCATCAACTAGACACGCACACTTACCGACGCTGAAGGAACTCTCCGCGCAGCCTTAGTGCTTCTGTTACAGTAATATATTTAAATCATGATTATCCGACTGCTTTTCATCCATCATTTGCTAGACTATGTGCGTCTTTTATCCTGTTTTAGAAGATCCCTGCGAAAAACTAGTTTTTTTCGAGTAATTCTAGCGCATTTATCAACTGTCAACAAGTCATACGGTAGTGAACTGTATATTGTTTAAAACCAATCATTTATCGCGCATGGTCTATTACGGCTTGACCTCAGTTTCAAGCGAATTGCATAGGATAATTGGAAATATGTAGAGAGGAACTCAGCGTTATTCCAATCCCACATTCAGAAACAGCAGTGAGGAACATGCAACTTGACAACAAAAGGATATCTCTTTCAAATCCCCGAACACAGTACAACAGTTATTACCAACAATGGCAAACGATCAAAGTCCACTACACCAAGCGCAAACTCATAAGCAGGCGACTGAAAAGAAC
Source organism: Necator americanus (assembly GCF_031761385.1). Classification (NCBI taxonomy): domain Eukaryota; kingdom Metazoa; phylum Nematoda; class Chromadorea; order Rhabditida; family Ancylostomatidae; genus Necator; species Necator americanus. Next base: position 31,056,479 of record NC_087376.1, read on the forward strand.
CCACACTCAATGCTGCTGACTTACAAAAGTGCATCTGCCATAGCACGACATAAATTACGAAGCATTTGTGAAGACGGACGTATCAAGAATCCTCCAGTAATATTCTCTTCTCACCTAATTCGTCCATCTAAAGAATTTGCTATTGCTTGAGGGAAGCCAGCCGGCACAGGCGGACCCAGTTCCACTTCCTCGAAACGATCCGTGACGACTCGACGCTGAAATCATAAAATATCGACTGTACCGGTTGATCGCCTAGTACCAATCCCATTTGGGTTTTACCATAGTAAGAGGAAGTAACCGTAGACTAGGCTAACTGTTTATTCGAACATGGTCAACAACGGAAAAGAAAATGGCTCGAATTCTACCAACAAACAACCCAATACCTACGCAAACAATACTCTGGCCTAAGTCCGAAAACAACGTAGAGTCTTTTATTTCCAATGAGAATTCTTCTATTACGGTGAAAATATAGCTATTTTACTGTAAGTTAAGGCACTCACTTGAAAGTCGGCCAGCCGGTCACGCATCGGTCTTTTCTGAAACAACAAGGAGATGAATTTCTAACATAAGCAACATCCGCATTGACATCTTCCAATCGAACAAACACGACTCGTATAGAATATCGTAAGGTTGCACTTGCAAAAAAAAACCAAATATGAAGAAAATTAGCTGCATATGAAATGAGAAATTGTTAAACATCCCAGAAATTGAAGGACTGTTGAACAGTGACAATAAGAAAAAAAAGAAAGAATTCAAAATAAACGTGGAAGTCTGCATGAATGAACTCCTCAAGTTTTCACCACTCTCTCGTACAGCTCCTAGGTCCACATTCCTCGATCACTTCATTTCCAAATAGGTTCAGATTTTTTTAAAGTTCTGATCGCCTTGCTAATTGTTTTCGGTCTCACAGTGTATCATATGTTATATACAGAGCAACACAGCTATCACGTGCTTTTTTTGAAGCAATCTGTCCTTTGAAACGCTGATCGTTTGGTGGTCAGCTGATCAAATTTCACTCCTACTATTATTAAATAAATAAAATGAAGTCCGCAAAATGTGCACTTTGTCCGCAAATATGCACAAAACCTGCAAACAATCGGACAGAAAAAAAGTGTAGCTACAAAACTGCACAAAAGTGGCGAAATGTTATTGTAGATGTAGAATGGATTGCTATTATCGTTACTTACTGATCAACACCCAAGACTTTACACCCAAGACTGTTCTAAATTCCTTAAATTTGACTGCTTAGGGAATTTTCGAGGATTAGAATTTGAGAATCAAGGAATTGCAATAAGGTTCGAAATACTACCGTAACTTATGACTCATTCTTCCTAGTGACATCCAAAGCAACAATTTTCACATTGAAGTGACATTGAGCTCTACATCTCAAATATAACAGGAGAGAAGTGACAAGGATAAGCCCTTAAATCATTTCATAGTTCAAAAAATAACAGAATTCATCTCTCATATAATGCCAGAGAACTCAAGGGAAGCGGCGAAAAAGAAGTCTTTCCCTTTCGTTTATTTAAATAAGGATGGGCGCAATCCACTATATTCACGGTGGATAGCGTGATAGGAGAACTCAGGACTCATAACCACGTGATGGTTTAACTTCGTATAAGAAAAAAATTCTTGAAGAAGCGCTTCTTCGCAAATGTGACCGATGAATGACGGGATGACACACGCACACACACGTACACACACACACAGGGAATTCATAGACGGCAGCAGTTGAGAGCGAGAGCCAGCATGGTTGACTCAGAGGTGGTCTTTGCGTTTCGCAATACGCTGGTCATATGCAGGTATTTGTACGACGATCGATATGCAGGTGCGCACATGTTTCACACGCTACTATGGAGAATAATATTGCCTCACAAACATTCTGGAATTGTTGTCCTCATCGTAAACTCAGTTGAACAGTCTATACGCGCACCTATACGTTGTACGTCATACAACCACGCACCGATAACAGGTGAGACGATAGGATGCGTCATTTCCATAGCCAGTGACTCAGCGTCTGGCAGCACTTTTCCTGATAAGACCTTTCTGATGTTACTAACTGAAAGAAATTTATAATATACAACGAATATACAAAAACATGTTCATATGTATTGTACGTCACACTACAAAAGGATCTCATTTCTATAGTGAAGCTGTCATAAATATATCATACTGACAAATATTTAGTACAATGTCTTCAAAATGACAATCGGTGATAGGTAGGCCGCCTGCATCTCACAAAACCAAAAAAAAACTAGTTCTCCGATGGGTGAATTGAAATCCGTAGGCCGATTACAGTAGTACGGAAAAAAATATGTTGACTACTACCAACTAGTCCTCAGGTTTCGTTTTCTAGACTATAATGACGTGAATAGAGTGTGTTTAACAAAACTGAGGGAAGAAGACTAACATCAACAAAATCTGAGCAAGATGGCAATTTAGTAAACTGAGAATATGTCACATCAATATTTTTCTATGCATTTATTACTTATGAAAACTCGTTTCTATGATTCAGCTCAAATAATGAGTGCGTTTATTGCGGTAAATCAAATGAAGTCTGTAAGGTCAGAGATCATGTCTAGGCATCTTGGTCGTCAAAACACCAAATATTTTCCTGTGCGAATTCAGATCTACTATTTTCTGAAATAAGTAATGAAGCGATATGGTTGTCTTCTCCGTCAGAAAATGACTACAAGAGTATGTGAGGTAAAAGATAGCACGACAATGATGGAGGAGGCACATCTTGTCTCCTTCTCCAAAGATGCTAAGTCTCGACTTGATTATAGCAGGATGCAAGACTACATACATATATATGCTCGCGGAACTATACCGCAATGTATAGTCTGATTGGAAAAAAAGACTTACGCAATAGCACGTGAGTGATTACGTACAACTCGTACGTCTCGTTGATTTCATCCACTCGCAACCGATTGTGAACGTATTATTGCGCTCACGAGCCGTTTCATACTTTTGCGGGGACGCGGAACGGCACGTTTCACCTCTTGCACCGAAACACGAAGGGATTCTTGCTTACTTTCTGTTCGTACCGCAAATCATACGTATCAAGTTTGCTCGTAGCATGTAATTTCTGGAACTGTCCCGCGTCTGGCGAAAAACTATGAAAGCGGATTTAACTGGATGTTTAGCAGTGAATACGTCCAGGGTGGGTCCGTTAGAAAAGTATGGGCATGAACGGGGGCGCAGCGCTATAAAGTGATAACGATGAAGAGAAACTGCACTTCTGCCTGAGAATGATGTCAAAACTCGAAGTTCCTTAATAAATCCCATTGATTAAACCCAAAGTCGACAATGAAGAAGGACATGACGACCAAAAACTTTGTGAATACAATGGAAGCCCAATGTGAAATGAAATAACATGGCGGGGAGAGGATCGTCCGGAACCCGCAAGTGGGCAACCTATGGAACCCTGACAGGTTACCCTCCACAGTGTGCAAAAAAAAGAAGACTTTAGATACAGCACTGGTATATGCAGGCACATTCAATTGCGAGTTCTTGTCCTGGACAGGCTACTAGCGCTTACCAACGTTTTCGATATTTCCACTATAATCTTCCTCGAACACCATATGTGCCAGAATAGGACTGTACTGCTGCCATTCGTTGAGGAAAAAATATGGATACATGTTTCGAATAACGAAATGTGTCGAAATTATCCTATGTGATATGGTGCACATTCAGGATAGTAGAAAATTACATGCACTTCAAGTGGTGTAAAAAACGAATGAAGTATTCGGCAGTAGCATTGAGAAGATAAATGAAGATTTGATAAACCAGCGAGTCGCAGCGAGCAATTAACTTCTCGCTCGAACTGAAGTGTGCGGATATGAAAAAAAATGAAGATGAAGAATGCGCGAAACGTTTGGAATACTCTTTCAAGCTCCTTCTATTCAGTTTCCGTCAGCCGTAACATTTCTTGCTTCCGTCGTGCTTAGAAACAGAAAGGCCAAGGTTTACTTCAAATTTATCAGAGTTGTTGATAGGATAATGCCAACGAGCCTCTCTATTCTCCTGTATCTGCTCCAACCAACTAGCATCTACACGAATTCAAAAGATAGGAAATAAACGTTGAAACGGGGTTGGGATGAAATAGTTAGGAGGATCTCGTTGAAAACGTCTTTAATTTGTAATGCAAAAATTATGCGAAATCCAGTTTCACGTTCCGGTTCAATCGTCTAGGATTTGATCGAGACATTCTCTATGTATGTTTACAGGCATATTTAAGTTCTGTTCAGCAGTGGATAGTGTTAGGGACGTAATTTCTAATTATTCTAGTGAAACGCAGACCAAAACCTACAAATTTCGGAATCCGAGACCTCACTTTGAACGTGCAAAAACAATTCCCTGCTTTCGTATTAATATTGAAACAAAAGCGAGTAAGGTGGATTTCATCAGTTACGCGAGTGTTAATTGCTCTGTGGAGGAATGTTTACCATTAAAGACAACATCTGAGAAATTTACCAAGTTGTTATCTCTCCCTATGAATGTAAGAGCCAAGCATAGTTAATATATAGCAAAAAAACGCGTTACTCTCCCACAAATCCTGTAATTTTGGACATTTCGGACATTAAGAGCACTAAGAGCACTGAGAACTATCAGTCCGCACAAGTTCTGGTGCGCCCTCTCAAAATGAGGGTATCTAGTGTGTTATAGTAATAGAATATGCGTCTGACCTGCTGATAACTTGCTTAAAGATAGCGTATGCTTAGACTTTTTTTATTTTTTGAGCGTGTATAACTAATCTCGTCCGGAAATCTCCAGTGCTCACGATGCTTCTGATTAACGGACACGTGAGTATAGCTCCATTTTTGTTGTGACACGTGCAAAGTACGTCCCAAGCCCTATATAGTGACGTCCAATATCTGCTGGGAAGATCCCAATATCGAAAATTTCGTCGATAGCTGACTTTGAAATGCCCGAAAATCTTCCTTGAAGAGAAGCAACGCAGAAGTGAGTGGGCGCGAACAGAAAAGACTCGATCATCTGACCCGACGTATTCCGCGTTTCCATCTAATGGCATCCAGATTTGGAATTCTTCTGCTGGACGAGAATCACATTGCACAAGTAATGCTCGCTTTTATAGCTGCCCTCTGGAGACTGCAGAACAGCTGTAATATATAGATCTTTTAATGTTGAAAATGAGTATAGGTGGTGAGAAGGCAATTGTGTCATGTGTACAGCAGGAACTGTTCCATATTACTTCTACCATCTATACTGTGGATTTTTTTTTCATTGTGAAGAATAAGACTTCGGTTACACGTTACTTCTAACTGTAATTAAAAACACGATCAATAGGGCTAGCATACGTGCATACGAGAAATTCAGGAAAAATAAAAGACTTATGACCTCGGAGAATGAAGAAACGCCTGAAATATTTGTTAGAAATGCCAAAGATAGCTGGCACACTAAAACAAAATTCTTCCGCAATATGACTAATGGTCTTATTCATTGCTAGAATGACTCGTAGTCTTCTCCAATGCTCTTAGCATTCCGTCGGCTCAAAAGAACAAAAATAAACAATAAAACGGAGAAAGAAAGGCGGAAAGGCAAAGTACAGCGACTGTACTTCTATTGCTCCCAGCATTAGTGGCAGGAAAGCAACGAATTTATTTTGTATAGATTCGATTCACTTATGGAAATGACGTGAGGAGAACTCAAACAACTCAGAAGAAAAACCACTGGGAATTGGCATCTCAGCGGCAGTGGTCTTACAGGATAATGTGATCAAAACATCTTCCATACAAGTGGCATCCCACTTAGACCCACCTATAATGTATCCACAACTGAAGACATTACTAAGAGAGCAGATTTTTTTCGCGATCAATAGAGGCACAGATAAAATCAGTTTTGAAGCAAATGGACTGTATAGTCTACAACAGTTTTAGAAGAAATAGTGCTACGTATTTATAAAGTCTCACTATTAATTAACACTAGTAGTTACCAACATCCTAACAACTATGTCGTTGAATGGAAAAAGATGTGTTTGTTTTGCGATACTTGGGTGAAAATGTATGTGAGGGTTCAGCGTGTTGCATGTTTGCTCTCGATCGTCACACGGCGGCAGTTGAGTCTACTGTTTGTCGAGAAACACCATCTACTTGCTTCGTTATTTGGAAAAAAAGGAAACATAGTGGATCTGATCGATCTATTACTTTCATAATCTTGGAGAAAATCCTGGAGAAAATTCGACAAATAATGCAGGAGAACTCGCATCTGTGAGACATCTCCTTTGTTCAAAAATTTAACTAGTGTACAATGACATATAAGTATAGACATTAATTTGAACATCAATAACGCACTAAATTCGCTTCAACCATGTCCTTTTTACCAATCAATAAACATGTTACTTCTCATCATTTCTCATTTTCTGAATATGTACATAAGTACTACGTGATAACTACATACTTATATTATTGTTACTCACAAAGTATATCATATGTCTCAAAAGTAAAACTTTATTCAATGAAAGAAAGAAGTTCTATGTTCCTACAAGAGACGAAAGCAAATTATCTCATATGTCGGTCAGTTTAACTATTTTAAAGGAGGAAATCTGTAGCGCTAAATAAACCAAACAGATGCTCATCCAAAGAAGTCTTTAAAAGGAAGCAAACCTTACATAGCTTCAAACTGCTGGACTATTCTGCAATTGTATACCATAAGAACTAGGCACCAATAAAATAAAAATATTTTTGAAATTAGCAATCTCCAGGAAAAAGGTTTAGAATTGTTCTTACCAACTATCCTTCTCTACACTCTCAAATAACAACAGGATGTTAATGGCTACCTCTTCAATGAATGGATAAACGACAATATCCTAAAACTCACTAAACTTCATTTTTACTCTACATTCAACCGTATTTCCGTTTATTATGCTTTGCAAATCTCTTGAGCTTAGCGCTCTAGTTGTCTGCCTCCACTTAGACTCTCGTTGTCTGCGCCATGCAAGCAGCAAGTTACTGACATTGCTGTCGAAGAATTTCTTGTATTTTTGTAAGGTAAAAGTGAGAGCTTAGGGGAAAGTTTTGGAAGATTCGTGGATAAAACACAGGCGGCAATTTAGAAATTTTCACAGAATGAGCTAGAACTGCTTAATCACGTGTAAAACTAACAGTTCTCTACAACAGGCATGATCACTACGGTATTTTGTGTGCGCCCATCAACGATAACAGAATGTAACACTCATGAAGTTTTTAACAGCAAAACACTATAATTTCCTTTCTTTGCTGTCAATGCCATATATGTATTTTGAATTAAAGACGTTTAGAAGAAAGGAGGAACCGCTACTGTCTTATGAAGGTATCAATGATATGGCTATTGTTCAATCATTCGATTTGAATGCTCACATCTATTTTGAATTCTACATTTTTTGGATGTATTTGCCACTTTCTAATTCATTTTTGTTGTCAGTTGATTATCATGAACAGAAACCAGTTTGTGAGACGAAATTGGCCGTTTGCGCACGCTTTGCACGCCAATTTCAAATCATTTGTGCCAGGTGGTCGTCCATTTTTTTTCCATAAAAATATTTACTGAAGAAGACTCGCACGAAGATCGGAGAAGATCTAGACCTATCGATTTTCCCATCATTTGAATTAGAGGGGATTTCGGCCGTAAACAATAATATGTCAAATGATTTATACCGCATAACTGATCTACAGTCTCTGTCTGAGATTACGTCTTGGCATAATGAAAGCATTTCCATATATGTGCATTTACGGAAAGTAGACATATCATAATATTGCACATGTATCCGTGCAGTGTTATAGTATATATATATATATATATATATATATATATCTTTTAATCCCTCACTTCTGTTCGCTGTGTTCCATAGAAGCAGTGGAAGCCTCAAAATCCACGTGCATCACTCGACTGAGATAAGATCTCGCGTTCTAACCAAACAATTTTGTCATTCCTTTTTTAATTGTATAAGACGGGTAAATCTGTTGGGGGAGAAACCCAGGGGCCCCCTTTTTTTTAAAAAAAATATCTCTCCCCCCCCTAATGCTGTGTTCCATAGAAGCAATGGAAGCCTCAAAATCCACGTGCATCACTCGACTGAGATAAGATCTCGCGTTCTAACCAAACAACATTTTGCTCATTTCATCTCCTTCGTTTTTTTTTACAGTTATATCAGCTATAAGACCAATTTTTGAACAGCTGTCAACAGCTTAGAATGAACGCTTAAGTCTCGCGATTCGGTACTTGCCTAGAACTCTCCTTCCTTTACGAGAAGTGAATTAGGCGCTAACATTGGATGAGAGCTAGACATGGCTTTCAAGTGACCAAATTGAGGAAATTTTCGTCTGTTTTCACAAAATAGAAATTTTTGCAGCCTCTATGAATTTTTTCAGTACCTCAAATACCCAGTTCTTCTCACAAAAAGATGCTCTTTCGAATGATGTTGAATTCACTTTTATTTACAAACTTCAAAATTTCAACACTGACTCCGCCCTCTTATAGGACAGGCGATATTCTATAGCTAGAATGGTTATCGCGGCCCAGGCACGGTCTGCCAGGCATCTCACACCTTCGATAGGTGACTCCTCTGGCGATAAATGAACGGTGACGAGAATTCTACACAGTTCTTAGTCATCGAAACCATACAGCTACTTCAATTTCCCAAGCCTTCGGAAAGTAATACAAACAAACGAAACAAACATCCTGAAAAAGACAGACATGTAACAGATTAAGACGTTTTATGGAGGAAAAAATCGGAACTTTTTAAATTTTTGAATTTTTCATGTCTTGCAGTTCAATTCGAATAATATTCACTTCTTCCTTTTCTTCCCTCTCCTTTTCTTTCTGTTTCTTCGTTTAGTTTCGTCAGTCATTTTCCTTCCTAGCCGTTTCAAATTATCACTGTAGGATCTATGACATGCAAGCTAACGTTACTAAGAGAAAAAAGGAAAAAGTAAGATAGAGCTACCAGAAATAAGGGCACCACTCAGTGCACCCACCTCCTCCCTAACTATCAATTAACTACATTTTCCCCTAAGGACTGTTTAAGGACTGTTATATCAGTATTAACTGACTTCGTTTATTTTGTGTGATGGTATTAGTTTCTTTCAGTCGAGATCGCTCAGCCTTAAGGGCAGAAAATTACAGCTAAAAATGCTTACTTGCTTTATGCGAAATGTACTTGTCCACAGCATCATAATCGTCAATGATCTTTTCTTTCTATTCGGTTTCATGGCATCCCTGAGGCAAGCTTTTCCACCATTCTGTAGGTCACAATGGTCATAGATCACATCTCACCATTAATCGATGAATGCGATACGTGAGCAGTTGGCACCTCAGACAGACGTTATTGATGGCATCCTTATTTTATCTATCCCCGTCTTTATTCTTGAAGAAGGGGTGATTTTGTACTTTGAAGGGTTAATTAAAGATAATCGAAAGTTGTTACGCAAATATAGGCAGTTGAAATGCTGAGTCTTATGACTAAGGAAATTCTAATGTTTTCCAATGTATTGTTCTATGTGTTTTTGTTCTGTGGCAAGGGACATTACTTCTTTGTAGCTGCTACGATATAGTACCTAAAGTTCCTCTCTTCATTATTCCCATTGTCCATCACAGTTCAAAACTTTTCAACTGGGCTGACACCTCTTTCCCTTAACCTGCTCAATGCGTAAAATTTGTGAAATCAGTGGTCGAAGAGTCACGTTGCGTACCGCCCCTTCAGCCTGTTAAAGAGTAGTAGAACAGAACGGTATGGAATGAAAGTCATGACTGTCTTCGTCAGTGTAGTTATGAAAACTAAATATGAATATAAAACTTTTGAAACCAGCAGAAATCTTCATTCTCAACAACTGACGACATGACAACAAAATTCAAGTAGAAGGTAGGCCTGATGTGGAAAGTACAGAAAATCGGTGAGCCACGACGATTTACCATATACACCATTATGACCGATGAAAAGATATTAAATGATAATAAATAAATAAAATGCCAAAATTGATGAAGTCAGACAAATTAAATGCATGGCAATTTTGATATATCCATCCCTAGAACGAAATTACCAACAACTAACTATATAATGTGTGCAATCCAATTTCATGCACAACTCATCAGTCTGAGGTTCACTGTTGCAGTGTTTCGAATGAGAATCAGTCTGTCCATTCAACGTTAAGGACTCTTTGCAGGAAGCTGTACATGTCAACGATCTCAGCAATCTGAACCAATGACCTGTGGTTTCACTCTTCTTTCAACGAAGAGAGTCAATTTTCTTTTACAAAAGTAAACATACCACTTTTTTCGTTGGCTTCCCCGCACCATGACCAGCTTTCACTTCAACACGAACAAGAATGGGATTTGTTTGTAGTGAATGAAGTTTGGCCTGCAACGAAAGAGCTAACCTCTTACCTCTGAAAAAAAAAATCAAAATCGCACTTTCTCCATCAGCGTTGCTGCATATTTCAAGGTATGACTAGGGACCACACGGTCATCATGATCTGCTGTCATCATTAGAGTGGCGGGCCACTGACCATCCGCAGGAAAACGAATATTATGCAGAGGAGAATATCTGGAAAGTGTGTTTAGACTAGAGGAACTGGGGAAAATCATAGCCATACTGACTTATAGATGAATTCGAAATCGTTCGGGATATCGGGGTCGCCGTACTCAGGTACCCATGCTCCGCCAACGGTGAATCTGTGGAATCGCAACATATCCATAACGCTGAAACGTGACATATATAATATGCTAACCCGTAGAGTGCCACAGAATCTGAGCGAAGAATATTCAGCACCTGTTAACTAGCACGTGGATGCTGAAATCAATTAGTTCAACGCGCAAGAGGAAAATGGGAAATAATAATGCGAGGACAGTTCTTCAGTTAATGGAGACGAACAAACGAGAGGACGCGTAAGAGCAGAAGTGCAAAATATTGGACTCAGTACCCAACACGATTGAGAACAGCTCCATAAAGATCTGGACGTTGTTGAGAGCATGCTGCTACAAGTAGGCCACCATTCGAACCACCATGAATAGCTAACCTGAAAACGATTTTTGAAATGTTTGCGAGAAAAGTTCACCTTCAAAACGAGCGGATCACCACGAACGAACGAACTTACTTATCCCTACATGTGTACTTGTTCTCAATCAGGTATTCAGCTGCGGAAATGAAGTCGTTAAAAACATTTTGCTTTTTCTCCCGCATACCTCCCATATGCCAATTTTCTCCATATTCGCTGCAATGAGAAAATAAATTCGATTTTCGCTATGACGTAAACTACATCAAATTTTACATACCTCCCACCTCTTAGATTAGCACAAGCAATGATACCTCTGAAATGTTTTACCACAAGCAAGCGACTTATAGAGAAATATGGCATGTCGGCAATGTTGAATCCTGAGAACTATGTTATCTACACATTCGACAGCAACTATATTTATAAGAAAGCGAAGGTCACTCACCCCCATATCCATTGAGTAAAGTAGGATTATTACCATCCCGTGGAGTACCTTTGAGCGATATGATGTACATCGGAACTTTTGTGCCGTCTTTGCTTGTGAAGAACACTTGTTCTATAGAAAACTGGTTCTCATCCATTCCTTTTATGCGAACCCTCCTTAGTTCCTGAGAATTTAGAATTACTTCAATGCGGCGGCGGTTCAACTGTTCAAAATCGCCCTAAAGACAATCAAACAATTTATCCGTCAGGGGTCGATAAATTCGTATCAGACCTATCTAGGAAGAAAAAAACACTGACCTGATACTATGGGTAGCCTTCACAAGTCACGTATAGGCTAGGCAATAACCTTATAAGCCTTAAATAATTCTGAATTGATGTGAACGTTATGGCGCATCCCAAGCTGATTGATTAACACCAGACATATTATCGTCTATGTTTAATCAACATATCGACTAAATCGATTCGAATTCAGAGTTTAGAAATCGAAGCACAGACACACACTCACAAAAACGAGCTGTGCTAGAAAGAAAAATTCCACTACAATCCCGATTGCAATAGATAAATTGCACGTCGTTGATCAATCCATATGGAGATGCCCCTACGCTTTCGAATCCATTTCAGAATTCTTTTGAGGCTTATCAACGCGTGTTCAGCCTTATAATGACCTGTTGACCGTAACCCATGTGTCAAATCAGTGTTTTCTAGACGAGCCTGGTACCAATTCATCGACGGTGGTGGGATGAAAGGATAGGTTGCCACTGGAGCGGTTTCAAGTATCGATCGTGGATTCACAGCGGAATATGTTACAGCTGCGCTAAATATTATTGGTTTATAATTTCTCACAGACCCACCTTTACTTCAGGTACACTCTTCTTATTCACCGAAGTAAAGTCAACACGGTAAATGATAGTCGGAACTGTGAAAGACTCAAAACCAAAAAACATTTCATCAAGTGACTTCTTACCGAAAAAGCCGGATAACGAGCTGAAATACATCACATTATTGACTTCATCACCAAGAGAGAGCTCATAAATTTCGACAGACTTACCCTATTTTCAATGGAAACTGATAAAATCGAGAGCCCGTATCGAGATCATAAACGTACAATGCATCCTGAAGGAAAGTGAAAATTGCCATCTCGAGTCAGCAATCAATACCAACCAACTATTTATAAACATTTAGCTAGTTCATAATGTTGTTGTCCCACCTTGACGTCTTCGATATAACAAATAACAAGACGGTCTCCGGCAACTGGGGAAGCCCAATCCATCTTGTGACGAGGGTTTTCTGGGACTAATTCTTTAACTGATTTGTCTTTAAGCGAAACGCGGATAAGTTTGAACATAGGTGCATTGTGATTTGTATGGATCAGCATCGTTTCATCATCATGATCCACATACTAAATGGAGTACTTACGGTATGTTACAACTGGCAATTTGACCTGGAGATTCTGAGAGCCCCTACCCGCATGTGAGTCAAGGACAAAAACATACATCATATTTGGCATCGAGTTTGTCAAACAGAGGGGTAGGCGTGATCTTCCCAATGCCATGTTTTATAGCAGATAAGTCATAGTAATACAGCATGTTATAAGGGTCGCATCCACGCGAAACATCAATGATCAGATATTTTCCATCTTCTGTCACGGTACCGCCTCTGTAAGCAAGAAGTAACAGCAAAAATGAGCAAGGCATCATCTATTTGAGATTCCGACATCATATAATCTGCATTGTCTCTCCGATCGTAAACAAGCACATCTTCCTTGCAGTCAGTTCCCATGCGATGAAAATAAAGCGAATGATACTTGTGCTTTTCCACAGATGTGCCTTCGGTAGCCGACTGAAAAGAAAAAGTCTCATCATATCACTGACACCTTTTGCGTACTAGAAGAAAGGTTCACCCTATGATCTGGATACTTGCAGTAAAAGACTCCAGAGTTGTCTTTCAGCCAAGAAATACAAGAGTGTTTCACCCCGGTTATTACGTCCCTCAAATCTTTCTTGTCTGCACCACGAAACTGAAAGATCCAGGTATTTAATATCGGTGAGGTTACCGTCACATCTGCTTTCCCATATGCTACCGAATGAGAGCTAGATTACTGTTCTTCTTGATGATCAGACAGAATTGCGAAACATCCTCAAACACATTCGAACAAAAATTTTAAGAGTGTTTGTCACCTTTATGGTCACCCAGTCGCTGCCCTTCTCACTCAAACCATAAGCGAAAATCGAACCATCCTTTGTCCACGCCGATATTCTAAAGTGACAACGATCAGAAATCTATGGCCAAACAATTTACCAAGAAGAATAGTACCTAATAGACGTAGTCCCATCTTCCGACATAGTGTTTGGATCAAGAAATACTTCACCTGTCTCCTTTATAGACTTCTGTTGATATATCACACTAGAATTCGATTTAATCATAATAGTAAACTACATTACACAGTTTAAAGCAAAATCCAGATACTTACTACTGATTTTGCAGCCCAGAGTTATAACTGTAGTAGTAAAAATCCCCTCGTTTCGATGGGCAACTGTATTTTTCGTAATCCCAAAGTTCCGTAAGCCTGAACAGTGTAATACTGGAAAATATAATCACTTCTAGTATTGTTTCTGATGTAGGATGGTCATATCTGGGGTTGGAATTTACTTCATGTATAGAAGATCAGAGTAAAGCAGACCCGATGGTCTGGATCAGCTCAGCTCTCCACCCAGACTGTGACTGCACATTACAACCACCTGTACTACACCACGCATAAAAATTCACCAAGAACAGCAGCTAACACTGAATTCACACTAACCGCTCTCTGATCTTTTCTCGACTTGGAGCTCCTGCAATAAATGGAGCAGAGATAGTATTGAGGTCGTCGACAAATTGGCGAGTCTCATCTGCGTCTGGGTCTTCCATCCACCGGTAAGGATCCGTAACCTCAAGAAATAATTTTTTGAAAGCGGTTAACAAGAAGTAATAAGCACAAGCGGACATTGCCACTCTTACCTTGGTGCCATGGAAATCATCTACAATCGTTTCGTCACGACGAGGAGATGGATAAACGGACGGAGATATTTTGGTCGACATGGAAACCTTCGGTCTTCGAGGAAGTTTTGCTAACTTGAAAAAAAGCTGACTTGATTAAAAACAAACATGATATGTATGTAAATAAAAATGCCCTTTTCTGCAATTTTTATGTTAGATTATTCTTCGCTACAAACCTGGTTACAATAGGACTACATGCTTGTTTAAAACAGTACACCTATGAATGAAACAAGATTTTCAGCAAAACACACACGAAACCTGTAGCAACGAAAAACGCAGCGTCACATAGACAATGGTTATCCTGACCGTAATCTCACATATACGCAGGCGGAGATTTACGCAGATAATGTTGATCTAAGAACACCGGTCAAAATAAACGTGATCATTACTCTGTTGCTGACAAACTTGATTCACGAGTGACAAAAACCAGTGAATATTGATTACGCTACACTCGTTTTGGGTGCGCTCGAAAAGAATTTCCATTTCATCCAATATCTTCATTCAACAAACACTCATCTTGTGAAGCTAAAAATATTAAAGTAACCCGGGACATAACTTCCCAGAAAAATCAAGGGTCATTCAATTAATAAACGGAATCCTTTCCTTCTCTGAACATTGCGTTTTTCGAAGAACGGAAGAAAAGTATTAGACCGCTGTACATGATCATCTTAAGCGGATGAAAACATTCAAAAGAGAACTTACTGCAAAAGAGGTAAGGTTCAAGAAAGAGAGCATTGCATTTAACACGAAGTCCTGACTTGATGACGTGAAGAAGCGAGCTCTACATGCACTCAGTTACAGCAAACCTTGAATTTTTGGAAATCGAAAGAAGAACGTTGTCGACACGTCTAAGTCGGTAGAACAACTTACAGAACGACCTGCTAGTTCAGTTGACGCATTCACGCGTTGTTCTAGTCGTTTACGAAGAAGAAACCGGTGGGAATTATCTAGCTACCTTAACGGGAAAAGCGCTGCAGTTAACACGAAACAGTGCTCTAAAAGTGTTACTAGGAAAGTTCTCGAAAAAAAACAAATCCGAATGTGAAGTGGAAGTAAAGTGGCTGTTAGTTAACTTCGCCTAATGATTGAGGCTTGTGAGGTGAAAAAACTAGGTGTGCGCTGTATCTATTTTTGCCCTTAGAATTTTTATATTTGCAGAACATGCGGGGGAGGACGGAGAATTTCTAATTCACTTCGCTGTTAAACGGCATTCATGCATGGAGGATTCAGATCTGATGTGAGAAAAACAGAGAATTTCTATAAAATCAATGCTCAGTTAGCTGTCTTGCTCACATATTCACCAATCTCCAAAAGAAACAATGAATTCAACCTGAACTGAATCAGAGCTCAGTAGACGTTTTGAGTGAGTCAGTAGAGTCGAAGAAACACAGCGCCTTCCGACATAGAGCATTCGACCACCGTCAGAATCTTGAAACGCTCACAAAAAATAAGATTTAAACTTTATTCTTTTGAGAATTTTCATTGAAAAAATGAACCATTTTCCGGTGAAACACAAACATAGATAGACCAATGCAACAAATTGATTCTAAATTTTCAAAAAAAAAATTCAAAGTTACAAATGGGATAAGTAAGATCTGCAAGGACTGAAATTCCTTCTTAGGAACCATAAGAATGAGGAAGACTTCGCTATGGTAATTTAAGTTTCTTAACTTAATTGAAGCAACCATAACATCTTACTAGAAAAACAAAAGTGAAAAAAGCAGAAATGTTTGAAGAAATGCAGAAATGTTAGCCTAACAACCCATACAAATCCAGAATATTTGTGTATATTCGACATCATACAATCTGCAAATGAGGCTATCTGTGCAAGGATCAAAAGTGCAAGTTACTGCTGCGGTTACAAAAGAAAAACTCGGCGTAAGATGTGGTTTTTTGGGAGGGGAAGGGGGAGGGCACTCAATGGTGCCGTTATTTGTGGAATTAATTAAATCAGTCGGGGCACTAAGACCTAAGCATTAATCTTATAGGGCGTGTGACATGTAAACTAAAGTTAGAAACAGAAAAAAGTAAGATATGGAGTCCAGAAATAAGGGCGCCACTGAATGCCCCTCCCCCCAAACAACGTCATCCCCAAAAACTCCTGGAAGATTTTTGCATGTTTCTTCACCTCAGCAACATCGGCCCATTCTCAATGAATACTCGTTTCTAGCTTAAAAAAGGCGGAAAAGAAACGAAGAAAAGAAACATTTGGAATACCATGACATGACAATACTCAGAAACCAAGTACTATTTATGAACAAAGTACATATCACAGCCGAGAACGGCGTTGTACAGTAGCCGAGGACATGCGCGTCTTAACGAAATGATCACTTCGACACGTCCTCATCGCCTTCTAACTGGTCATGAGAAAATCTAAATTCTCGTGTTCTCGTGGCCTTTCTTTCATGCTCACTTCCTCTAGTAGTTTTCATTTATATTTGTAAGTTACTAACATAATTCGATATTCTGTAGATGTGAAATTCGAGTGTAACCTTGAAAAACTTCTGTGAGCACACTTTCGTCCGTGTTGATGTCGGTTTTTTTCCGTGTATCGATCGAATTTGATCACTGATTCACCATTGACACTCTTTCTTACTTCTTCAACTTCTCAGTGAAGTGAAAGTACTTTGCTACATGACGTCTTATTTTTCTAAAAATTTTCATGTGCTCGGTGGGTTTCTGACCTATTTGCTAACTACGTAGTAACTTCAGTATTTTAAATCAAACCACTAGGCTCCATTAGATGTTCCCAAGAGTTCTCCTACTGTGTCCCTTGCAGATCACTTTATAATCGTTCTATACACGACAATTTTCTTTGGATTTACTTTTTCAATAATTGTTTCAGTGTCAAGATCTGTTTACTTTTGTTGGAATTTACTTCTACTCACGTAATATATCTTTCACAGTTACTCTGTAGGCACCAGAGAGAAATCAAGCTCTCAATCAATCAGTCAGCTCTAAAAGAGCGTCTTAATGAGCACTGGATGTGGCCGTCAGGACAAAATTAGCTTCCACATCATTATAGATCTTGGATATACTTTCTACAGAGGCGCAGCGAGTCTCTTGTACGCAGCCGCTGCAATTCGTGTATTTTATACAAAATGCATCACGACATTTCGCATGGCTCACTGCAGACAACAAACACCAACATATTTTTGAGGTCCTTGATGACACTCCTCCAGAGCCCCTGTCCTGAGGACCTTAGGATCCTTACCCATGTGTTTTCGGCAAGCGTGAGGTCCACAAACGGAGAAGCAAATCCCTCTTATTTGGTAATAGGAAGAAAAAATATTGGAAACAAGTGCTTTAAAGTAAATGCTGCTTCCAGAGAAAAACTACTGAAGACAAACAGAAGTGGATCCAAGTTAAAACAATTTTTTTTTTTTTTTTTTTTTTGGGGGGGGGGGTTAGGGCAACTGTGAGGAGAGCCCTGTGGACCACGAAGAAGAAAAGGTGCAACTAAGGTAAGAGAAGCTCCCTAGTGACATCGTCGCTAATATTCGCTTATTTACGAGTTAATCCAGAACCTATTGACTCTGCGCCCTTAGAAACCAAAAGGAATAACACTGTCAGTAGAGCAGCGGGATAGAGTAGACTTAAATTCAGTCTAGACACATTAGAAATACACCGAGACTCTTCAAAATAACGATATAAGTTGTTATAAACTCGCGGAAGAAAATAAAAACATTCATTAATAGAACTTTTTTATGACAATTTTTTTATGATAACAATTGCAACGTTTCTTTATTAAATCATGGAGCAGCACCTTAGAATCGACACAGGATTTCGGGATATAGCTAGACAGTTAATGAATAGTTGTTAGGGATTTATATATAAGTCACTACAAGAAGTATAAGTTACTACTAAGAAATAATTAGTCAAAGTGATGTGTTATTATAGTATTTCTGACCCAATTTTGAGATAAACAGTACCAGAAAGCTTTGGCGATGATCGGTCAAAAGTAAAGTTTGTGAACAATGTCAATATTTAAAGGGAATCGCAACATGCACACGCAAATGAAGGTATTTCAGGACAAGTTGGAAGAAAATGATGAATATACTAGCTTGAGACGAACAAGAAAAGCAAACTAAAAAAAAAACAACTAAGAAGATACACTAGTTAGAGCAAAGAACACGCATCTGTCTGAATCACAATTATTAATAGGAATCTTTCCTTAGATTAGAAGAAAGTAATTCAGTAGCACTACTTCTACTAGACTTGTGCGTAAAACCAGAAACCACAACATGCCGACTAGATCATTGCGAGACATTCATTTCAACTGTTGGTCTTGGCGTAGACACAGGTGAATTGGCATTCATGCTACCTCGACGGACAATCTCTTCTAAACGTCTTCTAGCTCTCTGTTCCCTATCTAGAGCTCGACTCACGGAAGCAAGTTCTTGGCGCAGACCCATGACTTGGTCCTTTAGAGCATATACTGTATCCACCAGACTTCTGAAAAACAAAAACGTAGACATGTGTGTAACTCCAAGGACAACAAAATGAGCATTATCGTAATGTTCCGTTTTGTGTTGGTGTTAAGAGGGCATAGAACAGTCAGCCTTACAAAATCCACTATCATTTAAATATCAACACGTATTTTCTTGAGATTTTTTACAACAACATTTGCTCGCAAGCGTGATGATTTGTCAGACGGACAAAGTCACAGGCAAAGATCGATCAAATAAGAGAACTAGAGACGAACAAATGTGAGGAATTCTCAGCTACTTAATGCTGCACGGATTTTGGGCATTCAATGGATATAGATTAAATAACAAAAACACTGAGGACATGAATCGTGTGACGTACTTCTCTTGGATCACAACCTCATCTCCAATCACTTCTTCCACCAAGATTTTTTCATCTTCAGCAACAATAAGTTGAGGTGGTCGGCAATCCGCCGCAGTGGGAACAGCACGAACAGCTCCACTACAGTATGCTTCAATAATACGAAGTAATTGAGCATCATGTTGCTCTCCAACACTCACTGAAAATAGGAGCACATTATTACTCTCGACAAACAAAGATCGAAGCTATACAACCTTCTTTTCTCATTTTCACGTTCTTTTTCGAAGTGGAAGTCGCTAGTACATTACGGTGTGGAGGAACAACTCGGAAACACAACTTCTTGCTGCCATCTAGATGAAGTTGGGACTAGTTAAAACAGAAAGGATAACTCTATCAACTTCAATATTTGAACGGCAGTTCACCGTTTAAGGAGCGGCGATTTGAAGTGTTTAGATCGGGTTCGTCGGCATCATCCGGTAGGATCATCTCTAATTCATGATTTAGTCGCAAATCATTATGTCCAATTCTGAAATAACGATTAACATGAAGTCCTCATTGTACAGCTATATCCCAAACAATGCCGAGTTCTCGAAATGAGGAAGAATCCGTCTAGTGTAAAATGACAAAGTTAAAAAAAAGACGGCAATGATAGCAGTCAAGCGAAATCACTTACGACGGTTTTCTCCCAATGACGGCTCGCTCAGCTAGAGGCATTTCGGAAATATCCGCTTTCCGAGATGGGGATAGCACATGCTTAAATAGTCCCGTCATTACATTAAAAAAAAACATCAAAATGAATTCTATTTCAAACTAACCATATTACTAACTGCATAAGACTGTGGTATGGGAGGTGGAGTCATAATCGAAGTTTCTTCAATCAAAATATTCTCACATCTCGCAAACGCATCCAGCCAGCGTTCGATATCAAACCAAGTAGAGATTTGTATTTCCATGTCTCCTAATTTGGAATACCAATATGTGTGATAAGAACCCTTTGGTGGTATTTTTTACAAAAAAAAAGGCGTTTTTACTCGTACCTACTACGAGTCCACCCCTGTTCTCCATACACCGCACCCGCAACCCATTCGTAGGGATTTTTCTAAGCAGTCTGTATGAATTCACATCCAGTGTGATCTCCAGAACAATGAGCATCTTCGAAAACAGTGCAAGACACCTATGAGAAGATTCCTCAACGGGTACATTAAAAAAGGACATCTGGCTACGGTATAGACAGACAATGCACAAAGATGCCGATTCTAACCTGTCATCACAAACACCATCGAGAATTACAGGTGCCACGCTGACATAAAGAATGCGACCTCGTTGCTCAAACGAGGCCCACCCTTCGACTTGACCTGTATATAAGAGCTCAAGCTGCAGTTCTTTTTGCTTTCGAACGGCTTCACACAGTGCCTGGAAAGTGGTGATAATACCGAAAGGTAGGTACAAAATTCAGTATTTGGCCAATGTCTATACCTTCATTTCCTTGAAAACAGCACATGATCGCTGAACATCACCGCGGTCGACATGACCTTCCTAAGTGAAAAAAGAATCACCACAAGTTTCATGAAGATTTAAAGACAAATAAAGAGGATTAAATAAGATACAATATCCTGCAAAATCAAATGAATACGAGTTGGAATAAAAGTAGACGGGAATCGTGGTGAGATGTCTTTAATTAAGTGGATGTACTCTTTCAAAAAAATGGAAGCTGAACAGGCACAGCTGACCAACGGGATTGGGTTTTTTAAGCTTTTTTAAAGCCATTTCTACAATGTAGTATCATCGCAGATTTATGCTATGAACATTCGGAAACAATCAAATCTAGAAGGAAAAGACACTAGAGTGTGTTGCGTCAAAAAACCAAGTGACCGGTTGTAAATCGCACTGAAGGCTGCCATATAGATATTCTAACATGCTCAGTAGAAAATAAAAGGAAGAAGTAAAACTCACGGGCATATTCCTCTCCAGTTCTTGCAACACAGCTGGATACTTGTCTAAATGTCGAAAAGGCTCACTAAGCCCAGCAATCAAAGTGGGGACGTCCTTGCCTCGCAACAGGAGAACATTCCGAACGGCATCCCTTGACAATTAATTATTTCCCAGTTTATTTGATGGCTCAATAAAATTAATCTTGGCACGAGTGACCGCACACCATAAAAAATTACTTGCATTTTTTCGTTGAGTACTTCTACAGCTTTTGGATGATTTTCACAATAAGCAACGAGTAGTCGCTTCAACTCAGCAGCGCAAGAAATAAGAAT
Organism: Necator americanus; assembly: GCF_031761385.1. Lineage (NCBI taxonomy): Eukaryota > Metazoa > Nematoda > Chromadorea > Rhabditida > Ancylostomatidae > Necator > Necator americanus. Next base: position 31,077,999 of record NC_087376.1, read on the forward strand.
TCCTCCGATTCGCTGTTGTGAAACTTCTAGACTAAAGAAAGCAAATTGATTGCAATGTAGAATGAATCTATAGATGGTATGCAGAACCTCAATGCCTCCTTTAAGCGGTAAAGTGTAGACTTTTGCAGGGCTGCGATATCTTCAATGTAGCATGAAAGCACAGCATAGTCTTCTGGGGTCAAGCTGAAAACGGGAAGAAATATGAGTCAATTTTGGATCAGGTCACGCAGAACTAATTCTGTGCGGAAAATCCTTACATTGCCGCAGCTCGGATTGGTAAAAGAAGATCTTCATGAGTTCTCTGCACACTTGCCACATAAGACTCTTCAGCGCGGATGAAGTCTCGCATTATTTCAGCTCGGAACTGCGATCGAGCAGCGTTAGAGCTTACCACATCTCCACTAACTACAACGGAACGATTTTGAAAATGTTAATCACGGGTATGGGACTATAAAATTTATGTAGTTTAAGCATTCGACAAGAGGATTCGAATGTATAAACGGACAGACATTTCAGATTTGCGAATATCTGAATGCTTTCGCATAGTTAAGCGAGCAATAACGCTTGCAAACTACAGCAATACTGAGTTCGAATATCCGGACACCATCATTCGTCAAATATTCGCAGTCGGATAAGTGGGTGTTCCATGAGTATTCGGGCAATCGAGTAATCAAGATTTCACCTATCATTCTAATATTAACAAAAAGACCATCTTGGCCACTTGCACCATTCTAACAGTGGTGAAAACTATAGCAATGTAAATGTAATGTGGAAAGTATGGATCCAAAGCAGCGCGTTGAATCAAGCAATAAGAACATGTACAAGAGACGAAAATGCGTCGACAAAAAGGATGGAGAAGCTTTTTCCCAAAAATACAAAGTGCTTACAATTCTTAGTGGCGGGAGAAGAAAAACGGCTGTAGTTGCAACATCAAGTGACTGTTTTGAAATTGCAGTAGCACTTTTCTATAAACGAATGATCGTGTTCACGGATGAACGCATTGAGTTAGTAGCAAGATTTCCAACAAGCATTGAGACTAAGTGGCACAAAAAAACGGTAAAAATGTAGTTGAGAGGGGGGACGCAGTGGGGCCTTTATTTCCCAACACTCTAACTTACTTTTTTCTCTTAGCAACTTTAGTTTACATATCACAGATCCTCTAGGACTAATGCTTAGGCCTTGGGGCCTCGACTTATTTGAATATTAACTTCGAGAAATAAGCGCGCCACTGAAATGCCCCCCAACAACATTTATGGCCAGAAAAACTGCATAGCAACACAAATGAAGAAGGCTTTCAAACGCTCAAAATCCGCGCTCCAATAAGGTTAAAAGGAACCTTCAAGTAAATTTGTAAGGCTCTTTCAGCCAGTAGGCAAAACTCAAGACGCAATCTGGAAGTATCTCGGCAAAAATATGAAAGATGACCAGCAAATAAAAGAATCAGGGGCATCAGGAATACCCGAAGCGCCTAGATAGCAAGCAACTCTTGACATCCAAAAGAGTGACGAAATCGAATGCTTGAAGTGGACTACTTGTGAAATTACACATATAGCCGGTGTCTAGAGTTTGGCGTATGATATTTACAAACCCTGCCTTCTACTTCAAAGAACCCAACATCGAAGTTTTCGTCGAACGCCTTTAACAAGAAGGTGACACTTCATGAAAATAGAGCCTGGTAGAGTAATCAAGAATTCACAATGAAAAACTTAGAGAATGCATATGACAGATTCTACCTCACGCCAAATAAGTCTTACCTAACTACTAAACATGCCCTTTCCCTAGTAATTACAATATTTTGAATAAAGAGCAACAATATTCTCGCTTCGTACGGGAAAGATCCATAGCAGAATGAATTCGACAATCCAAAATAAAGTCCACTTCATTTAATATATGTGTAGAGTATAAGTGCGACAAAGGATCTGCAGGGATCACTGTCCAATTATTTAAATTATGTTGCAAAAAGGTTCCAATAGAGGGATCCAATGAACGACGTACCTGCTATTCCGTTCGCAGCGTTCACGCCGTTGACAAGTACTGCAGCATTAGGAACAGATTTTGACCTCATTAATTTATCTAGAAATCAAAAAGAAAATCAGATGAACTCCAGTATAAGCGAGCATCACGAAGAAAACACAAGCAAAAACTATCACCTTTCTCAGTAATAATATTTGCATAATTGGAAGGAAACCATCCGGTTTTTCCGTTGATAGTGCCTTCCCACCATCCTCCTTCAAGTTGCTGTGTAATTGTGATCATGTCATTTTTGAAGAATGTTAGCTTAATTGAGCGGATTGACTTCTATGACGTAATCCAGAGCAGTGAAAAGTGCCTCAGTTTGGCAAAATGAAACAATAGATAAACTGAAACACACCTCATCATTGTTCTTCCCTTCAAAATTATACTTGGCTTTTGCGACAACCACGTTTGGTTCAAGAAGACTCTCCAACCCAGCTTCAGTCATCACCAAGACATGAAACAAACACTAACACCACTTTTTATGAGTCCTTTAAGAGTGCGAAGACAAAGGGAAGGCACAAGGGAAAGTGCACGTCAACTAACATAAAACAACGTAACAGTAATTCGAGAAAGATCATATCTCATAAGAAGAAGCAGGAGAACAAATAAAAACAGAAAAGAAAACTAACAACAAAAATCGTTTTATAAAACGTAATGTCTGCGATAACGACCTTAGCCGCCTGATTTGAATACCCCCTTCGCAAACTGCGGTGCATCTAGCTGGAAATGTCCCGACTTGTTTTTCGTTTTTGAAGTTCTGGGGGTGTTTATCCTACCAAACTCCTCATCTCTCTCTGGGAATTTCCCATTTCGTCCCACCGATCGCTCATCAGTCTTTGCTCTCAGGGGAACAAAAGGACCAATTTCACTGGGAAGACGTGTGCAGTGATTATTGGGGATTGCATGATTGTGACGGAAGATGGATGAGATCCACATGCTGTGTATTTTTTCAAGTAGTGTCCAAATATTCGGTGGGCAGTGAGCTCTGCAACATCTTCACTATTTCCGAGGCCCTACAAACTACAACTATTTGTATTGGAGAAGTGATTTTGTTGCTGATGCGTAGGATCCTATGAAGAGTTCAGAGTGTTTCTGAGGTCTTATTAGCAGATATCTGGGGATAAATGTAGTTGTAGAGGGGGGGGGCACTCAGTGACGCCAATATTTCTCGAAGTAAATAATCAAATCAATCGGGCCCCAAGGCCTAAACATTAGTCTTTCTTAGAGCATATATGACATGTAAACTAGAGTTACTAAGAGAAAAAAGTAAGTTAGAGCCTCGGGAAATAAGGGTGCCGCTGAGTGGCCCCGCAACTATATTTTTCCCGTTGTCTGTTCCAGTAGCTGAGTGTCGTGCACTTCGCATATTCGTTTTCACCGTAACTAAGTAAATATATACTTTTCTCAATGTCACTCTAATGCTTTCATCACACTTCCACGTATTTTAACACTTCGATGTTCTGTCTTCCAAGCATTCTTCGGGTCCTCCAATATGGCTAACACTGCGTGCTATTTGCCCTTTCTGCTTGATTTATCCGACCATTGTGCAATTCCTGCCTCTACTTTATTGGTAAACAACGCAGTAAGCATGTTCAGCAACAAACATATTCTTATTGGGTTTGATGCAAAAGTTCGCAGCGCTCTCTTTTAATATAAGCATCTAAAGACTGAATTTTACTTTAAGACATCGAATAACATTCTGAAATCAATCAGATATTCTTCTTCATTCTATACTGCTCTTTCGCAGTCTTGGAATAGTCCTACGTTTTCTCATGGATTAAAGTATTCGGGAGATATTCATTTCACTGCTACTCATCAATATATTGACAGTCGGACGAAATGATGCGTAGTTTGCGGTAAAACACATTGTTTTTATTTTCACTGATTCCTACTTTTCTAAATATTTCATTAAAGTTCTGAAAAAGTGCAACTGGTATGCACCGCTGGCGCGCACCTCGACGCAACCGCCGTAGCAGTGCGGCAGTGTCGTGAACTGTTACCATCTACATGGAATAGAAGTGTTTAAAGGATTTTCGTTGATGTTTGGTTGTGTTTGCGATGCAGGCGCTTCTATTGTTTATGCGACACTGTTCAGTGTTTTCATTTCATGGTCCAAACTTTGACTTCCACTCTCAGAGATCATATAAGCGCTTTACTTCTGTCTCTCTCAAGCTCCGTTTAAGCATCTTGTGGGCTACATTTTGACTGTTTTAAGCATCACTAGGCAAACGTAAGATCATTGCATAAGTAGTTCAAGTCAGTGCTTGTTCTTGTTTTCGACCTCACACCACTCTTTCCATTTTTTTGTTCGAAAATCATCAAGTGTTGTTCATGTTGAACTTATTGATTCAAGTGCTGGTTCCAACTGCTACCAATTAGACCTTGAAAGTAGAGAATCTTCCTTATACTTATGGATTCTTCTTATCTGTTTCCAAGGTGAGTATGTCATTCATTTGAACACCTAAGAACCAGTATTGAGGTCTGAGAGGTTTTTTCAGATGACATTGTTGGGTAGCGCTGGTTTTGGGGCCGTTGTTCTGTTGGGGATAGAAGAGGGCCGCCGGACATGTGCCAATGGATTACCAGTTATTCCATCGAGTATTCGAATGCTTGGTAGATTTGAGAAGATAAAGAGCATTAGGCATCCGTCACTTTGTACCTACATTGAACTTGTGCGATGTACACTAGGTAATTTTCATTTAATTCCGATTACTTCCTTCAGCTACTTCCCTTTCCATAGTGTCTTCAACAATTTAAGATACCGAAAATTTCGCAGTACACAAACACATAACTTTGCCTCTAACAAAGAATTAGCGGAATAATTTTATTCATTTTCATCGATTGGCTGAAGTTAATTTGATAGCTTTTTTTTTGTTCAGTTCCCAATGCTGTCATATTGATCTGCGAACATCACGATATGTCACTCTCTGCTCTTTTGTCCACCAGACGGTATGTTGTATTTGTCATGTTTTGTAACAGTTCAGCGTGCTTGTTATTTGTTTTTGACTTGATAATTAATTTGTGACGGAATTCTTTAGACTTACTATTGGGGAAATTTTTCACATCACTTGGCATATTGTTGAGGGGATCGCAGTTCTCCATGACGAAGGGATATGTGTTGGTATACTTAATTCCGACTCTATTCTTATACCGGAAAAGAAAAGGGACGGCTTATTAGACGTTCGAATCACTCAGTATGCTGTGAGGTTAATCTTTTAAACGATTCACTTGCTTCTTCTTTGTTCTTTTTCTTTAAACATACTTTCTTCTGCTTCTAGTTATATCTCAAAAGACGGTGCGGACATACAAGGTGCACTGGCCCATGGTTTTTCCATTGCTCCAGAACAGCTTATTATCGGTACATCATCTTGCGGAACAACATTTAAAGCGGACGTTTGGGCGATTGGAATAGTATTACTGGAAATGGCAACGGTATATCGCTTATGAGTCAGTTTTACTTATAGTCAAGAGCCGTAAACCTATAGACGGACTGATGTAGTTCTCGTACTAACCAGTGTATTTAGGGTGTCCTGTTGCGTGATGTTTGGTCATTAAAGCAGTATATGACGGTTCTCAAATGCAGCATGGGTAGAGGTTAGCGGCTCTTCGTTTTCTGTTTTCTTTTACTTTTCACCTATCTATGTATGATTTTTGCTTTTTACTTATCTCTTTCTGAGTTTGGCCATGTTGACTTTGTTTCAGCAGAAAGAGGTTCACTTTTTCCTCCAATCCTAAAAGCTCTGCAATCTGCTTCCAGTAAGACAAGGGATGTCTTGGAGTTGCATGAAAAATTGGTCGAAATCATCGAGAGATGTTTGTCATTACTGCCTTCACATCGTCCTAGTGTATCCGAGCTGCTGTTGGCTATTCCTCCTGTTGAACAAAATGGCGATTCAACATACTTTGAATCTGTCGAGTGTTTGAGTGGTTAGCTATTAGATACTATTCTAAAATTTAGAAAGAAAACTGTTGTACGAAACCCTTAGTTGCAGGAAGAATCGCAGCCAGCAACTCGCGAAAAGATTGGGTTTTGCGAGAAATGGCTGTTGAAGATGCGTTTTTCCTCTGGAGACTTTGCGGCTCTTCTGCCGAAGCGATTCTTGTACGAAATAACATCATCACGCTACGTCATCCATTGTTAACGAATCCAAGGTGTTTTTATTTTTTTTAAAGAAGAATTTAATGTACATTAATTTAAAGAAGTTTGGCTTCTAATGGATTCCTCTTGAAGTGGGTTCGCGAGCAGTGGTGTGCTTCCTTTTATCCTAGAATCGCCCTATATCCTTCTAATTATTTATTTCTTTGGAACTTACTTTAGCTGATACACGTCTGTGTTCAGCATCGTTGTAGAAGACCTCCGAATGTTTGGGAATGATGAGACGCGGAAATTCTTTGTCAAACCTGGAGTGGTGATGCTTCCCGATAAAAACGTGCGAGAGGTAGTGTTTTTTGGAATGAGAAATTTCTAAACTCTTGATATAAACCTTCTTCAGAAACTCATGTCAGTACCATCAATGGATGTATTTCTTCGTTCTTTTCTTGCTGCACCAGGATCGACTATTAATCATGACGACAATTTGTCTGTAATAGTAAAGGAAAAGGACATGGTGTACCAGGTCATTTTTAAATTTCATAAGTGTGATACAGTGTTAGCCCATTTTCCTCTTATCATCATCCGTTAAGGCATCTCGAATGCGGCTCATAAGTCATCTGCTTAACTCTCGCTTCTATAAACTGCCGGAACTCTTATCGTCAGTTGCTTCGGATGTTCCTCCAATGCGTAGAGCTGACGGTGAGTTTTGAATAGTTCCCTGGGAAGTTTGTAAAATGAGAATGTAAATTCACTTCGATGTGCTTTCACTAATGGATATACACAGATGTTTTCAGTGAGAAAAAGATAAAGATTTTGATTGTCTTCAAAATTTTCTCTTTTTTCCTCAGTCTGTTCTATCTATTGGAATCCTCTTGTTTGCCTCCATTATTACCTCCGATTACTACTATGCGTAGTTCTATGGTCTTTATCAGAATTTACATTCCTCGTTCTTCAAAAGTCACAGTCAAAGGCCCGGTATACTGAATTTCTATATTTATGTTCAGTATGGTGTGCCCTGTTGGACATACGATCTAGTGATGAGTTGAATTTCTTTCAATGGAACACCATAGCTGTTCATGTCAGTGATCGACAGTTGGACGTCGATATACCGCGTTGTCATCAGGTGCTGCAAATTCTTTCTAATCCTTTTTTTTCTGCTTAAGCGTATTTTTTGTTTTATAGTATGAAGAACTGATGACTTCACCTGCTGCACATTATTGTTTGCGTCGTCTTCTCAAGGCATGGCTTGTCAGCCATTCTCAATATGTCTACTGGCAAGGCTGCGACAGTTTGGCTGCACCATTTCTTCTCCTTAACTTCAACAGTTTGTGTTGGTTTTATAATGAGTCGGAAAAGTATGTAAATTAGATTGAAAGAAGAAAACTTTTCTGGAACTCTTTTTTTTACTTCTGATGAAGTCATATAGATTACGGAGCGTTTCAACCATTACAGTGTTTTAATGGACATATTTCACCCTGATGTTGTTTTCGAATTGGTCCTAGCCTCGTAGCCGTTCTTAGAATTAAACTATCTTGTTCATTCCAAAAGTACATACCTTTACACCGTTCCAGAATTCCAAAAAGTTATGGTGTTGAAGGTGCCCACCTTTGTTAACAATTATTGAAATGTTCAGCTACTGCACTAGCTTGTCTCACAGCATTCATCAAAAAGTACCTTAACAATTTTTTCTTGAAGGACAACTCAGCTATAATTCAAGGTGAGCTGTTCTGTTCTGTTCATGCTAGCACTTATTATTAGATAATTTATCAACGTTTTCTTTTTCCAGAACAGTTAGCTGTATTTAATCATCTACTTGCCTTTGTGGATGCTAAATTGTACACACGGCTCGCTTCCATGGATTTCTATCCTGAACTGTTTGCTATCCCATGGTTCCTTACCTGTTTTGCCCACGTGCTACCTATTTACAAATTATTCCATGTGTGGGACCAGCTCTTGCAAAGGGATTCTTCGTTTCCTTTATTTATAGGTATGTTTTTTAAATACACAATTTTTTTTTGTGCGAAGGAGTCCTTTGGGGATTAGACCCGAACCCTTTTTTATCGCTGGTATTTATTGCGATTATTTGAGTTATCTTTTTTGGGCTTGGCTATTCTCCGTCAGTTGCGCCATACCCTAGTTGAAGCGTCCTTCAATGATGCTATATTGCTGTTTTCGGATCTTCCAGGTGAACCCACTACCCAAATATTTAGCTTGGACTTGAAATTGTCAAACATTCCTTCCAGATCTTTCGATGGAGGTGGTAGTAGCGGATTCTATTGCATATTATGATCGTGTTCCTCCCAGCTGTGCCTTTCGCTCACATTCAATTCCTAACGGTATATGTTTAGCAACCTTTTGTGTAGTTTTCCTTCTTTTAGTTTATTTTGTGCTTATTTTAGTTCCTTTTGTGTAGTTTTCCTTCTTATTTCATCCTGGAATCATTTTTCATGAATGCTCCCGAAATTTCTGTTGACTATTGATGAGTTCTAGATTGTAAAAGCCCGCCTCCTCGAGGGCTTCCCTGCAGTCTACAGAGTCTACACTATCAAGAGCTAAAAAAGTGGCATTGTCCTCGTATTTCAAGGGAAGAGTTTGCCTGGAGAGTGTCTGATCAGTTGATTGTTGCAATCGATATACGACCGCAGATCGAGTGAGTCCTGCTTTTATAGATAGCTTTGCACTTTGATGTACGATGATATTCCTGTGATCAGCTGCCACCGTAGCCTAACGCAATTCATCTCCGAGAATTCATTTTAAGGTTTGGAAGAGGATGCGTATTGCGTTCAATCAATTACCCCAACGTTAGCGACCTCTCGCTGCTGAACATTGCTGAACCTCTCAGAGTCGCTCAGAGGAACCAACATCCAATTTGTATAATTGGCGGAAAGGATGTGGAAATAACTCGTAAGGTATGAATCGGATTTGCGAGATGTCGTCTGCCGGAGTAATCATTTGTTTATCTTCAGTTTTCTGGCGACTTGGTAAGCATGGGGATTGATGGGGTTTGTGTGCTGGACGAAGGCTTTGAGGCAATTCGTCATGATACTTCACTTATTCATGTACCTCACTAACCAATGATGCTCCTCTTAGGAATACTTTTGTGCCCTATAATCCTGGTATTAATGTGATTCTCAAGAGTTTATGTGAGTGTTGTGCCTGAAAAGATGTTTGTCTGTATGTCACATGTGTGCCTTTTGATTATCTCAAATAGTATAATTGACTACAGGGATAATTTTTGTCTGTAGGATTCCTTGTGATGCCAAATAATTTTCGTGCATGTTTTCGTTGTACTCAAATCGCTAAGAGGATGCATAAGAAGCAAATTATAACCGTGTTGGGAAGAAACGTCGAGAGGATTTTAATATCACGTGATAGTGGATATGCAGTTTTTGCATAGAATTTTGATTTTTTTTCAAAGATGACATATCTCTCATTTGGTTCTTTTTCGTATTTTGGAGAGTTGGTGCTCAAATATGGTGCATTTTTATGAATGAAACTGTCTCTTAACTTCGTAAGCTACAGAACAACGATGTGATTTCATATTTAGGTGCACATATTAACAAATTACCAGTGTTCCTTCATCTGGCACAAGAGCTGTCATTCCCACTTGACACTTTCCACAAGGTTGTTGTAGAGCGACAATATTCTACAATGCTAGCAATTCAAGATGATCCAGGAGTTGGTTTCCGTAAAGCTATCGAGTTTCAAGGTGGAGTCTCTACCACTATGGTAAAAAAAGGAATCTTTAAGACTCCAATCTTGCTGATAGACGCGAGTTCCAGCGCAATCGGAAGCGAGAGGGGATAACGAAAAATCACGTAGGAATCGAAATAACCAATCCATTTAGAATTCGCAGTTTTTTCTTTGTTTTACTTGTTAGGTACTTCTGACCTCAATTATCTCTATGTCATCGCAGTATGGGATGCGTATAGGTTTGGGCGAAGTCTCGCAAGCGGATTGAAGTAATCCTGAGGGTGCCAGTGACATTTTGACTTCGGAATTTATAACTTCGTTCCACTGTGAAAATTTCATAGAACCTTTTTTCTAATTGTAAAGCAGCTTTTGTGATGTTATGGTAACCTTCAGGGAACAGAGGCAACGACAACATTGGGTGTAATACTGCCGATTGGAGTGCCGACCGTAATTCATGTGAAGACGGTTCGATGCATTGTTCAACGTTTGTTTCCGGTGTATTTGCTGTTGATGATTTGATGCCTTTCTTGTTTGTGTTTCGTTTCGCCTTAGAGACCAACTCTAGTTACTGCAAGAAAAATCACTTGAGTACCAGAATTCTACGTATTCCTTAAGCGATTCATTTCCTTTATATTCTCGAGTTTATTATTGTGACATCTTCTCGACCTGTTCAAATCATATAGAGATTGATGCGATTAGAACTTTCACTTCAACGGCGATTTCTTCGTCATCACCTCTATCATAAATTACTGGAATTCTGTAGAGAAAAAAATGTGCGGTAGATATTTTTCCGGTTTTTAAGAACCTCCAATTTGTCGGATCGATTTTTTTTTCTTCAGAAAAGGAGAGCAGCATGCTATGAATACGGATGTAAAGAATATTTGTAAAGAAACTGAAAATAGAAAAGAAAAAAGAAACTAAAAGTAAAAAAGGGAAAAAAGCAAAAGATCTCACGCAGTATTATTCAAAAAGGGAGTACAAACTTTTGAGAATGTAAAAGCATAACGTTTCGATAGATTTTGTTCTACTATCATAGGACAAACCTGTCATCAAAATCTCTTAAAAACGCCTTTGACATATGTGAAGCCATTTATTTTCTTTTTAACCGAAATTGCCTGTGGCTGGTTCCCATGGATGGTGACCCCTACCTGAGACCATCAAATCTTTACAGACTCAGGCAATGTCCTCAGCACTCTTGCGCCCATTCCTCTAACTCTGTTTGCTATCGATGTTTTTGAGTCTCTTTGAGACCAATTTTAAGCGAACTTTTGGTCTTTTGCTTATGTGGCTTCAAATGTTTCTACAATCATGTGGACTAGTCCAGAAAAAGTCCTGAAAATTGGTTTTTCGTTTCCTCTATCGATAGTGATTAGTGTGACTAGAACTACAAATACAATATGGTTTAAGGCAACGGAGATACATATTTATGTTGTGACTCATGATGCATTAAAATCTACAATTTGGTGCACGATAGTTTTGTGAGGACCTTCGTTCCTGTCGAGGACCCAGCGATGGTACTTCAACCCCCCTCGGGAAATTTCATGCCAATTATCGCGCGATCCATTGCTGGCATTCGTTGTCGAGAAAAGTTGACGAGAATGGTATAGGCGAGCGGCGATCAACCGGGTTCGCATTACAACACCGGCATCACGAAGGCATCAGCAACGGAGCGGTGTCGACTCGGCCGGGACATTCTCGGTGGTCCATACATCACGGTTTCACGGTCAACCTAGGCGTTGCGCGCCGACATCGTTCTCCGGACTCTCGTTCTTTCTCTCTTCCTGTCTCGTTCTCGTGATGTGATGCGCTTCTCGAATCGCTCCCTCCTTATTTCTCCCTTTGTCTTCCCTTCTCATCTCTCCCAATTTGTAACTGCCGCGATTTACCGTCGCAAAACCACACACACACGCACACACACACTCACTTACCCGCCCATACCGACCGCCATATCGACGCCCACCCCCTTCCTTGCACCCAATTGTTATCAAATTATCAAACGCACTATCGGTGATTTATATCTACAGCACACACCTAAAAAAGCGAAGCGCGAATCCGTGTACGAACGACTAATCCCTAACGCTATTGGTCACACGAGAAGTGGGCGTGCCTTTTGAACTGCTGGAGGTCAAAAACGTGGGAAAGCTTGTTTCGTGTATCGGAAGCTTACGGATAATGAAGAGACAACTGTTAGCCTTAGAAGGGGTGCTCACAGAATATCTGTGATGTTCTCCTTCGATGATATGTCCACAAATCACTTATGATGTCCTCATATATTTTTCAATTTTGAAGAATTTCTAGTGGATTTCGTTCACGATTCTAACATTGTTCCCATCTTATAATTCATCGTCCACTACTTTGCTCAGTGACTTACAGTATGTTCATAAATGGAATCATATAGGTTTCACTGCGTGTCCTTTTATGCTCGTACAATTAATTCGTTGACAAATTCCATCTGAAACCTACTTTTTTGCACAACTTTATAACTGTTAAAAGGTGCATTTTGAATTGTGAGCTGAGCATCGTTTTGCAAGCTTTCTGTAGCTATTCGCATAGATATCCAGAAACTGGGAGATGTCAAATTTGAGTCAAGAACTGGACATGGTCAATTAATACTTCACTTCAATTAGCATCCGATATAATTTGAATCCTAGCCAAAATCCTAGCAAAACATAATCTATTTGAAAAGTTGGAGAAAAAAAAGGCGGATTAATTCAATTGTCTAAATGAATGCTCTTTTGTGTCCACATATTCCCTAAGCATCAAGATTTCCTATCACTTTTTTTTTGTTGAAGGAGAACGATCAGTCGGCTTCATGCACAAGTTAATATTTTGTACGAAAGACACGATGAGGATGTAGGAAAATTGGAGTAAAGAAGAAGTTTTGAGGTGTTTTAACGCATAATTTGTCTAGAAACTACTTTAAGATTTTTTTAAAGTTTAATATTGATCACTTTGAGCAAGATTAAGACGCGTTCATTTTCGACACAAACATGGATTAAGAATTAATTAATTAATTAATTAATTTGTTCCCGGTTACAAATTGTTTCCTTTCTTCAACTCTCCCTTCTTCTCCTCCCTTTTTCCCCATTTACCTTACGTAGTTTTTAGGCTGGATCATAAGTTTTTTTTTTCCATGCACAAGTGTTCTTAACACTTTTAAAAAAAAGTTTCAAAAATTGTGAATGGCTGATTTTGATCTAAACTTTTTGCCTTTCTATGAAATATAATGATATTCTTTTAAGGGAAAAAAGAACGCATCATACTATTGTAAATCGCCCTTCAGAAATTTTCAAAATTCAAAAAAATTGCCTCCATTTCCATCTATAGCGTTTGTCATTTTTAGCGGCAGCGCTCAATATAGAAGTATCAACAGGTCACATGTCACTTTGTTATTGATTTGTATTCGTAAGTCTCGTATCTGGAACTTAGTAATCCACACTTTTAGGGAAAAAAATCGTGGAAACAGCTTCTAGAAGAGAACGACCTGGTCCACTTTTTTAATGTCATTCCGTGACGTGAAGTTTAATAGGGAAGACCACTGATACACTTATTTATTTGTCAGACAGTTTTTGTGCTATCCTGTAGACCGATCCATGGGTTCGGTTAGTTACTGTCGCTATGATAGAATGATGGTAGAATCTTATTCCATCTCCAAATAATAATTCATTTCCGAGTTAAAGTTCACGCGGAGTTTGCCATGTTTGGCTCGGTGCCAAGGCCGCTTCGTTTTCGTTGTTTGCTTTAGGGAAAGGTATGAGCTGCCCCTCCTCCTTTTACCATGCCGGGTTTACGATGTTCAAATACAATAAAAATTCGCGCCGACAACGCTTCGCACACGCTTTGCCCACATACTTCTATTATAACAGCTTTTTGGAACATTTCTCAGGCTCGCATATTTGTCAAGATTGCAATACGAGCCACAATTCTTGGCATTTTTAGGACGTCCCCTTTCCTAGGATGCGAGTTAGTCACGGTTCGACAGATTTCTACGGTTAGCACACTTTGTGAGTAGCGTAGACAATTCGTTACGAGCTTACACTCTTATTATACTCTATTTTCGAACACACCGTTAACTTCGATCCTTACGGTCTGGACAAAATGATGACACGCGAACAGGGACTCCGCGATTGCCTCACTGATCCGTACACGGAATTTTTTGCAAAGGAGTAAGCTGGCATATGGTTGACGAAAATTAATTTTTAATATTCTCTGAATGCTTTCAGATCGCTTCAACATATAATGGATCCGCATCAGATTCACTTCAATGTTTCTACTACTGGTGGCAGTAAGAAACTTTATGAGGATGATCACCACGCCTCATTTCAGTGCACTGCTCCGCTATTTGAACTACCTCACAGTAATCCGATGAATGTTTTGTTGTACGATATGCCTCCGGTGAGACGTTCAGCGCTTTTCATGTAGCTTGTAATTTTGTAAAAAAAAAGGAACCTTTGAAGAACGTGTATAACTTGTTAAGGATTTATAATCGAACAAGTACATACATGTTTGTCGCTGCAAAATTTGGGCGAAAAATACTCCTTCCTACTAAGTACGTTGTTTTTTGGCTACAGGAATGCTTGGATTCCCTTCAAGTAGAGTACATATTAAGGCAGGATATTCAAAGGATACTAAAGATGTGTCCTTCAGTCGACAGTAATACAAATATGGTTACTAGAGATAAGGACCGGTAAATTTTCAGTGCCATCTACGATTGTTTAGGATTTCATCAGCTCTACATCCTCTACTGATATCGCTTGTTGTATGAGAAGCAAAGTAGTTAACACCTTGCTAATAAAATTAGTCATTTATACTATATTTTGAAGGCGTATTGTGAGGGAAAAATTTCCGGAATTTTTCTTGGACGTTTTTTTTTTCTGAAATATCCAACATGTATCGCATACGAATCTTACAAGGTTTAAATTTTACATCATTCCAGATGCGCATGTATCCCTCATCTTCCCGAAGCGAGCTCGAAGCGAACACATCCACTCATCTACCCGCTGTGTTCCCTATTCCCTCAGCAACCTATCTTCACCAATCACATTCTCCCAGCGAGTATATTCCGAATGGTTACTCACCTCCTCCACAGGATCCAGTTTATGCACCTAAGCCGTCATTTCAACACCTCAATCCACAGATTAAACCAAAGAAACGTATTCAGGTGGATTTGGGATTACTTTGAAGACTCCTCTCAAACTGATTATTCAATTATTTTATTGCAGGCAGTACCTTGTCATTCGAATTCCGTTTGCGCTAATTGCAAAACGACAGAGACAACATTATGGCGAAGGGCAAAAACAGGCGAAATCGAGTGCAAGTGAGTGCCAACGCGTGGAAAGATTTGAATTATTTTCAATCTGGAAGTCACCATTTTCTTTTGCGTCATTTTCTCTTGAAGAGATTAGAAGCATATGCAGATTTTGAAAAGATTTTCAATTTCATGCGCATCAACAACTCTTAAGAATAAACATTAGTTTGTTCTTGAGAGTTTTAATCAAATTTTACTTAACAAGGTTAAGAAAAAGCTCAGAAGAATTCAAGTTTAGCATAAGAGCCACAAATGGTCATGCACAACACGGAACCACTGCAGGGATTAGGGCATTTGTATTCATAAAAATCGTTGAAAAAAACCCAAATCTCTTGTAACACGTAATTGTACACGCTATGCACTGGCACTGATACGACATCCAGTAATTCCAGTAATCTTAGAGCTGAGCACGTGTAACGAGGACAGCCCCGATCGAAATCTAAAGCGATCACTCAAACGGAGAAATTCATACTAAAAGTCACGGCATAGGGTCAATAAACTTTACAAAATCTCCAGAAAAGCAAACGTACCTAAAAAAGAAAAAAATTCCGCACAGTCTTAGTAGATTACTCACTAGTCAACTACTTTCCAGCGCATGCAACTTGTACTTCCGTAAAAATAACACAAAAAGACCGATGTCATTATGCAAGGATACGATAATGAAGAGGAATCGAAAGCCACGAGTGGACGCGTCAGCCACGAAGCATTCGGCCGTTTCTGGATGATCGTATCCGATCTCGTCAATCATTGATTGCGTATCGACTTGTCATTTGTGATCTATTGTTTATTTCATGTTTGCGTTAAGTGGTGCTCATTTTGCTGTGTTGAATTTTCGATTCACTTGAACTTATTTGTTTTTTTTTTAGCAGAAGAAGGGTAAATAGAGTTGTATAATATGTGTGTGCATGATTTCATGAAGCTATAAGTCAGTTGTTTATTTTGTCGTTTTTTTCACTTTGCTGCACTGGACCAACGACTGCTCGGTCCATTTCTTGTTAAAATAATAAAACTAGTGAGAATTTTGTGATTAGAAAAAATCTTAGGAAGATCAAAGATGTTACTTCACACCATTATTTCATGAAATGAAAAAGGAAATCGATTTATCCCTACCATAAGATGTTTATATCCATGGTGAGAACAATTATCTGCCTTGTTTTTTACCTCATAGTAGTTTGCTAATAGGATTTCGTAGAGGTACACGTTAGTGTCGACAGCAGGTATGAAAATCATACCAGTACTAGTTTTTTGTATGTTCTTTTTCATTGTTTTCGCATAGAAAAATTCAAGTAAACATTTTATTCCATAATAGATTATTTTGTAGCGAATGTTGCATATCCACTTTTCCTTGACCTCCCTGTCTGTCAGGATGAGTTTGTGAGGATTTCGAGAAATCAACCTGTAGCACTGTTTCAACTCCTTTGTTCACCTCACCTCAGGTCACCCACATCATTCCTCAATGACCACCGGGCATAAACCCCACTTATAAACTCATTTCAGAGACAAATATTGTGAAGAATTGACAAAATACCGTAACCACGCAGCTTCTCACATTTAAATATTCGAATGTTCGACTCGTATATGCGTCAAATAGCTGATTTTCATTGACATCATTTGAATGAAAATACTATACTATATTATAATACAATGAGTACTAGTAATAAGTGAAATAGAATCGTGTATCTCAGCCATTTTTGGTTTAAAAAGTCACAGGATAAAGTCACTGGCGTATCATTCCCCTGGGATGCGCCAGAGTGTTTTTTTTTTACCACAGCTCGTAATCGTGCAGGTTTTTTGAACGCGTGATGGCCTATACAATGACTTGCTGGGGCCAACCGATAAGTAAGCCAGTGTCCTTTATATTCTTTATATTTATTCATTCAACATTTATTATTTTGTATCTTCGCACAAATCAGTCACACTGATCTTGAAGACGTCTTCGTTGCTCTTCACTCCTGAATAAGGGGGAGGGGGGGTAGGGTTAGAAAAACGACCAAAATTTGATTTGAATGAATTTAAATGAAGTAAATTTTGAATTTGAACCGAATTGAAACTTGATATCGGTTGTTGCATAGAAACTGTACAGAACAGTGCACCTAAACAGATTTTATCATCAAGATTATTTAATGTTTTCAAAAATTTATCATGCTTATCTACTATAAACTAATGCAGTCAAAAGACACCTGGAAAATTCTCCGTATTCCTACAAATTTATTAACTGGAAGATAGATGTAACAATTGATTTTTCCCTTTCACTGAAAAACATCTGAAACTTCGTGATTTTTTAAAAATAGAATCCTTGTTGATTTCAGGATGTAGTCGGTGCTGAACGTGTGAGTGCGATACGCTTTGGATTGAAGAAGAATAGAGGGGAGAAGAAGTAGTAGTCCAACAGACGAGAAGCGCGCGTCGCGGCAGACGCATCGCTTCCACCCGTTTGAACACCTATGGAGCCGGCTATGCTACAATGATGTCGAAATTGTGTAATTACTAAGCAAATCCACGAGCTCGATTTGTTCGTGTGGAAACCCTGTAACAGTGACACTTTATTCTTAACACTCCAAGAGTTCGCACTAAACGAGAAAAAGGTTTGATGGTTTGTTATGGAAGTATGGATTGAGGTGGCGTTACTTCCTAAATTAATTATCGTCCAAAACGTAATGCGAGATCGTTCGGATGGAATGCCATATCTCCACTCCGCTTTCCGAATCGCAACGTCAGATCATCTGCGTTGAATTCTCGCTTGTCCGGTCGATAGCTAGAATAAAGTTAGTTTACTGGCATAGATTATACGGTTAAAATTGTCTGAACGTTTGGAGTTAAGTCATACTTCTTCTAACAGTTCTTCCACAAGCAATTTGACTCCAAAAAAGGAGCCTGTGGTTTATTTTGAAGCCATGTCTCGTTTAAATTTTTTTGAGTGCCCTCGCTTTGATGAATTTCGCGTTCACATTCATTCACCAGTCCAAATTCTCACGGCGCACTACTCACCTACAAATTTGGGGGTTGAGACATCAGAAGAACTTCCAGGGATAATTCCGTGCACCGTTATCGAACATGTGAAACAAAGATCACTAACGCACCCTCACAAAATGAGGAAAATGCTGCCCATAAGCAAGTTACCAACAGGTTAACAAAATATTTCGGCACTCACTATGTGTACCCCCTTTTTTGTGAGAAGGTCGAACGTATTTGTATGCTACAACAAATTAACAACAAATGAATGATAAGTTTCCATGGTTGTCCTCTCTATTCCTTGTTCCTCACTAATTACCTCCCTTACAGGTGCCTAACAAGTAACTGTCAAGGTGTAAATGACATAAAACGAGTGAACCTTTATATTTTCTGAGAATAGCCTTCCTACATTCAGTCGGCTACTAAGCGTAGAACAATATTTTTTCTTGTCTTGATAACTGAAGGTATCTTAATCAAATGCAGCTCAATCAAACCCCGAAACATAGCACTATTGCCATTAAAAATGTTTGAAAGGAAAGAAAAACAGGAAAATATTGTTGTTTCGCTGCTATCTCCAGAATTTGTTGAACTAGAGAGGAATTTTTACGTCTATGACTCATTCAATGCATCATATTCCAAGCGATATTCGTCAGTATTTCCGAACAACATCTAAGGCTTTCGAGGAGTTGCGACGTTTCACATTGCTGCTGCGACCATCCGCCTTTCACCTCAGACCGAGTGACAACGAAATAAAATGAGGAGGAGACCGTTCCAGACGGCGCATGTGTCAGTCACTTTCTGGTGTGCCGTTCACGTTGACTGGATGTGTCATCAGAACACACAGACACATACACATCATGACGAAACGTTTTCATATACAAATATGCAAACACAGCATGGGACGTGAGAAATTCTTCCTGGCTGACAACGACTGGAGATAAATTCCTTGTAGCATGTAATTGAAAGCACTTATGCGTAAAGTTGTTTCCGCATGAATGCGACAGCTGAACATGCGATAAAGAATAGATGAAATCCACACTTTTCTTCTGGACAATTTAGGCGCATGGAAACTGACATTACAGCTTGTTTGCTGAATCCCTAAAGTACAATCTGCACTTTCAAGCTATTCATTTGTCACCTCATTTGGATGTGTTGATTTCTACTGAGTAGGGATGAGACGCTACGTAAATCTGTAGTTTTCCGTTGTAGCAGCACGGTAATACGCGGATAGGATGTTAATCAATAGTGCACCACATTTCTTGCGCGTCTTCCCGAATCGCTTAGCGTGAAATTCACACAGCACCGATAGCACGTCATATCATCAGAACTTTTCATCAATGCTGAACATTTTTAGTGCTCTTTACGGCAACTGACGTCGATGAAAACTATGTCCGCTCCGAGAAGGGAGTTCTGATCCTGGAACGTTCTTCCGGGTTTATATTGAATGGGTGCTAGAGACTTAGGGATTTCTATACCCTATTTGAACTGACCGAGATGGTAGTTCAGTGGAATATTTATTATATAATGCGGAGAGAGGAAGGTGTAAAGGAATGTGAACGACTGAATAAGTGGGCAGAACGCTGTCTGTCGCACTCTTGGACGATACAAGTAGTTATGCCACCAAATAAACATAACGGCGAAGTATATTTTATACAACGCCCCTTTACGATCATCGGGGTCGATTCAGACCATTGAGTGGCCCAGTCAGTTTCCGATATTACCGTTTGCAACCTCTTTCTTTATCTGCTCCAGAAGGTCCCCGATTGTTTATTGCTCGAGTGCTTGCCCAGATATCAAAACAGGTTTTATGATGTTCTGTGGGGCTATGATGGTTCTGCACCATATAGGTTCACAGGTATTTCGCACATCATATCCAAGTATTTGATTGGCCAAAACATGGGTTCAATCGGATGCTGCTGAGCAACTATCTGCTGAGTTGTTTGCTGGTCTCATATTTGCCAATTTTTGCTTTATTTGAGACCTATTTGTTGTTTTATTGCAGTTTTCCTGCAACGTTTCCATGATCCAGTTGTACCGCTCTGAAATTAGTTTTATGACATTATGAACTCTCCCTCTCAAACTTTCCTTGAGTGATAAGATTTCTTCTACAACATCGAGTTCCTTTCTCTTGTGAACTAGTGTTTCGAAAGTCACCCAGTATTCAGGGAACTCCAGTATATCCGTGAAATTTCTGTATGGATCCCTAAGGAGGTTCATTCGATTGGGGACGGATTTGCTCTGTTTGATTCTATTCCGAATCAACTGAATTTGGCAGCAATGATTGTGAAGTGCTCGGTTCACTCTCACTATGGGGCTATTTTGTCCGCCGCCATCGTTTTATGTGGGTTTTGTTATCATCTGCGTTTCTATCTCATCTGAATTTTGGTTTACACCTCTTAGAAAACGGGTAGTGTACATCATTTTTACAGTGATTCCGTCCAGAACGCATTTTCTTCCATCTGATCGAAAAGTTAAGACAAATATGATGTCATTTGCATCCGCAATAGCTACCTGATACTGAGATTCATCATCGATTTGCTCTATTTTGACCATTAAATCCTTCTTCTCTGTTCTTTTTTTTGTGCTCGTCTCTTATTTCATTTTACAATTTCTACAGATTTCTCTGCCTTCTCTAATCTGTCTGACACCTCTCTGTAGAAGGGCAATTGCTGATCTATAACACATTTCTCGTAGCTCTCTCCGTCTACAGTAGAATAATCAGCTTCTGTTGTGTACTCCTTGTATATGGAGACAAGATTTTTTTTTTGCGTTGATGTGCTCAGCACGACTGGTATCTTCTGGAAGTAAGCCATTCCTTTTCACCTGGAACATTACTTTCCATAGTATACTTCGCTGTGATTTGTCAGAGATTTAACTCCAGGTACTCTGTACTCTGGAGCGAGATTTCCCAAAAGTGGGATGAATCTATTGAATGTAGATCTTTGATTTGACCTATGTGCTCCTTATTATTGAGCTAGTCTCTTCCTCGAGGACGTTACTACAGTAGGATCGCTAATTCTTCGAGAAAAGAAGAAAATGACGCGGATCCGCGTCTTTTTCGTCTTCTGTCGAAGAATCAGCGATTCTACTGCACCGTACTATTTAGTGGGTGCTAGAGACTTACGGGTTTTCCATACCCTATTTTAACGGGAATTCGTCGGGGTCGATGATAGTTCGCCTCAAATCCAGTATCAAAAAGATCAGTGGGAATTGAGTATGAATGTATCTAAAATCTGGGTATTATAAACGTAGAATATATAGTAGAGTCTACATCATGAGTAGCCTTGATAGATTCCCTAATGATGGATGCCAAGGAAAGCATAAAATCATAGCTTAATAAATATCTGCGCTACGGCTAACCGCTAGATTTTTTTCAAATAAAGGGCAATTTTTACAACACATCCTAGAATTCCATCCACTTATATTTGAGATGAGCTCAACCCATCCGACATAATTCCAAAAAATCCACTGATTAACAAAATTCAATTTTGAGACTCTTCAGCTACGAAGGAGTTCTTCTAAATCATTAACCCTACTTATTTAAGATTAGTATTCGCTAATATTTAATAGTTCACACGCAGTAGTCTCAGTCCCTTGAATTTTCGATTACTAAAACGTATTCATCTTCATGGACATAATATTTGAGTACAGGATTAAATCCTCAACAGCAGAGATCCGGTTAACAGAAAAACTTTTCCTGTAATTGAGACACATCTCAGCAGTTTGCTCTGTTTGCTGTGAAACAAATTGTTGTTAGAAACAAATCGCGTTAAATTGTTGATGGCTCGAAAAATACAAAAGAAAAATATGCAACGAATATTTTTATGTGATTTTTACATAATTGGTCATTTTTTTCTGAACAGTTGAAATTCCTGGACTGTTAATGTGGGGATATCTACGATAAACGGCGAAGGATTATTTCTTGCCCATCATATAAAGGATTCGTCCCTTCACTTTAGGATAGCTGTGTTTGGAAGACTAACATCGCGTGAACACTCCTAACAAGTAGTGGATTTACCCCTAGCATCCATATTTTCTCCATAGAAACTGCTAATTTACTAAACTCCTAACTTCTAAACGTTGTTACTTTAAGAACAAATTTACAACAAATCTAAATTGCGGAACCGTTGTAGAAATATTTAGAGGGACATCGTTTGAAAATAATCCTGCCATTCGTTTTTGTATGCACAGGTTTTGTATTGTACTTTTATACAATTTTTATAAAAAAAGAGACTCACCCTTCTAACTCCATTCGTGACCTTTTGTCGTAATTGCTCACAAATACTTCATGTACCTAAAATTTTTAAACGTCAATTTTTGACAAGAGGAAACTATTAAGGAGGGTTTTTGGTAGAAAACTGAAAACAAGCTTAATTGCTATGTTTTGTTGCGTTCTAATAGCACGGAAGTGCTGAAAAATGAGTCCTGTGCAATAAATGCAAAATCTTGGCTGAGATCCAGAGAGCAAAAATCTTTATGGTTGAGTAGCTACGTTTTTTTCGCTTGTGGCGAGTGAATTCGCTGCAGCATGCGGACAACCTGAACAGATCGGAGATGATTTGCATTGACGGCTACATACAGTAAGTAAGAAAATGGTACTTTTCATGTTATCTCAGAGGGGAATAATTCATCATACGATCTCAACTTTTGTAACTAAGAGTAATTAGAGTTTAGCGAATGAAACCGGTGTGATTTTGAACTTGATTTGAAATTCATTGTTGTTCTTTCCTACAAGAGAAAAACGACAGTTATGGAGGTCGAGTAGCAGTTTAACTTCCACTGTTTCAAATGAACAATTGCTTCGCCTCAAAAGTACTGTCACTTCTTCTTTTGTAATGATCCGTTTTCATAACGTAACCTCGCTTTTTAACATTCTATTGATCTTACCGTGAAATCGCCTTATTCTTTTACGAAAACGACATTTTTTTTGAATAAAGAGATTGACTTTTTATCAAGGATACAATTTTGGCGTATCACGAATCGCTGCAGTTTTCTAGACAATGTCATAACTCCCTCTCTCTGTCTCACTTGGCAAAGACCAACAGGAGCGAAAATGATGGCTGTGGTCCATTGTTAAAAGTTGTTTGTTTGTGTCGTTCGAAGAAAAGGTAATTTCACTGCTTAACCCTCACTGAACTGAGGAATTCCACTCACATCATGCGGGATATACAATGCTCGACAGGCGCTGCCAATCAAAACACTGATCAGTAAAAACAGTCTGCCCGGATACATGACTGGAAATATTGCTGTTAAAATTCCCATTCAATTATCGTTGGTTATGTGTTGAAGTGAGCGACACGAGATCCCAATATGTGAGGATGCACTCCAACGACATTTGACGTACCATGTGAGGAAAAATTCATCTTCATGCGAGAAAGAGGAAAAAAATACAAGACTCTCTTTCATGGCAACTTCAGTAGAGTTGGTAAATGGTGCAATTTTTTTCTCGCTCAATAGATTCCAGGTAATTCCAAGTGTTACAAAATCCATACTTTGCAGAGACTTGCAAGGCTCCTTGAATGACATCTTATTAGGTAAAGAAAAGCATTAATCTCATAAATATCTTACGAGAACTTTTATATTTTGTTTTGCAAAAAGCTAGAAACTGTCCCAAGTAATGATTGATATGTTTCAAGGCAATTTCAAAGCGAAACAACTCATAGGAGAAGATTTACAAACAAGGAACCATTTCGAAACGATGAACAACGAGGATTTTTCCAGAGATTGGACTTGATTAAATGTAGTGCTGAGAATGAAAAAAACGCTGCTCCTTGGAAAGACATCTTCCGAAGGAAAACAGATTTTGCAGGAACGGCTAAATGATGAGTCCTCATTATTCCTGCACACTTTGTTGAGACGATTCATCCATTTAAGCGATTTCGGGAAATGGGGGTGGGACTCTGAAAATGGGGTTTTCACGGAAAAATCATAAATAAAAGGATTGTTGATTCAAAAAACACAGAGAATGAAACTTCTTCAACCATATTCGCAACTTCTAGGACGGTAAAAAAAAACACGAATCTTTAGAACTATGAACTACCGAATAAAATGTCATACGAATCAGGTGTTTCTAATGAACATGATCCTTTTATGAGAACAACAACTTTTTCAGCAGAGCTACAGGAAAAATTGCACGAGCATTGGCTGCGCACTAATTTTCTAACAGAGCCTTAGCCTTAGAGGGGGCGTTCCGCAGTGGGCGTCGGTTTCAGGTGAGCCGACATTGCTTCTGGATAACGTCCAGGTTTAACTGACTTCTATGGGAAATAGTTGGCTATAGTTGTTTTTGCAATTTTGTTGCTAACGAACTTTTCATTCTGCAGATGGTCAAAGGAATCCTTGGAACGGAATCAAATTCAGATGGTCGTAAACAAAAAACGTGATTGTTGGAGCATGCATGACAGCAATGGTTCTTTTTTCATCAGGATGCCTAAAAATGATCTCCTCTCGCAATGCATTTGTGGTATTCAAGCGTAAACCTTCTTCGTTAACACGCTCAATAAAAATAACTGTAGGCATGGAAAATCCTCTGAGAAGTGACTAAAATTGACAAGTACTTGAAACAGGTGCACATTCTACAAACTTTCAGTACCATTTTATTAACGTGCTGGATAAAGAGGAATGATTTAAAGAAGAGAGTGGATAGGGATATCAAAAGTGAAAGACTAACTGTTCACAAATGAGAGGAGGACAGCACAAACGTTGCAACTGAAAGTGTTCTGGTGTCACAATGTTTAATTGAATGTCTAGGTTTTAGTTGAGGGAAAAAACGAACACATGGAAATGAGGTTGAGCAGATGGAAAGTAGTAGAGAAATTATCCACACCCTCACCGTCAAAATCCCAGGATGGGTGTTAGTTTAGCTAGTATAACTTTGCAGTAAGCGCATCTTGCATGAAAATGCTTGGATCTGAACTTATCACTTGGTGGAATTGTTAATGTTGAGCATTTTTACCTCAAGCTATGAAACTCGATAAACAGAATGAGTGCTACGTCCAAAAATTACCGAAAAAAAGATATACTGTAGCCTTATATAGTTTCATATATAGAAATAGTAGAGAGTTTCAGTACTTAAAAACCTGCTCACTTAAAAGCTCTTCTGGGCTACTGCATTTAAGAATATCTTCAAGAGCAGTAAAGAGTCCCGATCGCACAAATATCGTATTACTATTATAGGGAAAAAGGAAACCTTCAAACTGATAGATTCGTTGATTCGGGGAATACAGGTTAATACTTGCGGAATTCTCTGGAAAAAAAACAAACATCCTGCTCAAAAATTATCCTCATTGCAGCCGTCTGCTGGTTACACATACTCGCAAACGTACAAATTTATAATCGCTAGTCGCACAATCTAAGCAATTCAACGGAGAATTGCATAGGATTCAATTCAAATCCTGAGAATGCGTCATTAGCGATGTTTCTGTTGTTGATTGAGACTAGTGGTGCTATTGTTTAAAAACTTATGCAATTGATATTCATGTCGTGGTTCCTGGAGCATACTGTGCTTGGCAAGTATCATTCCAAATTTCAAATATCATTAAAGTTTTTCTAGAGTGCTAATTCTTAACGACAAATAGAGAGAGAGGAAGAAGAAGGAGATCTCTATGACTATAAAGAACGCGATGCCACGTGAGTGATTCAGAGAGAAAGTTAGTCTGAGGGAATGAAGAGTTCGGTTCCCACTCAGCTCTCACTTTCGCGCTTCGTAAAGAACATTTTTCTTAATGGATAACCATCTTGTTAGTGGGAATTTGCCAATACCAGTTCGTATGTCCTTATAACGTCTACTTGAAGCGGAAATAGGAAGATGGGACAGATCAAAGGATTTGGGCGGGAATTAATTGCCAGAGAGGCAGAAGGCTTGAAGGTCGTCGCTTCTTCCCACGGTGGTACTCTACTCTGCCACCATAAAGCGCGACTAATGGCATTTCTATGGTTCATCGGGTTTCGTCAAAAATCGTGATATAGCAAAAGCATCATTAGTTCAGGATAAGAATTCACAGAAGAAGGTGGCGGAACTTTTCGCACAACATTCATCCCGTGCACATCTCGACTAGAAAGAAACCCTAGCTCCGTATTCTCTCATTGCAAATAGTCGTTTATTGCAGAATAATTTATCCCATCGAATCAAGAAGAATATTCTCTTCCAGCTCTAAGCTTAAACGAATTCAATTCTAGTGATGCGACAAAAAAAAAACGAAATGTGAAATCACTTTTTTCAAGGAAAAAGAAAGTTGAGCAAAGAACTATGAAGGCAAACGAAAAATTCTATTTTCTTTAAGCATCGTCATGAAGACCTCTGAAGACGGTGGGCTTGGAAGGATCTTGCTTTCGACATGTGCATTCTTTTGCTCCTTTAAGTGGAACTTAGGCAAACACATATGTACGTACATTTTTTGAATTTCTCAATATTAATGATATAGCGATTTTTTGCTTTTCATGATGAATTTATAAAAAGCATTTGTTTGACTTAACTTCTGCAACTGTCATACATTTGTGGCACTGATCTTTTAATCCGAAATAATTCAATCTCATCTCATTTCGAGTGTGCTTGCCCTTCGAAACAATTAATCAACACAATGTCTGCTATTTGGAACACTTTTAAAATATCGGTGGGGTGCATTTTTCAGTTTTATTATCTACATTTGATGGAGTCCTACTGCTGTAAATTACAACCTATGCGCCAAGTTATAGTGGACAATGAAAGTAAGCACTTAGCTGTAGTTGAATAATGGAATCCACTTTCAACTGTCATTGGAACAAAGAATTCGAGAGGAGAGAAAATGCTGGCACGAAAAAAAAAGCCAAAAAAAAACTTTGTAGGTGCAAATTTTGTGAGCAACTGTCAGAAACTTTGCATAATTTATTGATTACGATATATGGCAGTGGTATACGGTATTGTACTAGAATGGGATGAACTCGACGATTCAGGACTTTCGAGCATCTTTTGATACGAACGAAAGATTTTGATCTGCTCAAACGTCAATAAACGGCGGTGTCGATCGACGCCGAAATTGCAAAGGACTCTTCTCACTGATGTCATCCTAGGCATATTCTTCCCTTTTCTTTTTCACTTTTTTTGCTCTTGATCTTAGCACTGATATAGTACCTATTCTCTTGAAGAGATCTCACTTTTATCAATAAAATCAGCCTCATTACTGTTGGTAAATTTTTCTCAGCATTTTTCATCATTTAATGTATGTAATTCTGATAAAACATTTTATTACGGAATGAACAAAATTTTACTAATTTTCATAATGAACTAAAAATGTTGAAGTTTTTCTATGTCTCAGTTTCCAAATTATACTCATATCCTAGCAACAAGAAATTACACTTTGAAAAAAAAAACCTGAGGTGTGAGCGTGAATTTTTTTGTGATGGCATCCGATTATTTGTTCTTTTCTCAAGCAACTTAAATAATATTTTTAAAAAAACTGGGATTGACTGGTCGGAGAAGTGATCTTTTGTGGATTTTTCTATTGTTGTGCTTGAAATTACTCTTTGTTTTGTTTATGTGTATCAAACGACTATTAGAATTAGGAAAATCGCTGCCGCGAATAAAATAATTAGCAAAGATTTATTTCGCCTCTGCAGATGTATATACTATGAGCTTTGAAAAGAACTTGATTTATATAAAGTAAGTACTTTAAGGTTCAATAGAATAAACAAAGGAGAGATATTATTTCTGACGTATGTAAAAAGTGTGTGCTTGAAAATTTTACTAGTATGGAGGAACGAAACGTTGCGGACTAGCCTAACACTTTGAGCAGGTTTCGTCGAAAAATAATTAGGCGATGAACAAAGAGAACGTGTAGAGAGCTCACTGTATCAGCGAAATAAATCTATCGATTCTTGGAAGTAATCCAGCATCCTGCATATCCAAAGCGTAATTCCTTTATCTTTATGCTTAAATATATTGTATAAGAAATACGATCATTTTGAAAGCGCTAATAAAAATGTTAAGACGCATGCATACCCTAGGAGAAATAAAATGGAGATTTTATTCTTGCTTAAAATGAATCGAAGTGTCAGTGCAGCGCATTCTCCACCAGGAGAATTTATTTTCTTAGAGCGATCGTGAGGGACGCACAACTCATTCCTTCGTTTTCTCTGATAGAACCTCGTATTTGTTCATAAGGCAGACTAAAATCCTTTAAAGCACTAGAAAAAATGCAAGAACCTATTAGGATGATACGATTTCTTCCACATCCACATGACCTTTAAAAATCAAATTAGTGTTTATGTGGATACCAGCTTTTGGAATGTTTGTAAATTCACAAAAGCAACAATTTTCAAAAAATCTGAGAATGTGACTGGAACACTTAATTCATGCTCTATTCCATTTCCTTTTTATTGCGGCAGTTCTCTCCTAAAATTTCCTAGAGGCCAGCTCTCCTGAAGTGTTTGCCATTTTTACCAATTAAACACTAGAGCTTGTACGATATATTATCTAAGCCCATCTGGAATATCTTTGATAAAAACCGAACGTATCGGCTAACGTTAATTAAGAAGGTTTCAAGCACTTGAGTTAGAGAATAAAAAAGAGCGACATTGCATTCCGTATTCATATCATTCTGGTATGCACCTGATCATTTTTTTTTATTCCCAATACGAGAAAACCACCTGCCAGTTGCTGGATCATGTGATAAGCAAACTTTTGAGGTCATGTATACCCAGAATTCTTGTAACAAGGGGAACTAGTGTGAAACGAATTGTAGAATTTTCACAAATAGGCAAAGGATCGTAAATGTGTGCCAACTGCAAACAACTGCAACATGGATCGATAAATATGAAATTTATACGAGGAAGTACGTACTAATCCCATTTCCGTTGGACTCATTACAAAATATCCACGTAACGAATGACCCACTGAAACGTAGGCGTCAACAATAGCAGTGCACTAGCAGCGTTTGATTAGCATTTGACTGATGAGCCTCATTTTTGCAACTATTGAAACACCAAATCATCTCTTGTCTCACTGTTCTAGACTTTTCTTCACTGTGAGAGGTGGCGTTTAAAGGACGACACCTCCTTGGTCAGTTTGATGACATTATACGTCCTTGTCGGTCGCTCTACATCATGATAAAAGTAGGACATGCCTGTTCTGGATGTCCGCCCCATCCTATAGGTATTCATTAGACGCTTTCGGTGTTATAGTGTGTGCGTTTTATGCACAGACCGTAATGACAGCCATTCTACTTCAGTGACAGTCTGGATAGACCATACAATCCTACCTTTTCTGATGCTGCCGTATTAAGTGCTTTTCCCGAATCAGCGGAGTATTGTCTATTGCCATCGTATTAAGAAGAACCATGGTCATCTCGATGGGCAACCATGCTAGATAGCTGGTCTTTAAAGGCACCACCCCATGAATCTCTGTGAACAGACGGCGGCTTCGGAATGCGGTTCCTTACTACATCCTCTATTGCAACGCGCCACCCTTGCGCCCCGCCCACGCCAGCGATTCGTAAAATGAAATAAATTGCCCATCGGGCATCCGAAAGATTTTCGACGAATCGCAGGCGGGTGCGGGACGCAGGGGTGGTGCGTTGCAATAAAGGACGTCGTAAGGAACCGCATCCCAAAGCCGTCTGTTTACAGTGATGGAGGGAGGGACGAGCGAGATCCCACACGTTTTTGCAATCTACGCTCCGTATAGTCCTTGGCCTTCGGTAATCCATACCACGTCAGATTCACGGGGAGATGCCTTTGAACTCTGCTCGCCGGCTTCTCCCAAGGTGAGCACGGTGGAGCTTCACGGCGGCCTGACCTGCACCCAGCAGCCAACTGATTGTAGTCTTTTGGCCGAAGCAACATGCAGAATGTAATACGTGTGCATACGTGTCATGGCATGTTTGTGCTTATGTCACAGACGTAAAAATAGAAAAATAGAACAGAAGAAAAAAGGGAAAAAGTCAAAATAGCAGAGACTAAAATTGTTGCACTCTTGTTGAGGATGCTCGGACAAAGAGCATTCGAATACAATCATTCTGTGAGAATTGCACTCTCGCACAGCTGGGGAATGGAATGGAAAAAAGAAAAGAGAGAATTCGAACACAATCAGAATAGGAGAGTAACAGTTTGGTTGACGAGTTTGGACAAACAAGCAGTATATAAGCAGTTTACCAGAGTGTTTATTCCTCATTTCAGAGCATTCTCGTACATCAAGGTGTCGTAACATTCCATTAGCATTCTATTACCTCATTTCACTTTATTCTTGACTTCCATGTGTTGTCCTATCAATTATGCTACTCTTTATTCACTTATGTATATTACGAGTTTGTGTTCGTTAGTACTTTGTGTGTTTGGTTTCAATAAAGTTCAATTAAGGCTGCCCGCAGAGTTCAGAGCCACGCGGGCGCGCGGTTTGGCGGCTCTGCCCGTCAATACAGCTCATACGAGAAATATGAGTCGTTCCTTTTACAGCAGAAACAGAGAGTCTATCCCTCGCCCTGTGTCTGATAGTAGGCAACGGCCTCATTTGTGCCATTCTTGTCTTCGATTTGTCGTGTACCAGGTGATGACTCGATCTGTGGGCTGTCATTACTCGGCTGGATTCTTTCAGTTGATATCTATAGTCATTTATCCTACGCTTGGTCTTCGATTAGCTCATAACGATAACCAGCAATGCCTCTTTTTTGATCCGTTCGAGAGTAATACGTCTCTCTCCTCCAGTGGAACACGAAGAAGAAGCACTCGTGTCGAAAAAAAAAAACCATGAAGCTCGCCGCCTTTGCGTGAGCGGCTGCGCACGCCGCACAGCTAGCGGTTGAGATCGAGACAAGATTACCGCCAACTTCGCCCAGATCTAGCTGTCAGTGTTGGGAGTGAGGATCCCGCGTCGACCCAACCGCTACGCACCTTCGCGCCGCTTTGAGCGCAGCCGCTTACATAACTGGCACCGAACCTCAGGTCGTTTTAACCGAACTTCTTCCTTGAAGCATTTCCTATGCGATATTATGAATAAAAGGAAGAAATGTATAACGCTGATCAATCCCCTGGGGATTCGCCTATGCGTTCGACTTCAATTCAAGTGAGGATTTCAATCCGTGTGAGAGTCATTTGAGGTAAATGGATGCGTGTGAGGCCTTACAATAAATTGCGGGGCAAAGGCAATATGTCGCGACAGTGGTTTCATTCTTCCACACAAGTCTGGTACCAGTTTATCGACTACTGAGGGAGGAAGGGCTTGGGTGGCACTAGTACGGTTTCGAACCATCGATCGTAGTGTCACAGCCTAACCTCTTACCGACTGCGCTACACCTCTATAAGGGGGAAAATATGACTGTGTCCGATGTTGGAAAACATGCTGAGAGTGGGAGTTCCGCCCGAACCTGATACAAATGACATTGCATTTGTTCAATGATTTACGACTTTCGATTGTGTTCTTTTTGTATGAACGGTTCCTGACTGTGATTTTACACCACTGATTTAAACTACTTTACTAACAGTACGCATGATGACACTTTTTCCCTGAAAATGGTCAGGATGTTCTGCTGCTGCTGATAATGATGATGTTCTGCTCAAGAAGGATCCGCAAAGGTTGATACGGTTATATTTCGACACATTACCGAGTTGTGGCTGAGTTGCAATTTCTATCCGATTTTGATATGTACATGTAACGAACGTTTATTAGTAGCCTAAAGACTAGGAATCAAAAAGGTTTGGAGAAGAAACAATTCATACAACACAGCACAAAACAAATCTACGCACAACACCTGATGCAGATACATTGGTTGTTCACAACCGGAGTCTTCATAATCCACCTGTAAAAGCATCGAGCTAAACACTCGCACAAAGGTAACTAGGACTAAAATGTAGAGAAGAAAAGACTAGGAAACGATTAGTCCTTCCATTCTGACGAGACGTAGCAGCATTATTAAAGAATTCTGAATAAAAGCTTTTGCATAAAGATATGCGTATATACACTTTAAAGTATGTAGATAACATAGCATGATCTTTCTATCTTACAAGAAAGAAGTAAAGAAAAGAAACTATGTGATACTAGAAACATTCTCAGCAACAAAAAGGCATACATTCTCTAAGAACGCAGCAGAAATCAGAAAGCTTGTACGTTAAATTAGAGCCCGTGGAAACATAATGTTATGGATAGGGGACAGGCATGAGATTCATCCTGAAAGTGAGAAAAATCAGTTCAGTTAAGAGTACGGAAAAAATTGGGCAAAAATTCACCTTCAGCAACATTGACGGAGGTAGAGGGGCTGGAGTCGTTCGAAAGGTTATTAGTTGCAGTCGCTTGCTTCGACGACGTAAACATACGAGCGAATGGTAGGCAAATCGGAGGCAGGGTCTGCTCCAGAGATGGCGTTGCGTGTGTCAACAATGGCTTCATAAAGCTAAAATAGTTACAATTTTAGTAGAATTAGTTAGAATTGTATTCTGCCGTGCGGAAACACACTTTATTCAAGTCATGAACCCAATTAAGCGCATTTTAAGACGAAAAAAGCTGGGCTGTCCGAACAACGTACTATGCGAATGTTATTACCAAGAAACGGTACGCACTTCTTATCCAACGGCTTCTCCACCTGATACAAAGATTGGCAGGCTTAATTCGCACTACTACTAATTGAGCGGAGCAACGCCATACCTCATTATTCCCCCAAAATTTTACCAGAATTCAAAGAACAAACGAAAAAGTACATCATTAATCATTCCGTTTGAGACGCGTAATGAACTCAAGTTCAATCCAGAATCGCTTGGATTTATGGGCACCTATGGGGCATATACAATGAATTTCGAAGGGTAATCGATGTGTATCTTTATCATCACAGAGATAAGTCTGGTACTAATTCATCGACCCTGAAGAGGCGAAAACGTTGCTTGACCTTGGGCGGGTCGAATGCACAGGTCCAGGGGACTTGTCACCACTGCACCACATTTGCTAATTTTCTATTTAGAACAAGCTTTAAAAGACAGTTTTTCAACCTAAAATATTGAAATCAAAAACCATTTCTAAAAAATAGCGTAAAAAAGGTAATTCGCTCACTTTGCATCAAAATTGTACCACTTGCGCGGCAAAAACGCTTTATCCCAAGGATTCGAACCACTCGGAGTAAGAGGCGTGCCGGCAAAACGCAAATCGTCCGCCTCCCCCTCAAATATTCAATTTCAATTTCAATTTTAATTTTTCGTGGATTTTCTAGAACAGTAAGAACTGACCGCCGGCAAGGAAGCGTCAGTATCTCCACGTGAACGCTCATTCGCGTAACCGTGTCTACAAAAATTAGCTGATCATCATCAGATTATTAAACTGGAGGAAAACAACGCTACTTGATTCCGAGATGATCTATCATCCAAGACGTCATCCCTCCATTGAAGAAAACAGTAACCATAACAATAGCAGCAGTAGTAGAGCAAATTATCTAAATAGTATTCTAAGTAGGAATTCAGGAGTATGCGCAGGTGCAGGCAGAAGTGATATATTTACCTGACGGTTGTCGGTAGCAGTGTTTCGATCAGCAAGTGCGAAAGCCATAGCACCACGAAGGCCAGCGAACACCAGCATGTGTTGGTAAGATAGCGGAAGACGAGGACGGCGACGAAGATTCAAGAGAAAACTCAATGGATATACAAACATTGCACGAGCTGCTGTGATTGAAATCTGAAAAAAGCAGAGAATTCAATCACTATGTTTCCTTCAAAGCTGTGATTGAATAGGACCGTATTTAGCTACTAGGTTTGCAAAGGAACAAGAGCTGAGAAATAAGAAAATAAAACCTTCACATGATGTACACCTTAGGATTTTCCTACAGGAGACGTAATAACGCTCTCAAGTGATTGCGAGTTTTTTGCTGTAGCACCGAGAGCGCTCAACTTCAATTCCACGCAGGGCCATGAGCGATCCAACTTCGCGTAGGTATATGGTAGACTCGCCGAAAGAAAAAACATAGGACAACGGGTGGATCGCGAATTTTTGATCGAAGCGTTTTGCGCAACTCTCTTCACTCAAAATAGTTGAAAGAGTAATGAAAGTTCTTCTTGCGAAAGGGAATATATTCGTTACAAGGTATTTTGTAGGATATACGCGTAGCAGAGCTGGTGTCATTAAAATAAGTCAGAAAGTTGAAATAATCACGCTTAGTTTGGAAGTGCTATTGACATTAAAAGAAAGTAATCATAATATTATCATATAAGAAAAAGTAGCAATATGAATCCACAAATATCAACACAACTTAGAAGAAGTAATGATTATGACTTGGAGAAAAAAAAACTACTGATGGATTACAGATGCATGCTTTTACGGCAGTCCACAATACCACTTGAATGGTCATACAAAGGAGTGTTCGAAAACCAATTTGCATGGGAATTCAATTGAATATTACCATTATTGAAGATTACCGTAGAAATATACAGCTCAGATCTCCACAGTAATTACTATCCATCCAAACATGCGTCCGTAATCAACAACGGCCAGAAAAAAAAACCCACCAAAGCAAAAATAAGGAATCCTATGTTCCATTTTTGATTGTTTGCCACGAAAACACTAACACCAATGTAGCAGAAAATAAAGCTTTCGAGGACGAACGAAATCATCTGGAAACGATAACAATCGGACCCGGAGATAAACAGGCGGTGGTAACTATAGGACCTGGAAGAACTGCTTAGTTGTGTGCTGAGATTCCTCCGAAAGATTGTTATATGTGTAGTGAGCTTGCGAGATTCCACAAAACAAAACGGAAACGATTCCTATAAAGACCCAAAGTTATTAGAAAACGCGAACGAAGGAAAATGCCGTAATACGTTAATACAACTAGTTTCGCGATTACGTTGGTTATTTGGTTATACTTATGATTAAACGCAGTTGACAGATGCATAGAAACGTATTTGAGAATGCTATTAGTGAAGCACGAATAGAAAGGACAAACTTGCCGGTAAGCCCTACAACTTCTCCTAAGAGGAATGAGATGTAGGAAACAAGGATAAATAAGCTACTCTCCAGCAGTGGATGTTCAGCAATTGCAGTCATTTTTGTAATGAGAGCATTTCCACACCCAAGCATTGATCCCAATAAAAGCGAACCTATAAATCATCCATTTGCAGCAGTGGTACTTGTTCCCTTTAATATTACAATTAAGGATAAACAGTGAGTCTTCAAAAGTTCTACGCTACAATGCAGAGTAGTTTATTAGAGAACATTATCGAAGAGAAGAAAAGTCTCACCGAAGAAGATGTACGCAAATTTTCCTAATGCAAATGCAATCTCATGTGATCCGACTTCGTCTGCAGCAGAAAAATTATCAATAGTGCTGAAAAAGCAGCGAGGAATGAACGAAATATAGAACTGTACCAGGAATTTAAAAGCAAGAATACCTGGAAAGGACAATAGCAACAGCATCATTGAGCGCACTCTCACCAAATACAAGAGCGAATAAATCTGCTTCAACATTCATTTCAGCAAATATCGAAATTACCGTGACTGTAACTTTGACAAATAGATCGAAAGAATGGAGAGAAAATTTTGAATTCGTTACCTGGATCAGTGGCTGATATAACAGCACCAAAAAATAACAGCTCTTGAAAAGAGAACCCCATTCCAAATATTTTAGTGAAAACATACATCATCGCTCTGAAGTACCACAAACAGTACACATAGGTAATCAGAAATGACAAAAAGAATGGATATTTTCGATACGATGTCATAGAGGAGAGCTCCCCACTTCTCTCTTGTATACTAAATTCATTACGCCAAATGGGGAAAGGTTAACAAAAAAATTAAAACGCAAACATACCCAGTTACAAAACAAGACACAGTAGTTCCAATAAAGACGAAAACCAATATGCTCCCAATATTCCGGAAGAAATGTCGCTTTTTAAGACTGTAACCAGCATTGAAGATAATTGGTGGAAGCATGATGTTGAAGAAAATCTCAGGCGAAAAAGCACTCTGGATAAGCACGTTAATAAGCGCAACTTGCTCTGCGCTAAGTACCTACACCAGACTCACGGAAACTCACTTTTTGCTCAATCTTTTGTTCATTGTGCTTCTTTTTATCGGCATAGAAACCTTCCATCAACTCATAATGGAATGATACCCGCGGTGCTCCTTCTGGTTTCACCTCTAGCCTGGTCAAGAAAAAACCGAGATAAAAGGAGTTATTTAGTTCTATTGTCGAAAAAATGCAACCTCAAGTAGTCCGGTGGTTCATCTACCATCCTGCGATCTTTAAGAATAACATCTAACGTTTGAGACTGCAGTAAGCCAATGTCGAAGTAGCGAATAACAAAACCGATCAGCAATCCTGGAATGAAAGAAATGAAGAAAGAAAAGAAGTACCAATGCAGCAAGAATTTCGAATTCGGTCTGCATCAGCTACAAAAATAACAAAAATATTCAAAATAAGAATATTGGAACGTACCATAGAAAAGCGTAAGACCTGTTTCATGCACAAACATGAAACGATAATGTTTGAACAACCATGATGTGAGAACAATCACCACGAGCACAGAAATATAAGTCAGCAATATAATCGAGTCCAAACGATGGATATTTTCGGCCCTCTAAAAATTTGCACAGTAAAAAGTCCTTTTCTAGGGGAGTTTGAAACACTAGCCATTAAGATTAATAAGAAAAATAAAAGAAGCAAGAATATTAACACAAATTCACATCTTGTTATTCTCTACTCGGTTCTTTCAAACCACTGAAAGCCAACTTGGAATATAAAAATACGAACATGGATATAGTAAGCTAGTATGTAATACAAAAGGAGCACCTGTCACGTTGATATTATGACAGTACGAAAAAATCTGAGTTATAGAAATAAACAAACTTTGGTGACTCAAATCTAGACTCCAGTGTAAACAAGTGCAGGCAAATGTGCGCAAGGTTTCCTTGAAGTATCCTAGCGACTTAAACCTACAGTTGATCAACAGTTTCGTTAAAGATTGGGAATCGTCTCGCTGAATAAAACACTCGAAAATCATTACATTTTGATTTTCTTTCACGTTTTTGCACAAAATCACATTTCTGCTTCCATAATTGAAAGAAAGAAGTACTACTATTCCACGTTACTAGGCAAGACCGTGGGTATATTCGCGTAAACTCATTACCCCGTAGACTGCTCTGGAAGTAAAGTTCTATTCAACAGCAAGAACTCGAACCTACAGCAACAAATCGATTCCTTCTCATGAATTCAGTTCAAAAAAGGTCCCATGTTGAAGTTATGTACTTACACGTTGGGCTGCCATTTCCAGATGAGTCATGTCCTTCTTCGCCATCACTGTCATAACCATGAACATCATCATCACTATCAAGCGGAAGAAATTGGTCGTGCTCATCTGACAAAGTTTTGAATAAATATGTCTACAAAAGAAACACCACGTGTCGCAAATTAATCACTAAAACAGAGTAATTGTAAGGAAGAACCATAACCAGAGTTTGAGCAAAGAAGTCGAGTAAACACTATCGAAAATCTTTACACGGTGAATGACCAACATCGGTGACGACGAAGAGCTCTAACAGTATACTCGGATATGTCGCATGAACATCACTATT
Source organism: Necator americanus (assembly GCF_031761385.1). Lineage (NCBI taxonomy): Eukaryota > Metazoa > Nematoda > Chromadorea > Rhabditida > Ancylostomatidae > Necator > Necator americanus. The sequence goes on from NC_087376.1 coordinate 31,115,574, forward strand.
CCCACGGCTGATTACACAAATAAAATGTTATCGTACCGCTTTCCAACCCATAAACAACCTTCGTCGGGACATAAATGCAACGACGATGAGAATATACGTTGGTGTAACAGGTGAAACATGGACCGATCGGAATAATAAGGAAACAATAATATTAAGCAAAGCAGAACACATGAAAAGCACTCCTTCCCAACAATTCCCGCAAAGAAACATGAGACAGGATAAAATACGCCAATCTCAAGCGTCAGTAGCTTTTCCGCAGTCAAAAAATAACACAAATTCTCTCTTCATTATAAAAGGAATAGTCAATACTTAACATAGTTCAGTTCTTTTTTGCTTACAGCGTAAGGACGTTTCCATTGTTTCCTTCAAGAAATGTGTGGTCCACTTCGAGAAAACAAAATGCACAACAACTAGGCAACTTAGCGCGTTTGAATTGCCGCGCAAGCACGGAAGATGAGGCGGCGAGTTCGCGCTTGTCACTTCTCATCGTATACATTACGATTCGCTTCCAGGTCTTACGAACTTATGAAAACGACCAAGGCTTTATCCGAGTTGAATTCGAGTATTTCGCAGTCCCACTCCCTATCCACACTTTGTGGACTCGCATCGCAATACTCATCCTGTTTCATTCGATTTCCAATCTCTCATTTGATTTAAAAAAAAAAACGAATTGTGATATCCAAGGAATATTAAGGTCATAATATTAATAACCGTATCAGAACGATCTGAAGCCTGGCACAGTTCCAAAAAAAAAACATACATACAATTCCCAACAAAGAAAACTAGAGCGGTCAGAAATTCACGATATTTGTACTGTGTTCCACCGTGCTTCTGACAATCTACACCTACAGTAGAGGGTTGCGTGATGGAAGCTCAACGAGACTTTCGGGATGTAAGACAGCCACAATGCAAACGATTAAAGACGGTGTGGTTTCTCATGCAATATGTTGCGTATATTGCACCATATAAAAGATGATCCAGAGAAAAAAAGACCTCCTCCATAATACAGATAAAATACGACCTTTGGATGGAACAGGGCAATCTTTCAGTAGGTGAATAGACATGACCGTTCACCTGGTGGAGGACTACGGTTTTATACCATTTTGAGAGATTTTTTTTAGATTTTAACTCCTAACATTCATTGTAACTTTCACTTAAGCGTACAGAAGTGAATTACTTGCCCGGCCGAAAACGTTACTCTAATGGTAAAGGGAGCGAATCTGACGATGTTGGGGTCTCAGTGGGCGAAAACGAAGAGTTCGAGACATAGATTATGAGTATGAGCACGGTCCAATTCAATTCCGTCTAATCTTCTTGGAAAACTGCGTGGGGAACGGCGTTTGCCCTCCGAGGTACATGAAATAGGTCACCGTTGAATGCGCGACCCATCGACAAACGAGTGGTATTCAGGTAAAGCTAATGAATGGGCACCTGAAAGAAACAGAACGTGTAAAAGGGTGGATTACATTTAAAAAAAACTACTAGAGCGGTCCCCGCTCCTTTTCAGGATATTGGGGGTAATTGAGCGCGACCACGATCATACTCGTAATCTAAACCCCAAACTCTCATATTTGCCCACCAAAACCTCAACATCGTCAGTTTCGTGACACGCTACCTTTAGTTGTACTGTAACGGACACTACAACCTGGTGAAAATCCTCCGAACCTCCTAACAAACTTATCCACGCACCATTAATAAAAGCTTTGCACTGCACCTGGCTAAAGATTTGATCCCGAATTATAAAAAAAAGGGAAAAGAACTCAACAATGTTCTAGATTCAGACATGGACGTCATTGTCTTCTGAAAGGCTAGAAGTCTGACTTCGCAAGAATTGTTGTGTTACTTTCTTTCGTACCCTCAGTCTTTCTTTTCAACTGTATAAAAATAAGTATTTGTAGATCGACTTGACTGCTCTTGATTCCGAAGAGAGTGGAGTTGCCGAATCGTCCGCCTAATAGAAATCATTTATAGCAATCTCGCAGTTGGCAAAGAGAACAAAAAAAAAAGATCTTGTTTCAAAAATCAATGGAGCATTCTCTACCGCACTACTTCTAGCATTCATTTTGAACAAATCATAGTAATATCAACAACAATCGTATTTGCCGTGAAACAGTGATGATGTCTACAAAGCAAATCATTGCAAAAATCTTCTAATTTTCGAACCAACATAGAAATACAGTGGTAACGAAATGAGAAATATAAACTACTACTGCAACACAATAAAACTTCGAATTCGATTTTGTAACAAACATAGTAATAGTCTGCCATCAGAAAGAAAGCTGAAGTATGTACACCGCTGGAGAAATTCCACTCCACTATTCTCGGTGTTAGTCCACGCCTGTCAATTTCATTAAAGAATTTTATTATGTGGTTTTCCTTCAGCTGTCTGACCTTATGAAAGCTACTATAAGAGAGAATTGGGACTGCAACAAAAATACAAAGCGAAAACAACTAGTATGTCAAGTTAAAAAGGCTGAACGAGGTTTTGTGATAATATCCCCCATAATAAGAGAAATCTTTACAATGGGGATGTTCTTAAAGCTCCACCATAAAACCTCATTCGGAAAAAGCCTATGGGTAAACGGGCGTGGCTATCCGAGCGAGAAGCAGATATACAGCAAACCGTCAATGACGGAAGTAGTCAATGAACACGTAATTGAATGAAAATAAACTAGTTACGAGGACTGTGACAAAAGCAAACGATCGAGATATTAAAACTGAAAAGTAGAAATAAAAGATAAAACGGTCTATGAGAAACGATCTACCAAGAAAACAACGTTCTGAAGGAATTATTAAGCAGAAGAACATTGGTTACGCCGAACCTATCAAACAAAAGAATTATAAACGGTTACAAGTGTTCCATCCGATCAGCACCCAACCAGGTTCCTAAGGTTAAGAACCTCTTAACATTTTGGCAGGATTTGCGACGGTTCCCGTCTTAAATGTTGATTCCAAAGACATCTAAGCACATAGTCTCCAATTCGCAAAGTATACGCTCTCCCTACTAGTCGTTCTACATATTAGTTAGAAATGATAGCATGAAATGGTCAGCGTACGCTTGCTCCAACACCCAATAACTTCCTCTACCTAGACTCGTATTATTGAGGAAACAGAAGAACATAATCACTAACTAAAATGTGAAACGTATATATGCAATCGTAACAACGACCACCGGCATCATATCAACTCGTAAAAATAGTGATATAGGCACTAATGAGATCATTAACTAGAAGCTGGCCTCAAAATTTGCCATCAGCTCCATTTGGCTGGTGAGGTCAACATCCTTGGCCAATTCACGCATTCTTCTTTCCTAAACGAAGGCAGCAGCATTATGCTTTGCATAAGAGGAGAAAATTTCCACACCTGTTCCCTACGGCGAAGCATTGCTCCTTCATGTGTGAGAACATAATTATGACTTGGAGACGAGGTATTTCCAGGAGTGCCACTAGCTGAGGAATTATCGCCGTGAGAATCGTGAGAATGGTCGCGATGGCTTTCGTTCGGTTGCTCTCTACTTGCGTCGCGAGGCCCCTCTTTTCCCTGGCTCGAGTGATGTGGAGGACGGTTACTGCCAGTGTCATTTCGGCTGTCACCACGGAGAACATCTCCTTTTTCAGCGCCTGCTCCTCCAATCGCACGTTGACCATCCCTCTCCCGGCGGCGTTGCTCCTCATCCATTCGCAACTGTTTTCTCTACAAACAAGCAACAAACTCTTTTGAAAGTCGTTCTAATCTGAGAACGGGAAACACAATCTTACTTTTTCTTCCTTCAGTTTAGCCTGAAGCTTGAACTGCTCCAACTGTTCTGCTGCCTTTATCGACATGATAGTGCTATGATGGGGTTGAAGCTGTTCCAGTACTGGTACATCTGAAGCTGAACTCCGGAAAGATATTTATTTAAATGAGGAGAAGATTGCTGATTCATAACTTACTACGGCTGATTTTCGATGTCTTTGCCTGCAAGCGTGCATCTGATGAAGCGCCTAAAAACAAAATTTCCAAGCAGATACACACATCTCAGCTATGCACCTTCAAATTATCACATACTTGTTACGGATGCAGCAACCTCGCTATTTGGGTCTGGAGGAAGCAGCTGGTCAAGGATCGACGTACCTTTAAGTAGCCAACGAAATTTTGCGGAAAAGTTAATTGAGTTTCAAGGAACACTTAAAATCCCCTCAATTCTTCTTCATACAGGAATTACCCACAGGTTAACTGATTTATTCATCCCATAATAGGGAAAAAAAAACAATTTCACTTTCGTCAACTCCCTCCTAACCCGATAAGTTTAAGTTTAAGATCAGAACCTACATATTTCTGTTCTATTTTAAGCTACACTATGACGTAACATCCTTGTAGAACATTTATGGACACATTTAAGGTGCCCTACAAAATCTCTTTTTTTCGCAAAGTATGTCAATTCTCCCTTCATAGCACAGAATACAATATACTTTCGAAGAAGTACACCTTACCGACAGAAGTAGATGTGTCATTTTTCGCATCATCAGCAGAAACCATCCTATCAAGAACAGCACCACCTTAAAACAGTAGGTGTCATCGCTCTTTTGAGTGTTTATAGAACACGAAAATAATACTACAAGTACACACTTGAAATAGGTGGTGTTCTCAGTTTCGTGGTGTCCGTAGGAAGTAACTGATCCAACATAGAGGCACCTAGTAGTTCCCATTTTAATTCTTTCCTATGGAAAAGATGAAAATATTTCAACATAAGAAACTCTTCCAACCTGTATCAGACAACCCACTATCCGTAGCCTCGTAAGTAGACATGTCATGGCTGCCGCCTAGAACGAAACCGATTATGCCCGTCGTCAATGTGAGAGGAAATGTCAAACACACCTGGTGACAATTTTTGCTCAGATACAGCGTTCTTTCTCGGCGGCAACATACGCTTCCTGTTTCCAGGTTTCACCTTTTTTACGAAAGGTTGTTCTCCGGTTAGGTCATGATCAGTCTTCAGCGAACTTGCTAAATTCGAAGGAACACTCTCCAATTCGATTTCTCGTTTTTTCGCTTCAGAGATCGAACTTCGTCCTCTATTTGGAGAATTCTCAACAGGAACAGTAGAGTAACCGGAAGCTGGTGGAGGCGGGACACTGCGAGTGCGTGCACGTTTGCCACCGCTGACTAGTTCAGGAGTACTGGACCCAGCATCAGGTGTGTTCCACTGTGAGTGAGATTTGGATCCAGGAGACGGTGGCACTGAACTCGAACGAGAAGATAGCAAGGGATCGTTCGGACGAAGACAAAGAGATCCGTCAAGAATAGAATTTACTATCGACGATACGTTACCATTGTTGTCAACTGTAGAGGCTCCATTCTGCGTCAGTTCTAAAGAGTTGGACTGTTCGCTGAAGGTCACAGCAGGCGCAGCTGTGTTCGGGTTCACAGCAATAGCCGTCAATTTCGAGCTTGCAGCTGGGCGGAGAGCTGTCATCAGTGGAGAAGTAGTGCTTCTTTCACTGTTTTCAGAAATGCTGGTCTCGGCTGTGACAGGCAGTGAAATTCGCCCACTCCGCTTACGGACCTGACGGGTGGGTAACACAGGAGGCGGGCGTGCTCGAGGAGTCTTTTCTGTCTTCTCAACATTTGCAACACTAGGAGCAGTTGGAGAGAGGGTTTCTTCAATTTGCACATGTCCAGCCTTCCTCGAAAATTTCATACGCACCGACTGCTTCGATCCTTCTGATTTCACCTCTGAAATGTGATGAATCACTCACGACCGACGAAAAAAAATAATTTCTGGACATTGAGAATGCATTTAATTCCCATAATGTACGAAACCTGTCTTTTCTCTGTCTAAAAGAGGGTTTATCGATCTTCAGCTATACTAAGTCGAATAGGTTGAACTCACAAAGAATCTAAACATCCTGCTTATCCTAAGAGGTTTACTGTGACTCGTTTACTAGTAATGAATCATAGGACAATTAAACTTAATGAATTTATGATGATACTCATAGAGAAACTGCTTAAGTTTCCTTCAACGGTTTTTTACTGGGATCAGAGTGAAAAAAAATCCTGATCTAAATATACACGAGAACAAATTTCAGTTTCCCTAAGCCACAAAAGCAGTTTGTGCCCTATTTATGAAAAGCTTCTCAAAGTTGCAATTCACAGGATGTGCGGATTCCTTTCATGCGCGGGTCATGCGTGTACTGCGGCTAAAATGAGGACCTCATGGACAACACGAGGGCGAGTCGAAATAGATTGCAGCACCAGTGAGACACGACCGCTGAGATAATCTCTAATCTGTTAAAAACGATGGCGTGCTTCCAGACTCACCATCACCTTTGGACAGAGCCATTCTTCTAGTCTCTACAAACTGCACCCCCGATATATATATATATATATATATATATATATATCACCAAATCTTGCTTCTTGAGAGAAAATAATATAAGAAATTAGTCAGAAAAGCGCCAGTGTACAGCGTCACTCACAACTCTATTTTTCTCCAATAGAAATGATAACCAGTGCTATTTGCTTACCCTTCTCTTTCATACAAAGACAAGAAAAATTAAAAAGCGAAAAAAATAATTGTAAAAAACAAGGATGACTAGAATGGGGCGCAACTCGATCTCTCTGTATTGTGTGGCAATGAAATGAAATGGCTGAGAACGGTTTATTATCACTTTTTTTAAATGTGGTATCTACTAAAATCTAGAGCCGTTATTAATAAACTGAGCAGATGAAATAATTTAAGCGAAATATGTTAGCCATATAAAACGTTCATGGCGTGGTAAAACATGACAAAACATTACAACATGATTAAGCATGAGATTCAAGATAATCCTTTTTTGTTCGTGTCAACAAATTGAAAACTAGATGAAAATGAGAATGTAGTAATTCTTATCAATGTAAAACGTACCACAATTAATAAGTTAACAATCACATTAATCAGTTCAATAATTATGTGTCAAACGGAAATTAGTAACGTGACAACTGTACTAAATACGAGAACGGCGGTAACCCGACATGCCGTTTATAGGGAGAACGTAATGCACCAACTCAAACGAAACAAGTTGTTTCCAGGGTTTCCATATTTACAGAGATATAAAAAAGAGTCACCAATAATACCTACTGTGCGGTTTTCACTGCTTTAAAGTGTTTTAAAAATGTGCAGGAAACGCGTATACGTGTTTATATATGACAAGTAAATTTAAAACTACGACGCTGGCAGGCTATGACGGGGGTGGCGGGACGGGGGAACTCGACTCGGCCCGACTAGCCCGCCACCCAAAACAGAGAGATCGAGTGCCCTTGCGCCGCCCATACACCACCCGCCTAACCTGATTCTGAATCAGACGAGTCACTGCTGGACGACGAGGACGAGCCCGAACTACCCGATGAGCTCTCCGACGACGAGCGTGCACGACTAACCGCATGCCGAGACGCATCTGCTGTCGATGCGGCTAGAACATCGGCATTCACGTTTCACAATGGATCATCCACCAACGTCTCACACTGCTGAGTGAATGAAAAAACGCCTACCGTTCTTGCTTGACTGTTGTGTCGACACCGTCCCACCAAGTTTCTTGATCTTATCCTCGATTTCCCGTTTGCGCGTCTCATTATCACTTTTAACGGCTACAATATCAACGGAAAATTATAAGGAATGTCACTTTTCTCTACTACCTAATTTCGGAGTGTTTCTCCACTTTTTTCGTTACGTAAATCGCCAACTTACTCTTACGCGGTTTTCGCTTAAGTGCAGCAGCAACGAATGCTTCCAGATCACGAAGCGTTACAGGTTTTAAGGTTTCAAAGTCGATTTCAATCTCTTCTGGACTAATATCCTGAAAGCATCAAGTCAGACATCAGATTTAATATTGACCCGATACGAGAGACAGAAATACGTACCGACAAATCTTCCCTGCTTTCAATAATACTGACTACCATACTAAGCTTGTCACCCGGTAATTTGTTGATATCGAGACTAAGTTGACGTTTTTCGTCGTAAGACATGGGTTCGTGAGATGCTTCATCGCCGGAGTCGAACTCGTAGTCATCTTTCCAAGGCTTTCCATTTGCAGAACTTTCAACTTTGGGTTTATTCTTCGATCCAGGACGACGTCCACGCCCACAGTAAAGCTTCGCCGGCTCGGAACTCGTATGCGCTGCTGCTGGGCGCTTGAGATCTCTTCGGGGCTAAAAGAAACATATGCAACAGATGGCTAAAGCGCGAAAGTTGATGACATTTGACAAATGCATGATTAATCTTTAAGACACAGATAAGTGACAAATGATCGAATAACGTACTATTGTTGAAACTGAGGTGGCTGGTCCATTTGACAGCGGGGAATCCTCCTTGATGTGAGTAGCGGGAGCTCTCCGAGTCCTGGTACTGGCTGGTGTGTATGGCGGGACAGTAAATGTTGTTTGTGTCAGCAGCTTTTCAAGAGACTTAACCGCTTCTAGGATAGCACTCTGAGGAGCATCCTTGTTCTTCATTTCCCTTATTTCAAGAAGACGAGAGGTTATGCTCTCCGCAAACACTAGCGACTTCTCCTTCAGGTTCTCCCACTGAATGAGCGCATCGGTATAAATGAAGCAGTTAGAGTATTAAATCTTACACTATTGAGGTAGCTTTCAAGAGCATCTTCTTCGTCCACCACTTCGCACGACGTAGCCACCACATTCGTATCTGCTACATCCTCATCTATCGGTAGATTCGCCCACTAAACATCCATAAAACATAGTGATGTGCACAATACGAACGAAGACACCTTGAACTAACCCTTTCATTAAACGCTTGCAAAAGAGATCGGCCGTGCTGATGAATGATATCCGAGGCAGGATTGTATTTGAAGCAATTGTTGCAAACCTTAAGCAATATAATACATTCCTAGTCAATACCAAAAGAAAAAGAAGAAAGTACCAGTCTGATGTCTTCAGCAAATTCCTGTGCATTCGCGTATTGTTTATTGTCCAACTTCTTTTTTATTGTTCCAAGATCCATAGGATTTGGAACGATATCATAGTAATCAGACAAGTTCATTCCTTCAACGTCAACAGGTACCAAGAAGGGCCAGTTGAAAGACTAAATAAGTAATACTTTAACAGTTCAGAGAGTGTAAGTCAGTGATGACTCCACCTTGCACTTCTTGCCCATTAATTCGTGAAGAACTTTGTGGCAGAATTTCATTGACTCGGTTGCTTTGCCTTTATATCTAGGAGGTAGTTGGGTATAGTCAATGAAATGTGCAGGCTTCTTGATCGGTCGGGACGACTCACGACGGGGAACCTTAACATAAAGTTTAAGGTGCTAAATGTACGGCTATGCTGTCTCGCGTACTTTTCCAGAGTCCTCTTCAATTAGCACTCCAGTAGTGGTATCGGCTTTTCTCTTAACACCCTTCTGCACCTTAAGAGGATGTAGAGTCGAAGTACTGATCTGAACGTGGCATCCATCACTCCAAAAACACATTCTGATATCCAGAAAAAGGTACCGGTACGTCTAGACTAGCACCACTTGAAGATTCTTCAACAACATTGGGTACATCAGAATCTCCAAGTACAGAAGAACTGTCAGCAGCTCCTTTCTGGATCGAAGACTCCCGTGATGCTGTAAAACATACTCCATGCTTATGTCAATCTATAGAACAAAGAGCAGTTTGGTAAAAGCACCACTTCGTCGGTTTCTGGACGACAAAGCTAAGGGAAGAACAGATCACACCCGCGACCGGCTGGGTTCAGCCAACCACTGGTGATTCAATGTCCACCAACTGTTTTACAGGTCCCAAATTCTAGTATTTTCCTTATCAAAAGTACAATGCAGAAGATATGAGCGAGACCATGCAGACCTCTAACCGTCGCGTTATGAAAATGTTCTAAGACGTGATGGGCATCCGGGCTCCCACCTCGAACGAATGACGCTGATTTGCGTGCACCGCCCAGAGCTGGCGAGGGACCCTTGCGCATACTTTTCGGACCACGCTTCGACGACGGCCTTGCTATCTCCACCTCCTGAAAGAAAATATTCCGAATCAACAGACCAGAACTCAACTACAGAATTCTCCAGCAGAGATTTTTCAATCGGAAAGAAAGACGGAATAATCGAATAAACATAGTTTAGTTGTTTTCATAAGTGTCAGCATTATTTAAAAATTAACGACATTTGCCCTGTCACAGAATCAACCACAATAGCAACTTTTTTGCCATTCAATTTTTACGAGCAAGCGCGGCATTCCAAAATTTGCTGCTATCAACTAAAATTAAATGAATATCGCGCATGGAACCCAATACAAGGATATAAGCTTTAAACATACAAGTCTGTGCGTTACACCTCCTCGGCAGCTCAATAAGCCTATGCAGAACAAACGCCCAAATATGAACTATAAAACAATTAACCTCGCCGGGAAGATTTTGTAAGCAGTCCCTATACACATTCTCGACATTTTGGCACATTATTGTGACGTCATCCTCCATTTGATTGAATAGGTAACAATTGCGGAAGACACATTCAAAGTCCTGAAGTGTAGAAATTGAACAGTACACTTACATCGCCGGGCATATCGACAATCTTGGCCAAGAAGAGCTGTTCGAGAGTTCGAGCCATCGCTACGATGTCACTGTGAGGAGGATTGTAACAGTAGCAGTTGTTGAACATTGTCATTACATCCTACAATTGATATCGGAGAACCTTTATGGTGCCAATTCTATGGTCTACGTCACAGAAACGGAATCCACAAATGCGATAGGAACATCCAAAAACGAAGAGTGAACCAAATATTGCTAATGTTCTTCTTTGATACGATGTTTACATTCATAGATTCTCTTTCTGAGTGCGCAAAGGTAGTAGATTCTCCGATATTCCTCCTCCGATCGCTTGCAACACCAGCTTCTCAAACTTTACGAAAAGCACGATGTCAGAGCTCACAGATTACCAATTGTGAAAATAGCTTTTGCAGCTTAAATGTTGCGAAAAACAATCACAAAGTATGGAGGGTGTTTAGAAGGGCAAACTAAAAAAAGGAAAGAAAAGGACCAAATGCTGCAATTGCCGAAAAAGCAGCAGGAATCTATGAACTCGAACATCGTAAAAAAGGAAAACGAGAATAGCCGACGCATAGCGCTTGGCTCAAAAGCTTCGCTCCAAATGTTTAATAATACTATTAGTTCCTCTGATATGCCACGGCACACGAGACAAGAAACTAAGTGAAAAAAACGTATGAACAACTACCTCCATGCATTCCTTCGCGGAAAAGTAGTAAATATTTTGCAAACGCTTCTGAATGGTCTTCATGTCCATCGGACGACGGATCACTTTGTGATAATCCTGATATAAAAAACAGTAGTGTCTATGTCTATGATCCTACAGACCTTCCTCACCGGTAGATTCAATTTGACTGTATCAACGGGCACGTTGAACGGCCAAGCATGCTTGTGTTTCATTACATCTTTGAGGACAGTGTTGAGGAGGTAGTCCAACTGATTCGTGTGTCGCGTAGGTTTCCCCATGGGAGGAATAACTCGTGGTTGAACAATACCATTTACTGGCTCCTTAGAGAATATTTCAGTGGTAATTAAGAAACAGAAGCGAAAATAAATAAATTCATAAATAAATGATACTACCTGACGAGGAGATGCCCATGGATTTTCCGCTTTCTTTGCACTGTCGTCGGCTGTACCGGCTGCATCACCTTCACCAGATGTACTCACTGCATCTAGGGTTCTTTGAACGTCAGCGGACATTCCTAGACTCCACCTAAAACAAAGATCATCTACAGGAGTCATTCAAGGAAACTGCACTGATGTACATAACATTAAGTCGCCTCCGCAGGTTTCGCAGATCCGAACTCTTCAGTAGGGACTGTCTGACAAACGGTGACATACTTTATAGTGACGTCAGAGATCAACGATTACTACCAACATGAGTGAAAAGCAAATCAAAATGCCCGGATGGCGGGCTCACCAGCCGCAGCGCGGACGCCGACGCAGCGCGTGCGCATAGTTAAGCGCAACACGATTCAGGTGGCGTTCATTGTTCTAAGCAAGAGGATCTATCTATGGAAATTTGCGAACATATGGAGGACCACAATGCTGAGACTTTTAATCTCGATGGAACTACGCTGAATGATCCTTTATTGCGATTTTGTAACAGAAATCCAAAACGTGCACGCTATGTATTCGTGCTCCATCACTTAGAACACACTATGCAACACAACGCACATCAACCAGAGATTATTGTAACATCCGAAACGTTTCTGGACATTCCTAATAACTTTACTGGACATGTTTAACCACGATATGGAAACAGACGGAGTTGAAGCGCATAGAGAGAGAGAAAGAGTCATGGCCTAGAACATTCCCTCGATCGATCCATTCATTGTAGACAGTGGCAAAATGCGCCAGAGAGAGCGTTGCTGGGGTAGGGTGCAGGGGCGAAAAACACCCTGCGTCTCTGTCGGAGGGGCCCCGTCCAAGGGGAAGCACCGTTAGGCTCAGGACCATTTATTTCAGTGCAGCACTGCACTGTTTGCGAGGTCCAGCCGTGTGAATGAGAGCAACTTCGAAGAGTTACCAAAAAGAAAAGAACTATTTCCAGGTGACCGGTTCCTACCAACCGCAGCGCCTTCACTAATGTCCCTAAGATCCGTAACAAGTCACGGAACAGCGATCTGCATAACCCATGCTTCAACTCATCACATAATGCTACTAGTTGGAATGATGATCGAGCCGTTCTACCTACTTGTCAACGTACTCCGACAATATTCACAGAGAAACTGATGGCACATCATCGTTGTAGCAACAAAATTTCATAATTGCACTTGTGGAGGGTCCTGTCTAGAATGCGCTACAGTAGGAGAACGGTCGCTCCCTTCAAACCAGCGCTAAAGTGCACCATCTGACCCACACGATCAATGTGCAATTAATGGGAAGCAGCCATTGCTTGAGATCAATGAAAAATGTAGTTGAAATTTTGCTCCATTGATTTTATGCTTTTGAGGGATGTGAGGCTACATGGAGACGTAGGAAATCAAAAAAGGCGGACGGAAATCGCATGGGGTCGCGATACTTCGCGCGGCGGTTGGTCACCACGCTGGCAGAGTTTGAGTTCCCTCCGAGCAAGTATACACAAACTGCTAGGGACCATATTTGGTTGGTTTTGTGGGCTCGAAGCTCATCCACAACTTTGCGACGACCGGATACTTCTGATTGAAACGGTTAGCCACTCTGGTTATCGAATGTGCTTCGAATTTATTATTAAAATTATTGTTTCATTTCATTGAACCATCACCATTTCTGATTTTCTCAGTAGATATTCTGACATGTTCATTTGCTTTTTTTTCACCTTTTATGAGGCCCTTGTCTTGCGATTGAGTTATGCATTTTTCTTTCTTCTGAAAAGCACAGATGTTAAAGATCTTCGCAATACTTGTAAAATCAAGAGTAAGGAAAAGCATTGACAAACAATTTTGAGATTCCAGACCTGACATCCTGCGTGAAGTCTTATGCATAGATAATATCAAAACGCAAACATGAGTAAGTCAATCCAAAATCCAAAATATGCTTTAAGGCGATGCTCGATCAAATTAATATGCATAATGCTCAATTATTTAAACTCGATTTTTCATCTTACTGCAATTCACTGACTACTTCAAAGAACGATTCTAGTGAACTTAAGAAAGGTAAAGAAGCTGGACTTTATCGACGTAACTTTCAAGATTCCCTTCAACAGTGAACATAGCATGGTCATATCAGAAATTTGAAGGTAGATTTGATAGTTTGCATGATTATCGGGATTATCGAATGAAGACTTTTTATTATAATGTAGATAGAATGAGGTTTAATTTTTCATAAGGTCCACACAAAAGAAACCGCATACTTATCTCACAGTGAGCTTATTTCTACCTAAGAAGAATCCGTTTATTTTTGTAGCTGAGGCATTCTTCTTACATAATGGATACTTCAGTGATTTTAAACTTGTGTTATCGCCACCATTTCCTGTTTTATGGCATCACAAATTCCCATTAGAAAGTTGCTATATTTTGACTGCTTAACATTTTCATTCCCTAACAACTAAATATTGCTTCCTGCGTACCTTTTTAGAACACTATATCCTGTTCCCTGCCGCTTTCGATTACAAAAATAATGGCAAAAAACTTGGCCCTTTCATTTCACGTGTGTTCACACAAAGAATGCTACGGCTTCTTGCTTACGTTGAAATAAAGCCAGATTTGGAGGTTCCTAGACCAAATTAGGATGTGGGTCTTGAAGCACTGACGTAAATGGAAACATTTATACGTTGCAAGGTTGTTCTCATTTATCTCCTTTCTAGGGCTCACTTTCTCTTTCTCTTTCTCTCTTTCTTTCTTTCCTAGAAACACCAAACGATCACCGAAATAGTGTGCAGAAAGCAACACTTTTCACATCATGATATTACTCAATTAGACACTTAGATGGCTCGTCTTCCTTGGACGTGCGGGTCCCAGCATCTTCCCCACTCGTTTCGTTCCCTCACCATTGTCATCCAAGATGTTCTCAAGTCTCGTGAGCGACGTTGACGAAAACCTTGAGCCGTATCCAGCTGAGTTCTTAGTTGGTCCTCGTTGACAACATCCCTCGAGGGAGTTTAGCATCTCTTGAGATCCGCTCTAGCGTTCTTTTGATCCACCTCCATTTTTCTCATAATGTACCGGGCACTGTACCATTTTTCTCATAATACCGGGCCATCTATGCATTGCTTTCGATATATTCCGCTGGGTCGCAAAGACGGGACGTTGCTGTTACGTCGGAGCTGCGAAGACCGCCTATGTGTTGCGTGCGCTGGTTCAACTTCAGAAAACATCTTTCAAGGGATAGTTGGGTAATGAGTAGCTTCCTAGATGTGGCAAAGGTGTCTGCCAACGGCTCCGCTGCGTAACAGAGCGCTAGAAGAACTGTCGAGTCGAAAATATGGGCACGAAGATCTTGGTTCGTCCGTTAGTCCGTAACTTCTCTGATGGGTGGTTCTCCTAGCTTTCCTGGCAGGTGCAAATGCTGCCCACGCTGCTCTCATCCTTCTATTCAGTTCTTCCTGCAAGTTGTTTTCAATATTCATAAAACGTCAATGGTAGATGCATGACGAAGTTCCCACAATATGGGGTCTTCAATTTGTACTCCTCCTTCCTCGCAGTAGACGTTCCTCATGAACTGTATCTTTTTTCGGCTCATTCGCAATCCTACGCTCTTCTTTGCTTCGTTCAATTTTTTGAGCACTGTGTCTGCTTCATCGGTACTCCTCGAAAAGAGAACGATGTCATCCGCAAAAAGAAAGAGGCTTGAGAGGAATCTTCAATCAACACGTATTCCTCTTTCTCCCACATCAAATGATTTCATTTTCCATTGTGATGCAGCCGTGATGAACAGCTTCGGTGATATAGTATCACCTCATCGTACCCGCTTTCTAATAAGTATGATTAGAGGCAGTGGAAAAACTGTATCTTTGTGGTGCATTGACCATAGCAATTGACCAATGTCGTCACATACGACGCATCCACAGCTTGGTCGATCAGCGCTGACACTGTTGCATTCGTTTCTACGCTATCAAGAACTTTCTCATGAACAACGACGGTTAGAACAAAGGGCAGATGGTATTCCCGGCAAACCTCTATGACTGCCAACACTGTCTGCATGAGGTACTTGCAGCTGAGCCTCTGACGAAATTCAGCTTGTTCTTGAGGCTGGGCTTCATCCAGCGTTCTAGATATGCGCGTGAGAACGATTTTGGTGAATACTTCGTGCAAGACAATTATCAGCCATATCGGACAGTAGTTCCGAAGGTACTCTCGGTCACCTTTCTTGTGAATAAGAACGGTTCGCGAGATTTTCCACTGGTTTGGGATCCTTTCTTTTTGAAGATAGGATGAAATGTGCGCCGCTAGAACTAGAACATGCTCATGCCCACCAAGCCGAATAATGTCTGCTGATATAAAGTTAAGTCAGCTTGACACCAGGGCTGTGCCAGGTGTCAAGCTTTTGATAGCGACTCGTACATCCGAAGGGAGAATCCGCGGTGAAACATCATCAGTGGAAATGATCTCGGGTTGACACAGGAGTTGACGAACGGAAAAGGATCGAGTAGGACTTCCCCGTGATAATTTCCATCTCACGACGAGAAGAGGTGCGGATGCCGCCTTCGCTCAGCAAGACTGTTAGCAGAATGTTATAATCGCAGACGTCCGTACGGGACTTCTTTAGACTCGCTCTTCTTTGTGCTGCTTCCAGAATCTTCTTCTGCGTGTATTTCCATAGATCCTCTTGGACGGTTTTTTGCAGCTAGTGTTTGACTAACCGCTCAATTCATGTGCAATGCATTCGGATAAAGCCTCAGAGAGCTTCTTCTTTCCAACAGTTCTTTGGTGGTTTTTGAAATTTGATCCAAGTTTGTCGTGCGCAGCTTCGAGGCACGTTTAGCACAGGTTCCCATTCTTCTGAGCAGCTCATACTCGACTTTTGGGTCCTCCTCGATGTGCCGGTCACCTAGGCACAAGGGAGTCCTCGAGTATGCAATCGATGTAGACGGCTTCTTTTCTTCATCGTTGCCGATAGTAGGTATTCTTTTTTATCGTGCGGCTGAGTCGTATTTTCGCACGAAGGAGACGGTGATCAGTACCACTACAAAAGGATGACACTACCGAGACGTCAAGTAGACACCACCTCCGGTTGGTGAGTATGTGGCCGATCTCCGCACGAGTCGCACCATTGGGCGATTCTCATGTCCACCGACGATGATCTTTCTCCATGAAAAGAGAATTCCCATGAAAGAGGCGAGCAGCGGACAACCGGAAGGCGAAACGATTGTCGTTTTCATTCCGATCTCCAAGTCCAAATCTTCCAAGCATGTATACCTCTTCTGTGGCCTTTCCTAACTTTGCGCTGTAGCCCCCGACAACGAATTTGTAAAATTCTCGTTGCGGGTCACTTCCTTCAACTCCTCATAAGACGCGACTCATCAGTTGCTGATGTTAGTGAGTAGCAGTTGATGATGTTGATGGGTTTTTGGGGCAGAGGGCAGATGCGAAGAATGGCCAGACAAGGTGGCAGGATCTCGTAGTATCGACAAGATGGACGACAGATGGGTACACAACAAAACCAACATCGCCTACATTTCGCGACGGAACCTTCTCCCCACGAATGAGGAGTGTTCCGCCATTCAACTGTCGCACTTGTCTCCTTCCGGTCTCTTCGTCTCTTGCAGAGCAATCACATGGAATATGATCCGCTCTGTAGCACCGAGAAGAGCATGTAGGTCAACATCTATGAACAGTTTTAGCGTTGTAAGTAAACAGTCTGAGGCAGTCTCCATGGCGAGTCGTGCATGTGTCGCCGTCCGACGTTTGAGAGGTCAGGACCCAGTGAGCAGGGTACTGGAGCAGTGTATACGCCGGAGTGGAAAGAATAAGCAATAACTAAGCAGCCCTGCAACGTCAAGCTTAGCTTTCACAACAGGTCGTATAAAACCAAGATGGAATGCTTGGTCTATAGCTATGTCGTACAGACTCACGCCATGAAGTTATTCTCCTAGTTTCGAAGACGACAAAACCTTTTCGATTATGAAGAAAGGGTAGAATATACAACTAATAAAACTTTTACTTGGAATGGAAATTTGTCTCAAAATGCAACTACTTCTTTTTACTTTACTAAGTTTTGAAGATGCCGATTTGTTCAAACCATGCAGGCAATGCAACATGCACACTAGACTCCTTTGAGGAATGAGAGTTAACATAGAACAATAGGTATTTGCTCTGTGTTTCGAATTTTTTAAAGCATCTACCACTTCTTACTGAAAGCTTACATACAACGTGTATGATCGTTTTTGCAAAGCAATTCTGTAGTCATTCTATTAAAAAGCAATTTATTCATTCAACTTAGCCATTTCATTTGTTAAGAAGCAGCAAAACGCAGAAATCAATCAACAAAGGAACGTTAATCGCACTTTTGTTTTCATATATCATTTAGAGGAACATTTTAGTTGTGTACAACCTAAATTTTCTTCCCAGGACCATCAATGACATGTGATCGAATCCCGCCATACCGAGGGATTTGAACCCTCTCCTTGGTTGCGACTATTGGTTGAGTTGCTGAGGTGATTTCGCAAGAGTGCGGGATGTAGCATTTGAAAGTTTAAGTATTACTACTGACAGTTTCTAAATCTCGGAGTAATATATTATTCCATTGACATTTCGATAGTGCTAGAGGAGGATATTTTTATGCTTTTATATTTTTTGTAAAAGAAATTCGTCGAAAAGAGTATCGCAGTAGTTAAAATGCCGAAGGCGAAAATGTCGGAACTTTACAGAGATTACCAACGGAACAAGTTATGGAGACGCCCAGTGTAAAATATCCGTACTCGAATCACTAAAAATTTAGTCACATACGAAGTAGTAAACTATTCTACGCTTATGTGAACAATACGCCCTGGATGTGAAACAATCTTTGCAACCTATGAACGAAATACGACAATTGATTAGAGTGGATAGTTCAACCAGCCAGGTTCTTTACAGCTCAGGGTTTGCTCCCATACCGGATATGAATAGAAAATCCAGTATGTGAGCTTTCATGTGCATAGCAGTTCACTTTAGAGTTGCTCCTTAAGTTCTAGAAAATACTCACAACGACTCCATCTGTTCGTAGTCGAGTTTGATGCGGGGAGATCGCCATGGCACATACTCCATTTGCTCTGCAAACACTTCCATCTGATTATCACAAAACAGTCCTGAAACCACCCTACCTGCGGCAGTTCGCACGAAAACGTTTGAAAGTTGATGCTTCTTCAGTTCCTAAATTTTCTTCCCAGGACCATCAATGACATGTGATCGAATCCCGCCATACCGAGGGGTTTGAACCTTCTCCTGCGACTATTGGTTGAGTTGCTGAGGTGATTTCGCAAGAGTGCGGGATGTACCGTTTGTAAGACGGGGAGAGCTTCTGGGTTATTATTGATGAGGTCACTTAGGTTCGGAAGCAGTAAGGTCGGAGAAGGTAGATGGAGTTCCAGTTCAGAATTCCCTGCGGGAGAAGCGATAGTTTAAACGAAAGGATCAGAGGAGAAGAGATAAGCGAAGATTGCATGGATATCTTTAACTAGTTGGTCTAGAAGTTGGGGCTGGACGCTGTTTCTTCACTGTTTATGGAAATGATAATTTTGGACGACTTGAAGAGTTTGCTTGTGTTTGACTTCACGTATTTGCAGCTGACAGAGGAAAAACTTCCGAGTCAAACATATCTGATCTCTTTGCAAGTTCGTCTGAGATCAATCGACATGTATGTAGTAAATTTATATTAGTGGTGTATTTCTTCCACATCAAAGTAACTCCGCCTACCACACGAAGGCAAGCTTTTGAAATTGCCTGCTGGATATATGGAGAGTGTGCTGGACGGGAATAGAAGAAAGGGATAATGGTTACAGAAGTTTTATTTTGTTGGGAATAGGAGCTACATTCGGATCAAAATGACGTGACTTGTAGTGCAATAGCGCAAACGGTTGGACTCGAAGTGGCGTTGTGGGACCCTACCATGTCGCAAAAAAATCTTTCCCGCTCATGATTGTAGATTACGGAACCATACCTCAATCCCATAAATTCAATCCAATAAAATTGTTATTAAACAGAAAATGGGAAATGAAGCTGGACATGACTGCCTATAAAGTTTGTGGCCGCACGCTTCTAAACCGCCAGCATTCAGAGGACTTCTTGATTTCCCAGATGGCGTCCTGCATTTTGGAGGGACGACGAACGGTTTTTATCGGAAGCAAGATGCATAAGAGCCCAATTACGCGCAGCTTATCTGTGACTGGATCAGGAAGTGCTCAAGAGGGGAAACTTCGTACAAGCACTACGATTGATAGCTCGACTGTTATGTGCAAAAAAAAAGAAAGAGCGAGTTATTTCATGCTAGAGATCACTCAAAACTAAACTCAAAGTCTCAAAACTACTAAAAAAAGGCAGAGCTGATAGAAAGTATAAGAAATACTATTCAGTTTTCGTTCTCTGCGTATAATCGGGTCGAAACGACCTGAAGCTGAAACTTTGCGTGGGTGGTCGCGCTTTGAACAGCGCGGTGAAGCTAGCTAGCGGTTCTGATCGAGGTGGAAACCTCACTGGCTGCACTCAGATCCGTAGTGCGAGTCACTTGCAACCACCAACTCAACCGCACCGCTTCTAGCGCACTCGCTTACGCAAACTGCACCGAACCTCATGTTGTTTTGAGCCGACTATAATTTTTACGAAAATTAAGCAGTACTTTAGTCTCCACAAGCACCCGCTGATAACGTGAACAAGAGATTGAGTTTGCAAGGGATTAGGAATGCAACTGGATAGTGTAATGATAGGTTTGGAGCTGACTGTTACTTTATGTTAGTGATATGGGTGCTAAGGTAGTTGAGGTTGAGGGAGTGGGGGCATTCAAGTGCGCTCTTATTTCTGGAAGCTCTATCCTGCTTTTTCTCTTAGAAGTTTTAACCTACATGTCTTAGATCGTCTAAGACTAATCCTTAAGCTTTGGAGCCGCGACTGATTTAGTTATTTACTTCCAGAAATAAAATCGCAGTTGTGTGGCCACATCCCAACTACCTTAGCACCATGATATGGGGCGTTATAATTATGACATTGACGTATATAAGCAGACTTTTGTTGTAATTCACCTACATGTGGTATATTGAGTAAATATTAGTGTGGAATGAACATCCAGAAATGACGAAAATATGCATACATGTATACAGTTGATGAATTTGATCAAATGTGAGTAGAAAATGGTCAGTAAATAGAATGATCGCTTCATTCTGTAAAGTAGAGCGAAGGAGTAACCAGTAGGAATGAAATACCGGCATACAAGAAAGTATATTTGGGAAAAAACCAACAATCCGTATGTAGTCGACGTCGAATGCGCTCAGGCGAGGAGCAGGCACAACCGCTCCTGTGGCGTGTATCCGGATGAAGGAAGCGTTCCAGACGCGTCGCGCCCATCCAGCTGAACACATCCAGCGCCGACTACAATATTAATACGTTAATATTCGTCAAGTCGAGTTTATTGATCTCATCTAATTTTGCTGTGGTCCACTGTGGAAATTCGCCAGGACTTGTGATTTTTGTTTTTGCTTTGTAACGCCACGTCTTGGAACGTCACTGCGCAGAAAAAATTCTTCCTGGAAATGAGTAGTGCGAGTCCATTACACTAGAATGGCAAAGTAGGCTCTATAACATTTCATACCACATCAATTTTTCATTTCATATTAAAATAAAAGATATGTTCATGTAAATAAAACAAATAAAAATAAGTACTATAAATTTTGGTACAATTACGTGAAACGATTAGTCTTGGTCAAAGCCACCTGTGCCGAATTATGTAGTCGAGCCTATATCCAGCGATTCTAGATGAAAAATCAAATGTAAGACTAAAAATAAAATAATATTGAAATCATTAAGAATACTGAAACGCTCAGAAATATAACCCTTTCAGTGTTCTTAGTGGTGGAGATATACAGAATGAAGAATAAGAATATAAATTGGTATGTCATAGAAAATACCTTTAGGCGATCTTAAAAATTATTGATATTTACCTATTTTTTCATGTGGACGGAGGATATATGACGACTGATGTTTTTTTTATATGCGCTGGTCGGAATTTTTACATATGCCAAGGGATTTTCGTGCTTTCCAGGATGCTTTCCAGGACCTGCCAATCCACCACCCCTCATGCTTTCAAGGGCCAGTTTTGTTATGTAAAATTCAGGCGAAATTCTAGAGAGCTCTCTTATATCTTGTTTTTGTTTTGTTTTTTTTATGGCACATGTACAGGTGTTTTCAATAAATAAATAAATAAAATAATCTGTAAACTTCCAAAATAACCTATAGAAAAACACTTTATTGACTTAATAATTGAGTATTTTCTGCGCGCACATGTTTCTTCAGAAATTTTCAGAATAGAATTTGTGTTTGAAAATAGTGGTGCCAGCGAAAGAAGTTGGCGAAGCCGGTGACTCGCGCTGTTATAAAATATTCAGCAAATACACTACTAATTTGTGTATATTCAAAACAAACTCTGGAAGAAAAATTTCGATTTGTGATTAAAATAAACAGAGTTTACGTTTGATAAAACTATCTTTGAGAATAAATTGTGGAGCAGAAAAGTATATTTCGAATATTTAAATGATTTTATTGTAACGATTTCGTATTTTTCCCTAGAAGTAACTTGAAAACTTGGTAAGATTTAAACCAGTGCCGTCTAATCCGTGAATTCCCTGTGTCCCCTATCTTCGTATCTTCCTGGTAAATCATAGGTCCCTTTGTGAAAATAAAGGTGTCAGTGGAGGAGTTCAGAAACGTCAAAAGAGTGACAAAAATGATGGGTTTTTTGTAAGTACCAGTTGAAAGACAGTTTTAAATATAAATATCAAATTTTTTACAACTACTTTGATTCAGGATTGGTTCCCAAGCACAGGAGATTTTTAAGAATTTTACTGGATATATATATATATATATATATAATAGTATTGTTTGTTTTGTTATGTATGACTAACGGGTCATCCATGTAAAATCTTTAACACAAAAATGCATCATACTGTATAATAATGGACTTAGTCTGTATGTGTGGATGTGTTTGTGTGTTTGTTTGTTTGTGTGTGTTGCATTTCTGTCTATAAGTTGCGGAAATACTTTATGCAGTAAATCGGGTTCATTTCCGATTTACTGCCTTTGTCTGGAATATATCCAACTTCAACATGTTATCTACGATTAGTATTTGTATTTTATAATTAATAATGTCTACATTTTTACGGATTTGATGTAATGATCTCTCTTATATGAACAATGTCTGAATAGGGAATTCCAATCTGTATAAATCAATATAAATTTATTAGGGTATTTGAAGTGGATTTGAGGAATACATCTACTAAAGTAAGTTATAGGCCGGAATTTTGTTTATTCACTTAAATTCTGTACAGGATTGACTGTGGCTCTGAGATCTCGTTGGTGGGATTGCAGAGACCGCGAATTCGTTCGCAAACTCACATAATGCAGTAGAAGGTTACGCGGAGTGTTTTCGTCTGTTTGTTTGTTTCTCTCCTAACTACTCATTTCTCCTCCTGTCATCCTCATCTCGGTCCCGGATGCATTGCTTTCCCATGTTGGCGACTCTACTCAACTTTCCCCTAGCTGGAAGCATCCCCGAAGTGAAGGGTTAGGTGAAAGCGCATGCACTCTTCGCTGGTGGTCCCTCAGGAGGGAGAGAGGGCAGGCAAGAATCGATACTGGAGCACTCCTTCTGTGTAGAGGGCGCACCATATCCTCCAACAGCATTTATCTTCATTGCATAAGAGTGTGTAAAGTTAGGATATCACATTTATCAGTCCATTCGTCTCCTCAGTTTTGCGGAGGGAATTAAGCTAATGTGGTTAACGAGATTTACTGTGTTTCTTAGTTCCGTTTGCCGTTAATTCCTTGAAGTTTTCGTTTGACGAACGAGTGGAATTCGTCCCGCTTTTTCTGCTCTTTTTAAAATGTAATTTGCCTTCCTTGCCCCAGTGTGTGCGTGGTTCGTCGTCATTCCACGAAACATGCACACAGCAATGGTTTTTTTCTTTATTTACACATTCTAAAACATTTTTCCAATTTATTGTTCTCTTTCAATTCAAATAGCCCTAATATGCTCGATATTGAGCTTGTTTTAAACTCCTCTAATCCAGCACTTCAGTTATGCAGAATCCTCTGTTATAAAACTGACCAGCACTGAAGAAACGAATAATTATAGCCATGACAAGGAAAAAAATGATGGGTCTGCCTTGTTTGTGAAAAACTTGGAAGAAATATAGGGGTCAACAACGCTTGTCCAATTCTGGTAATCGGGGAAATTTCCCTGGTAATCTGTGAGTGATGATAAGTGCCAAACAGTGACACAGTAGTTTGAGAAGGCGTCTGGATGCCGGGGACGCCGTGGAAACGTTCCTATACGTTGTGAGGAAGGCATGAGGGAGGGAGTGTCTATATCCTCAAACGATGGTGCAGGCACTGCAAGACAGCATTGTTATGTAGTGACCAAATGGTGGATTTAATTAATGGTGAGATACGGTCCATTCGGTCAAATCTCCGATTTCTTTTGGATCCAAACGGTTTCTATTGACAAGTTAAGGCTGGCGGTGGTCTTGCGTCATCCCCGACTGTACGGAACCGTGCGATCTCGTCCCACTGAACTCACCTCCGCTGTAGATATGTAGGAGTTAATCGACATAAACTTTTCATGTTTCATTCCTCGACGTCCACCTTAATGTGAAGTCGAAAATATGTTAGTATTTAATTTTATGTTTATGAACTTGTGTTTTCTTCTTTTATCAACGATGTTTTGGTGAAACTTTATTTGTGGCCAGTCTTTTCTAAAGTCTCGTCTTTATCAAAGGCCTGAAAATAGTTCGAGGTTTTTGATGCTGTACATATTTCATCAAACTCTTCCTCTCTCCTTGCCAAGCCTGGATATCGTTCTAAGATTACTATGCAAAAACTCCTAACCGGAAAACGAACTGAACGTCTCAATGACTAGCGGGGCTAGTGAACCACACCGTTCTTACAGATTGTCATCGAAGACGAATAAGATCCTCACACTGTCCACTATCCTTTTATAACGATACCGAGGTTCGGTAAGGAAAGAGGAGTTTGATGGAGTATGCATAACATCAAATACCTGGAATCATTTTCAGTCCTTTGACAAAGTCGAGGTTGTCGAAACGTCAGGCCATAAATAACGTTTCACAAAAAACCTCGTTGGCAAAACAAGAAAACATATGTCCAGTTCACAATGCTGAGGTTTCAACAAGGGAGTTCTTGGAGATTAATTTTATGTTGTTCCGCCAACGAGATTGTTTTCGTGAGACGTACGCGCTTTAATTTCGAGTTTTCGTCGTTGGCAAAATCATGAAAATGGTTCGAGATATTTATTTATGCCTCATTCTGCATATCTCATCAACCTCCTCGTTTTCCTTTGCCTGTCTTTAATATTCCTTGAGTAAAAAAAAAACGGAAAAGCTCTCCGGTAAAAAAAACGAACCAACCAGTCTGACCAGCGAGGAGCAAGTGGACCACCATGTTGTCGAATTGTCACTCAAGGCGAATGAGATCTAAACGCTGTACAGCATTTTTAGGTAGTGGAATACGGATAGTGGTGAGGAATTGAGTGTGGGACTACCTCATAACTCATGTCGTTGCGAGGAGCATAGGACAATCCCTTAGGGTTTCACCTTTTTCAGTACTCATGAATGTTCGAGGAAGTTTCGAAACTTCTCGGAGAGTTCCATAAATAAAAAATTGGTCTTCACAAGGGGGTAAAAGCGGCATAGCTATTTGTAATTGATATTCACTCGTTCTTGTTACTCATAGATGAACTCCCAATGGAAATTCAGGATGGTTTTAATGTATTCCAAGCAAATTTCTCCCCATAAGCAAGGATTGTTTTCTTTTTTGCATTATGCTTCTCTTGCTTGCGTCGTCGAAATTGTGTCATCGAACTTCCACGTCTTTTGCCAAATCAATTTCGAATGTTCCTTCACACGGACGCTTAACGTTTCTCCAGTTTTTGCTTTGCTTTAAGTAGGATTGCACGCTATGCACTTTATGTGACAAGTTACTCTAATCCCAGCCCTGTCTCCAGTCTCAACGCATAGTCGACGGAGTGCTCCCGGGCTTGCACTGCTTCTCCTGGAGGCAAACCTACTATCATTTGTTACATTCGTGGAGGATGTTCACCAACACATTATCCTGTAACTGTGTTCACATGATAGTCTCTTAATATGATGAAGATCTAGATAATAACTTGTTGATAGTCGAATTTAAGCAACAGATCTGGATAATGTTACGGTAGCTGTGCAGTAGGAGATAAAAAAGAGATGGAGGCGGATTCTATCATTACATGAAGTACTTCTATTCATAGTTCGAGACTGAGTGTGACGTCTCAATCCTGCACGTGGCTGGTTTCTGTGACTTCTCCAGCTCTCTATCTCTTATAGAGACTTCAAACTTCATTTTTTGAGCTTTTCTGGTGTTGTTCGAACAATTGCTTTTTTGAGAGTTACAGGATGGGTTGAACTTACATTTATCAGGATTTTTGAAGATTTTTCTTTGTCCAACCCCTTTACACTTGAAATGTCCACTCTCAGTATGATTTGAGCGTTTGGATAAGGCAACCATTGCTGGTTGTGTGAGTTTGATGTACTGTAATTACGAGTACAATAAAAATGTATGATCTAGCTCATGACGAGATTTTTGCATGGAAGGCGCAAGGGAGTTCCTGGATTTCTCTCAGTTATGTCCACCCATGAACATTAAGAACATTTTTCGCCCAGCGAATCCGTCTGCTGAAAAAGTTCTAGTAGTTCTGGAACATTTACGAATACTCCCACTAACTAAGAAGATAAGATCCTAAGAGGAAAGAACAGAGGAACAAAGAAAGCGTAGTACTGGCTTCCTAAAGGATCCTGCAGTCGTCAACACTTTAGCAACTCGTCACTAAAACGATGGATCGAGAAAATGAGTTGTATTTTCCTTCAAATGGTGTAACGCTGGTTCATAAACAGAAAAAAAAATCTAGTATGTCCCAAATATCATTTCTAGCAGAGGTTACCTCGGGTATGCCTTTTTTAAAAGTAACTTTATTACCTGTTCCTTTGTCTGAATTTGTAGGCACTTTTGCTTTTACGGGCGGATACTGCCCTCGTGTACGCTGTACTAGCAGGTTATCCAGAAGTTCTCTGGAGGAGTAGCGTTGCCGATCAACTGCCTTTGACCTACTGCAGCGCCCAAATGAAAGTCATTGGGTGACCCTGGCAGGGCAGCCGTCGCGTAACCATTCCACGTCAGGATGCTGTCATCTATTTCCTGCTGCAATCTGATCTGAGTCATTTTATCACTTCGACTCCGCATTTATTGTGATGTGGATTTCAGTTTGAATTAGTTGTTTTTCTTAAGGTTGATGTAGAAGGTTCCTTTCATCTTTTTTTTTCATCTCTTCCAGCCTAATCATTGTTTCCAGAAACCTGCGTGTGACATGATGGGACTATTATCACTGTGTATTTCCTCTGATACTTGAATTATTCCACAAGAATAGGTACAGGATTTGTGCAAATGTACTTGTTAGAGTCGACATCTTGTAATTTTAGTACATTAGTAGGCCCGTCTTGTGCTATCCTCTTTTACAACTCATTCAGCAAGTTATTTTTGCCAAAAAAAGTCCGGATATTGGGTTTGTTGTTTGTTCCCGTTGACAGTTGGATAAATCTAGTTTGCTCATTTCTTGCTAGGGTTATGTTTGTCCGGTTGGTCGGGCGACAATAGACCATCATACTTTATTGATTGCGTGTTTTACCTATACAGAATATCTGAAATCCCGAAGAAGATTCTGATCCAATACAGTTCTGAATAGCGTTCCTTATTGTGACCATTTAAGGTAGGTGCACTTTTCCTATATTAGTGCGGCCGAATCATCCTGCTTTCACCTTATCGATCGCTCCCTCAGGGCGTTTTGCTGAGTGCTTGCCTTGCTTGTTTCACATTCCTCCATTCAAATCCTCAAGTTTCCATCGCTGTTTCAGTTTGGTGTCAAAGTATCTGCTAGTACATTTAAATGCTGTGTTGACGCTTAAGAGATTGTGGAATGCTGTTCCTCATAATCCTATATCGTTTGCTTCTTCTTTCCGCATCCCTCTTTTTTTCTTCCAAAAAATAAAATATTAAATTGGATGGATTGTTTTGTTTCGGATTGTTGCTAGAGACGATCACGAAAAAAAATCCTTCGAGTAGCTGTCGAAAAATTGTTGAAATTGAGAAAAAACAGGCATTTTGAGAAACGTCATCGAGAATTGGTGTGGATGCAGAACTAATAACAATCCGGCTTCTCTGTTCCAAGTGTTGTCCCTTCCACTTGCCAAATGTTGTTACTCGGATTTTCTCCTCCTATTTTTATGACGAATGAAGTTCTCGGGGCGATTTTCGTTTTAATTTTCTATGAATTATGAACGTTTCTGGTTATGGGGCTGTCTCGTTAATAATATAAAGTGCATTGTATTCCATGAAATACATTACCGTTACGTTAGACGTGATATTGGGATATTTTGTGTTTATCGTCAAATTAATGTTCATTTCTTATATTTGAGAAGATTCAGTCACGACGATAGTGCGCTGAATCTGTTTTGATTTTTGTACCGAGCGTGGCGATTGCGATTTCGATTCCTCATTATATCTGGTTATTTCGATCTATGACAAAAAAAAAATGAGATACGCTCACCGAGATGGTTGGCAGCACTTTTTTTCGATTGGCCCAATAGATTAGAGCGACTTCATACTTCTTAATTTTACTTCTTTTCGTTTCTTTTTCTTTCTTTTTTCTTTGACAGTGCTTTGTTCAAAACTTTCTCCAAATCTAGCTGATTTCGCAATAAGTTCCCTTCTTCTACTTTCTGTTTATGTGTTGTACGTTGGACGCTTAGTTACTTCTGAAAAATTTGTGAAAAAATGCCTACTATCGAGGAGAAGCCTCTCTTGTGCAGTATTTAATGTAATATACTTTTGGATACTACCTCCACATAGGACTTTTCACTATTTTAAGTGTATACACTATTCTTCTAATTACTAAAATATTCAAATGTTTAATATTTTCTATGCTTCCTGCCACTACATTAGTCTTGACACATTCTACGTTTTTTTTACCTTAATTATTTGCTATTTTTTTCTTTGTTCGACAGTAGGTGTCACTCCGCATGTCAATAGGCTTTTATCAGATTGAGATAGCCATCCATTGCACACGATATCGATCGATTCATGTTCCACGTTTGTGCCATTCGAGCTGTATGTTTGTTGTATTTTCTTCAGTGTTTACTTGCTCTCGTCTGGATTATGATGTTCCGCATTTTCTCACTTGTCTCTGGTTATAATCCTTCTGAGAGAATAGTGCTTAAACGCTGTACTTATTTGCACTCGGTCTCAGGGTATTCAGGAGTAAAGATAAGGATACTCTGAGATACCACATCGATGCTAAGTGTTTTTAGAAGCTCTCTGCTTAGGTTTAACATTGGAAATGAAAGTACGCGCTGAAATGAACCTAGTTAGATAGCAGCTTCAAGTATTTCGTTAGATATTTGCTTTGGAACCCGCTCTTTCTAATATTTAACTACAGTGAAATTTGGAGGTAATTCACAGTAGTACATCAGATTGACTTACGTATTCGAGGATTTCTTGATATCCGGAGAATCTCGTGGGGTTTTTCGAGGATCCAGTGTCTCTTTCATCTCGCAGACAGTAGTTAGAAATTATTTTTGAGTGCACTTAGTTTTTGTTCCGATTCCAGAGCAGTCATGGGGGCGGCCGCATCTGGAGTGTCAACGCAAATGCAAGCAGAGCATGACCCAAATGCAAGCTTTCCATGGTCAGTGTTTAACCTCTATTGATTTATTTATTTATTTGTTTCACAAATCAGTGTTCAGTAACACTATTCAAACTCCCCCAATTAAGAAAATTTAGTACATATTTTAGTTTGGTTTCGGATCTTTTCTTTACTTTTCTGCCATTGTATTTAGATATTTTAAAGGCAGCATATCACGAATCTGAGCTCTGGTGAGGGAATCCGCGGGAAAGGGTGGAGATGGGGCTGTAGATCGCGGAATCCGAGATGGTTACGCTCATCTCTCCTTGATCGTCATAAGAAACGGCATGAAAACACTTTGGTCATTACGATGTCCTTTAAAACGCTCCTCTATCCACAGATTCTCGTCCTCTTAGCATTCATTGGTTTTCCTTGAATAGGCTGGTGGGAAGATATCACTGATCCTCGACCGATCGCAGTTGGATGAGGCGCGTTGCAACTGAAATCGTCATAAAAAAAACGTTGTCTTTTACGCCGTTTCTCACGACGATCAGGGAAAGATGAGCGGAACCACTCTTGATCCCGCAATCTACAACCCTAACTCCAGATTTTCCCGCGGATTCCTTCATCGCATGAGATTCGTGGTGTCTTTAATTAGGCGACTATTTATTATAGAAATTGGTTGCTTGAAGCGTGTCCAGATAGAATGCAGTAGCCTTTTTCCGTCGGATCGTTTGTGTCAGTGTCACGTAATTTCCAGATTTTCCACGTCTTCCCTGAAAACTATTCATTGCAAAAGTACCACTTGCAGAAAAACAGTTGGAATTTGCAGTTATATAAATCCTTGATAATAATGATCTAATGTGGCTTTTTTCTGAGGGGAAAGGTGTTTTTGTCGTGCAGTTGTGAAGCGGTTCATAGTCTTACACCTGTCTCTCGTATATCTTTATAATAGCAATATTACCTACTGGACTCCAGATGCTTTGAAATTTTTATTAGCTACAGTGTTTCTCACTAACAGGATTGCATCTTGCGATAAGATTCTAAATTGAAACTAAAAATCTCTTCTAGGATCTTCTTAAGGATATCTAATGACAATATTGGTTTTCCAAGCATACTTTGAAGCAGTTACACGAAACACAAAGTGGTCCATGCGAACAAATTAAAGAATGCGGGTTGCAGAAGTTTATGGATAAAAAAGAAATAAAGCTAGGATCATGTGTCCTCTTTTTTGAATGTATATGAGTTCTAGTGCTAATCCTGAATTAAAGGTAGCTTTTAAACTTGTCATTGATTAAATTTAGATTGTCTGGGTCAGTTTTCATTGCTGTATTGTTAGATTTGTAGCCAGTTTTCTTATTTTAACACGGGCATTGATGTGGGCATACGCCGAGATCACGCGCGGGGTTTGATCGGCCTCTTACTGCACTCTTAATTCTTCAATGGATTGTATAAATCACCAGCACAACTTGAAGAGAGCTTTAATACGATCATAGCACCAGAGTTACGCGTGGGGTGAACACTATAATCTCATTTGTTAAATATCCTGTAACTTCTTGTCTTTTTTTTCGCCATTTCTAGACCTATTAGCAATAAAGTTATGTTCTTCGCTCTCAGCACCCAAAACAACGTCGTTCAGTACATATTTTGGTTCATTTTCGATCAACCACGTATTCTTCAATTATTTCATTTATTCTTGTGACTTTCGTTAGCATTTCATTAACTCTGGAAATATTTTTTTCTTTTAGGTGGGTTCGATTTCTTGCTAAGGGTGTTGGAATTATCGGTGGATTCTTGGCGATATTTTTTGGAGCACTTGGTTTGTTTTCGCTTTCAGCCACGTGTATCATAGCTGTTTTGCTGCAAATGTAAGTTCATTCTTTCTTTTTTTCTGTAATATTTCATTAAAGACACTTTTTAAGGGTATTTGGTTTTCTGATTATTGCGCTGGAAGCTCCTTTTTGTTGTATGTTCATAGATTTCATCGAAAAACTTGCACAGTTCAGCGAGTCTCGAAAACACTGGCATAAAGCGGCCCTGTACGGAGCGTAAGTGTTCTGTTTAAATCTCTCAAATTTCCTGTTAATGTTATACACTTCTTTCTTTATTCATGTACTGAAAATCCCTCAGATATTGTCTTTCTATAAAAAAAATGATTTCAGCAACTAACTTGAGCTTGTGCAGCGTAGGCAATCTCCTGAATATCGGTTTTGCATTTGTATTGATTTCTCATGAGCTGTTGAGGGGGTTGTTTCAGTCAGATCAGAAGCATAAAGAGGTGTGATCAGCGCTAGCTTTAATCGAATCGCAGCGATGAGACTGTACTGAGTTCAAGGTAGTTTTGATCCAACTACAGTTGATTTTATTGACTGACGTCGCGGCAAATCATCTTCTTCTGGACCTGAAATGGTGGACTCGATCCACAATTTAATCTGGGCGATTGACCCCAAAGGCGAATGATTCTTCCTTGTGGTTCATCTTAGGAATTTTGACATGGATCCAAAATGCTTCCAGCGATTCTAGCCAGCGTTTTAGATTCATGAGTCAAGTCTTTAGCCCTGGCTTCATCGCACTTTTATGTCCTATGGTCGCCTAAAGGTAATGGTTCCTGTGGCGCGCGTCGAAGAGATGATGTAGATTTTGTCGAATCTCAATGTACTGGACTGGCTGGGGGGAATAACACATTCTGATGTTGTACAGATGGTCCCGCAAAAGCACAATTGAAGCTTCAAATTTGTTGAGACACAGCCTAATGGCAGTGCTCGCTCTATCGGAGATGTAGGGGAAACAAAAAAGTATCTTATTCGTGGTTTTCAGCTGTCACACTTACACATCTCTGTATTGTCTTATTCTAGACGTTCGGAATTTGCAATTACTATAAGCTACAGTCTTGCGAGCCAATTTTTCCAATTACAGAGTCAATTATTCCCCTTTCCTCGAACCAACTGCCAAGGCGAACTTTCAAGCACCGAAATAATCAGTAACAAACAGTTTTGTTTAGGATGGGCATTACACCTATTATTATGTGTCTCGAACTGAATACCTTTCTTGGGTCTGGTATGATCTTCGCTTGTGGAACGATCTATGGATTTATGGCGCTTGGCAAAAAAGTTGGTGGTTTGCGACCCACTACTATTTTTATTTCAATTGTTTTGAAATAGTGAGCGAAAGTCGGTTGTTGCTATATTTAGGCAGATCGCGGAACAATGATGGCAGCCGGAGATCCGGCATGGAGTCCTCAAGTAAATCAACCATCAGTTTCATAGGTCAAGGAAGTATATGTGGTGATGTTCTCTCATGCATGTTCTCCCATTTCTTTGCGTTCCCCAGCTGTCTCTTTATTTATTTATAAATACGGTACCATACAGGTGTCCATTTCGTTATATATAATGACGAAATGGTTCGGTGACATCGTTGACTTCTTTTAATGCCTCGCATTTGCCGCTTTGGCGACTAGAGTTGTTTTTTGTTCACTTTTCTGATCACTCTTCGTCCACTCATAATATATTGGCGTGATTTTCATGCAATCCATTGTATTTTTGTTAAGAAGAGGCATTGTTGTACGCTGAATAATATTTATTGCAAACTAACTATACATAGTTTCGACCTTGTGATGGTAGAATCATTCTCTTCCATGCATGATTCCACTAGGTTTCTACGATCCTATGAATTCATAGATTCTCGATCAACCTTACATTTTTTCTGCTGCTCTCAGTACTTTAGAGTATCCTCTACATTTCACATCTGAACAACTTCTACGTCAGGTTTACTGTGATGTGCTACAAGAGCTTGGTTATCCGGTTTTAAAGAATGGGATTTGCTTGCAGCTTTGAAGCCGTCGAAAAGTCTTTGAATTCATAGCAAAGAAGTCTCTTTTTGACTAGTGCTAATCAGCGGTCTGTTAACATATTGCTGTCTGCTTTGGCAGTTTTGTAATATACAAGAAAAGAAGTAAGCGTTAGGGACAAATTTCTAATTTGTCGGGATTTTATTATGCACTTAGTGAGGTAGGCAGTTTCGCAATCAACTTCCTGCTTTAAATCTGCAGCTTCACTGTTTGGAAACAGGTCTCAGGAGAAGAAATCCTTGGGTGATTTCATTTCTCGGATGAGAAGACAGTGGCGTGCTAGGGGCGCCCCAGCCTATAATGGAAAAAAATGTTGAAAATAAATTGTTAAAGTTTTCTTTAGTATCTGAGACAGAGAAACCTTGAGCAAATCGGAAACATCAACAGTCCATAATTCAAGTCCATTCGATTGGAGTGCGGTGAACTTCTGTAACGTACGTACTCAGTCATTAGGCTGGCATTAGGGATAATTGATAGTATAAGCTATAGTAGAGCTTCAGCATATTAAGGAAAGTAGTAGGGTAGTCCTACGTACAGGTACTATCGCATCAGAAAGTAACTACAAGGAAATAAAACTAAAAAATACTGAGTCTATTTTTTAAATCAGCATGAATATACCCCATGCAAAAGTAGGTGGATTAGAGTTCGGGTCGTCTTAGAAATTATCCAAAATTTTGTGGAAGATCTCCAAATGGAGTATTTGAAGAGACCAATGGAATTCACCAGAAACACAAAACAGAACATCCTCTCAAAACGTTGTTCGTCTCAAAATTTCTTGGGTTCTCTGCACGAGCTCTTCACAAAAAGACCGCCACTTCACTTGTTGTGATGCGTCCGTCTATCAGAGAAGTGGACTCAAGACACTAAGCATGAGACTTACTGCTGCCGCTCTGTTTTGCACGAAAATAAGTCGATTGTTCACCAGCATGCAGTTGACACCGTCATCGTCGTCAACTGAGATAATTCTGTATCGCAACATGGCCTCGGCTTCCAGCACCTAAAAATACTGTGAATTTGGATCAGTGTCAGCGTCGACTGTAAACGAAACATCGCTGGAAAAGCTGAGCCTGACCTTGAGGATATTCTGAGCTTCTTTACTAGTTCCTATTGCAAGTATACCAGGAGCAACTAGAGAGACATAATACTTCAGGCTTTGGGCCTTGTCTGACATATGTATAGGTATAACAGCGTGGTCACAAAATACTCGAGCAACAACCTAAAAATATACTATTTCAAGGTTTATAGCAACCTACAAGAAAACTTGTGAAAGATACTTTAACTCCTTCGAAATTTGTTCCGTTTTTGCGGATGCCAACGAAAATCTCTTTTCCAGTAAAGAATACATCTCCTCCCTCAAGAACCACTGATTTTCCATCTATAGTCTCAGGGCATTCTTCAATAGTTCGACACCATTTTGGGAGAATACGTCGCAACTGAAAATTATGGCATTTGTCTGCAGAGTCAATCCAAAGAAAAATGACGACTCACCTCACTGGGTGGTATTCCTGGTTTTTTAGGTCGACACATCAGAATGGTTCCATGTATAGCAATTGCGGCATCGCCAACTAGTAGACTCGAGACCGAAGAGCCATTTTCTGGACAGTATTCACTGACAACAACACCTACAATACAACGAAATACCTAAATTAATGAGTACTGGCATGAGGGTGAGTGAAAGCCGAGCATCCTACCAGCTTCACGTAATGTCTCGATAAGTCCTTCACTTTGTTTTCTCAACGCATCCGCATCCAGGGTGGATTTCTTATTTGGGAATTTCAAACTGTTTGGAACTCCAACTACAATCGCATGCGAATAACTCATCTAAAAAAAAAGCAAACTCGGAAAAAAAAACTCGTAAAAAGTTGAAAAGTAAATGGACAGAAGACTACTGTATTCAGAACGTAAACGAAAAAAAAAACCATCTGCGCTCGGAGCCGTTGATCTCGATTATTCTGGATGAAAATGCACAGAGATGGTTTAAAATGCGGAGACAGCACACATCAGAACAAGAGATGCACTTTCGCATGGAATTCACAATATTATTCAGATTGCTTTCCTCGCAAAATTAAAGTGCGAATTCGTATAGTAGTAGGACGGTGTGAAAGAAGATTCGTATAGTTGAAGTGGAACGAATTACAGTTTCCAGTTACTTTCAAACTTTCTCGACTTTTTAGTAGAAAAAAAAGCGCAAAAGACTTTGGTAGCAGCTTAACGGCAAGTTGATACCGACCACAGGGTGTGAATTTTGGGTTTTTGAATGGAATTTTTGGATTTTTTGTAAGGAAAAAAACTACCGAAAAATATTTTCTTCCGATTATTAAAAAATAAGGTTTAAGTCAATAAGTAATAAATAAGAATGGATGTAACAGTAGTTCCACATATAAGCTATACATAATGATGTTTTCTTAAATTTTAACATGTTCAAGAGATCGATGTTTTGTTTTTGGATTTTTTTTTTCGTATTATATTTTATTTACATGTGCTTCTCCTAAAGATATGATGCAGTTGCTTATAGACCTACACGAAAATCGTAAAGAAAAGATTGTCTTCGAGCGCACACTTTCTCGTCTCCAATTTCTGAATCTCGACACGAAAAAAATAGTTTGCCAATGGAAAAATTGCTAGTATTTTTTTTTATTAAACAACGCTCGACATCTACGATATAAAGAGAAGAAAGAATATTCTAAAATATCGTAAATTCTTTTTCTTGAGGAAATGAAGAGAACTCATGTATCGACCTAATAGATAAAATCAAAATCAGTAAAGTGTTCTATGGCTATCAGTGAGTTTTCTACAAGAGTGTAGTGACAGAAGAAATTAGACTCATCATAATATAAGAATTCGTTTTGAGAATATCGATTGAAGAGGCTGCCTTCCAAGTGAAATTTGCACGAATTCGGAACAACACGAGACATGAAACATACATACGTGTTTCTGTATGAGTGCTCTATGTTCGTTCTGTAGAAAACATTGTTTTTGTGAATCGTAAGCCACGCAATTACTGTAGCACTATCGAATATTCTAGAATGACCACTCCCCTTTTTGATTGAATTATAATTCCTTTGCGAACTGGTTAGTGACGATCATTTGATGGGAGATTGCTGGGTGATAGGATTGACGCGGGAGGTACGAATCGATTCAATTTATTTCTAGTGAGAATAAAAATAAATATTTGATGGAAATAGAAATAAAAATGATCTGCGTGTAGAGAGTGGAGAGAGGACGGCACGAGAGAAATGACGAGCACAACCAGTAATAAGAAAGTTGATCGGTTACACTCCACAGGAGAAACGTTCGAAAATGGTGCGTTGCCAGGCGACGCTGATCGTGGCTGCACGGCGACATCTAACTATTAATGTCCCGAACTGGCACCGTTCTAAGACGACGGAATTGAGGTTATCGAAGTGAAGGGACGGAGATAGAACGAAAGAACAGCCTGTCACTTAGATGAGTTTCAAATCGATGCCAACGGTACTCGAGTAGGAATACTCTAGCGCAAACGGCTCTGCTGTGGATTCTGTTACTCACTAAATGCAAATAAATGGAGGAGACATGCGATCGTGAATTGATTGTGTTGAACAAAAGTGTGACGAAGTAACAAGTTCCGCTCATTCGTTATATACAGACAATAAACACAAACAAAAGACTGGCGCTAGTCTCAAGTGATTCAAATACGAGCGCCGAAAAACGCAGTCAATCCATGAAGTGCGTCAGGCAACGGAGTGACAGCGAAACAATCCACATATGGGGGGAGCGCTTGCAATGCTGAGGCCCGGCCCATACAACGAATCTACACTCTGCCGGAGCTCAATGAGGTCGAGCTATAGAATCGATCGATAAAACGTTCATGAAACCGTCAAATACTGCCGGCATTGTAATGTGTGCTTTGCATTACAACTCGGTAGCGTCGGCTAGGTCACCTCTGTTTCTCAGCTATATGATATATCCAGCAAGATAAGATTGAATTTCTCACCAACAACCCCGATGTGTCATCGTTTCTGTAACTGCAGATTAGATGAGAGAAATGTCTGTCAGTAGATAAACCAACTAGCAAATATCGTCTGTTTCCTCTGAGATTTTTTCTTCTCTGAAAAAAGTGGTGTGTTGAAGGTTCGTTGCAACTCTCTCCATCACTTTTTATTTTAACCAACCATCCACTCAACCCCCGAATAATCAACAACTCCTTTTGAGAAGAGACTTGCTCGTTATTTGCAAACAGATAATATATGTGTTGCACAATTTCATTGACGTCATTTCACCTAGGCTCTTGTACATATAGATCCACATGCGAATCTTATCCAATCTGTCCATCCAGAACTTCGAAGTAACACAAGCGACGACCCATAGTACCAGCACAGGCTGCTCTCAATTCAGAGAAACGCTGGTCCCGAAACGGCGCGCCTGTGTTTCATGGAACTTGTTGGTTGCTGTGCTGCGATTGCACTGAATGTGTTGGCATTTGTGCTACTGACGAAGTACTAGTTCACCGACCACCTGTAGATCCGTAACTGTAAAGTTGTTTCCTTATGTTATTGCTTCTTATGTTTCTGTATGCACTGCAGACTCTTACCGAGCATCGCTTAGAAGTGTTCTTGATGCTTATTTTATCTGTGATTGCGGTTGTTTGTCACGATTTTGTTCAAAATTCTCGTATTTTCTTGGAATACGGGACTTCATCTGTTCATTTGCCGTCGTTTGTATTGATTTCTACTCTTTACTTGTTCAGCTGCAATTCGTCTTGCTCCGTTTTTATTTCTGAAACACATTCGTTAAATCGCAGAACTTTAGATTGTCACCTTTCAAACAAGGGTCAATCATGAACATTTTCCGGCTCACTGCGGATATGTCGCATCTTCTTGCGATATTTATTCTTTTGGTTAAAGTAAGATTTAAGTGATTACCTGGGAGGGTGTTTTGATTTTCCTTTCAAATCTCAATAAATTCTTAAGATGCTGTTCAGATGTGGAAGACACGCTCGGTATCGGGAATATCAGCTCGTTCGCAGATACTCTTCGCTATCGTGTTTACCGCAAGATACCTGGATCTTTTCACGACATTCATCTCTACGTATAATACTGTGATGAAGGTAATTTTTTCACACATATTTTTGTACGAGATGCTCTCATTTCGTTCAGGTGTTCTTCATAATTTCGTCGTATGGAACACTGTACCTTATGCTTGTCAAATTCCGTCCCACCTACGAAAAAGAATCGGACAGCTTCCGTGTTGAATTACTTCTTATACCATGTGTTCTTCTTTCACTTCTTATCAATCATGAATTCTCCACAATGGAGATTTTGTGGACATTCAGGTTTTTATTAAATCGACTTTTTCATGAGTCCAATACGATAATTGTTGTTTGTTGTAGTATATATCTGGAAGCCGTAGCGATTATGCCACAATTATTCATGCTGCAAGCTACCGGATCTGCTGAAACCATTACTGCTCACTACCTATTCGCGTTGGGATCTTATCGTGCTTTGTATCTTCTGAACTGGATTTACAGGTACTGTCATACTTTGTCTTTTCCATTCACTGTTTTCCAGGACTGTTTTGTTTAAAGACATAAATAATCGCGAATAAGTGGGTGTAGCGCATTCGGTAAGAGTTTCGGTTGAGACTCTGCGATCGAAAGTTTGAAACTGCCCTAGGACCGACCAAAACTTTCATGCCTTCAGGGTTCGTAAATTGATACATTGCTAGGAGGGTAAAATCACAGACTTGATTCATTGGCTAGCAGGTTATTTTGTAGGTTTTACTCGAGCTCATAAACCTCATAAACGATTTCGAATTGAAGTCGTACGGGTAAGCGCATTCCCAGGGATTGATCAACGTGGTACACCCTATCCTTTATTCTTTAAATACTCGTGAAATTATTTTTGACAAGTTCTTAGTGCCAATTCCATGTGACCTTTCTCTTCAAAATCGATTGTTCAGTTGGGTATTCATGAAATTGGTGTTCCTTTTTTATTGGTTGTCATAAATAGAACAGTTACAGTATAGAATAGAACAGTCTGTGTATCCGAACTTTTGAAATGACTTATCATGTTACCAATTTGGTCTGTTCCTCACAATTTTTACAACTTGCAACAACTTAATCTGACTGATTGATTTCTTTTCTTTTTTGTTTAATTGTTGCTGTTCTTCGCTTACCCATGAAACTCCATTTTATAGTTTGCATAACTGTGGCGCCGTACCTCTTGAGCTGGCTAGTTTCCACTAATACAGTCAACATATGAGCAAATACCCTTCTTTTTTAGACTCACACTGTTGACAGTTTGTCAAATCCCGCTTTGTGCACTTTTAGACCAGCACTGAAAAATGTTCCTCTCTTGTTAATGAGAGATGAGTACTGTTTCGGCTAAATATAATATTGCGTATTATTTTGCAGTGAGTTTTTTTTTTCGAGTGTATCCGTTTGCGCTCTGTATACGGAAATAATTGGCTGATTTTTGATTGATTTCACATGTGGAGCTTTTTCTTCAAGCTCACGTAGTATAATGCCAGCAAAACCTGGAACTTTAACGTTACATTATTTATCTATTCGTTTCAATACTTGCTGTTTGGTTCAGCAAGTAGAATAGTTCTCGAGAGATGGTGACCGTACAATACGTAGCCGTTTATAAACAACCTAAAATATTTAAGATATTTCCTAATCTTGACTGCTTTTCACCCTTCACAGCGATGGGTATGTTCGTCCCCAGGTGCTTCGAGAAAATAATTTTGGGTAGGACCACTTGTTTCTGTTCTTTCTCGGCTCGAGGTCCTATTCGTGCTAGAATGTATGGCAGTTTACATAAACCGAGCAGGTTTGTGTCTCGTTCATGAGTACGCGAGATTTTTCATTGTTGCTGTGGAGCACATTGTTGTGGAATTGTGTGCATTGTCGTTTGTGCACTGAACCATAATTGAATATGTCTTTCTTCTTAATGCTGTTTGAAAGCGCATCTCTTTTCCTATCCAAAATTATTTTCTCGAAGCAGCCATCATGTATGTTCATTTGATTCCAATTTTCAAAATTTACGCTCTTCGAGACGAGTGACATGCAGTATTCAAGTCAAGATACGTCGGTCTTATTGATCCCAACTCAGCTTAGTAGAGAGGTCATGTATTTCTCTTATGACACGTTTTTTCAATTCTCTGGAAAAGTGAGTCTTACTAAAAAAAAACATAACTTCCATAAAAATTGCAGTAATCAGGAGAGAATTATTTTAGTTTCTTATTTCTTTGCTTTTTTTACATTTTTGAGTATTCTGTTGGAACATATACAAAAATATAGTGAATGAAGCAGTGGAACAATGTCATATTTACCTCTCATTAAGCTGAATTCCTTGTTCGTGGAAAATCACCACAAATTAATTCTTCCTTCGATACAAGATATCGCTGTCAAGATCAGATTATCTCTGCATAGTTTATTATTCGCTTTGATTTTGTATTCTTTTGTCTTGTATCAATGAACGAGTTTGTGAGGTTGTTCAGCATGAACATTCCTGACTAGGATTGAAAGTTTTATTTCATATGGTAATTTGGTGTAATGTTGATTAACAGTGGAAGGCCATGGAATAATACGTAGATAGCGAAGGAAATAAATTCACGGATTGTTCTCAAAAATTACAGTCTAGAGTTGAGTTGAGTTGAAAAAAATCTTATATTCCCAGCCTAAACATTGCAATGCTACCGAGAAATATCGTACGCAGTTTTTTAAAGTTTTCTGGCACTTTATTATTTATGAGCCTATGAAAAATCAGGAGCGGTGCTAGTCGGGTGACAAAAAGTGAACGAGTCTGACGCTGGCTTCTCCTTTTAGGTCTATAGAGTGTTGTTAAGTAAAGACCCAGAAAAAACTGCGTCGTAAAAGCCTCTTATCTTTGTTTCTTTTCCCTTGCCTCGGTGTGAACTGATATTTTGAAGTAGGTGGCTTCTGCAGTTCTGAATTTCACAAATTTTTAGGTACTATACGGAGTCGTTCTTCGATCCAATCGCAACGGTCGCCGGAGTTGTTCAGACTGTTCTCTATGCGGACTTCTTCTATCTGTACGTTACTCGTGTCGTGAGAACTCGCAAGGCTATGGAACTTCCTATTTAATGGGATTACTCGTTCTTCGATCAGCTTTTTGAATTCCAAGAATAATCATTGTCGTTGTCGCGCTTCGCAGTGATGTAATTTATTTATTGTTTTCAAATGAATTATTCCCCCTAAGGAGTGATAATTGGATTCCGATTTGAACCACTTTATCTTTTTTCCTTCAAAAAATTGGACCCTTAAAATCGCCGGTTTTGGTGTGAAGTGCAATTCGCAATTCGTTTTTACATGTGTATTTCGACGTTGTATCTGATCACGTGGTTTTATTTTATAATTAGATTGTTTCTAGTTGAGGATATTGCTTGTTTAATTATGATCTTGTTCTATTGGGGCTCTTCTTTGCGTTGTTCGATCTTCTTTCATTTATTATAGAGCGAGCGGTGGTGTTTTAAAGTAGCTAATAAAGCGAGTGTTTTGTTTGAAATTTAGGTCTGTCGTGAAATTGACAGTGAAATATCTTTGCTTGTTTAAAATCCTTTGTGTGAAGTCCAAGAAATGTCAGGATTCACTGGGGTCCGTAAGCAATCCTGTTGCGACAGAACGCACAAAACATTACTGTCGTTCCGAACGGGCCGTAATAATGCGTTTAGTCCAGGGGATTCACTTCACTTGTGGGATAATCTTGCATTTCTGCGTTCGGCTGTTATCAGTAGTGTTAAGTACTAGTTTAGCTGAATTTAGCTTATGTCTCATTTTCACCAGTTTTCTGGCATCCTTCCCCTTCTTTTACGCATATTCCATCTTTTTTTTTGAGATGCTTTTTTTACAGTCCGTCCAAACACCTTTGTTTTATGGTGGAATACGACAAGAAAGATTTTTTTTTGAGAAGTGGGACGTTTCTTAACCGTATTTTCACGCTAGCGTGAGTGATTCTTCCATGTTGGGCACGTTTTTCCCACTGCTGCATCCACCGGAGTATCGCCACCGTGCGGGCGAGCTCCAGGCGAAACGATAGATATACGTGGCTTCTGTGTTGGATTCGTGTGATGCAGATACACAGGAAAGGGGCAGAACACTAGAGTCGCCAATATTTGGTGGAACCAAACTTTGTGGTTTATTTTCCATACAGAATGTTACAGAAGCTGTCGTTCATTTTCATCTTGTTTGGACTATGCGATGACGACCTCTAATTCAGTTTAGTGCTTGAAAAATCTTGTTTTTCTGCTTTTCCCTTAGTTCTGAAGCCGTAGCTTCTGTTCTTTCATAGCTACTTCTCTGTGTCTTCTTGAAATTTGAAATATTTAGCACAATTGATAAAGTAATGTATTGCCAGATCGCAGTTATTTACTGCTACCGTACAGTGTAGTTGTGTCCTGTATGACACTTTGCGACAATCTGCGCAATAACTTTGCACTTTGTGAAGTTTTATGAAGTCTTTGGAAATCTTCACTGAATTATTATTTGAGTTTCGATCAAATATTCCGTATCTGGACGAAATCGACGATGCTGAGGAGATAATGTGCGCAAAATCTGGCATCCCGCCGCTCGTGGATGTAGTGTTGGCTTGCGTATTCGTGTGATTTCTCTATTTTTATTTAAATTTCTCTCAGTTTCTCTTATTTTATGTTTTATAACTTCTCTTCCGTCTTTGTGTTCATTGCCATTGAATTTGAATTGAGAATTCCTCTTGTTCCACTTTTTGTTGTCACATATTCGATGTTTTTTGTTCATTAGAGTTTCTAGCTTCTTGGATGGGTGCCCAGGAAAGCGCTAACAAACGTCAGGAGGAAGTACTTGATGTGGACGATGAAGTCCCTCATAGTGCTGCTGCTTACAAGCTTTGGAGCCACATTCATCCAGCACTCAGGAATAAGCGGATTTCTTGTGAGATTTAAACTGTTTACTTTTATTTACTTGTGAATGATGTTGATTTTCTATCATCTC
The DNA here is from genome assembly GCF_031761385.1 of Necator americanus. NCBI lineage: Eukaryota > Metazoa > Nematoda > Chromadorea > Rhabditida > Ancylostomatidae > Necator > Necator americanus. The sequence continues at coordinate 31,158,725 of NC_087376.1, forward strand.
TATAGGTACGATTTTCATCAGAAAGCTCGAGAACGGCGACGGGTCGTTGAAATATTTTGAAAATGGAATAAAGGTTCTTTTTTTTCTATTTCCCTTATCAGTGTTATGATATAAATATTCATTTTAGCTTCTAAAGCAACTGAAACACCCGAACATTCTTAAATTTGTGGAGGGTGCATGTGCTGCGAATGACGTCTCTCTGGTTACAGAACGGGTGCAAGTGGGTCGTCATAGATTTGGTCCTTTTTTTTCTGAATATTTATTCCATAATTTTTCTCTTAAGATGCTTGATCTTTCCTTCAAGACTATGTCTTTTGTGGAGATCCAGTCTGGTTTGCGTCATATCCTAGAAGCTATCACGTTTCTTCATAATAAGATCAGCAAGATGTTTAATTCGTACTTATAGCAACATCTTTTGTATATCACTGAGATTTTAGGCGTCGTTGTCGCATAACAACATAAGTCCGAGTTCTGTATTCGTTTGTGACAATGGGGAATGGAAGTTAGGCGGGTAAGGATGTGAATTTGATGCGATATTTGTAATTGTTGCTTAGTTGCTTACTTTGCTTCACTTCTTGTAGATTCGAGTTCACTTCGCCACCTGCTATTTCCTATGAGTTCACACAATCCAAGTTTTGTGACGATGCCAGAATGGGAGAGTTTCTGTCCCCAGAGCATCAGGTGGTACGCCAAGTGCAGCATTTGTATGCATAAAATCAAATCCACATTTATTTATTACTATTCAGAAACCTGCTACTGTACCCCAGGGATCCTCGTTTGTGAATGATAGCTATGGATTCGGAAAACTCATTGAATATGTGCTTCAAGATTTCGATGGAAAAGGTAAGTGGATCTACCTATTTTATTGGTTTGTACTGAAGTGAGTGAAAAGAAGAAATTTCTTTTGTTTTTGAATTAAAGATTCATTGGAACACAACCGAAGAATCCTATTCTTTCGTGCTTGAGTTGTGCGTTCTTAATCAATCATTTTTCGAATCTTTGCGAATTCTATCTTTGCGTTTCTTCCTTTCTGGACCGACCTCAAAATGGGCTAAAAGTATTCTTGTATTTGATAAATGCGCTATCAAGTCAAAAATGAATGGCTCTCCAAAGGTGCGTTGTCACATGAATACGCAGACTAAGCAGTAATGCAGTTCCTTTTAGCTCCTGCAGCTTATACTGCTCTGAAACTGTAAGTGTTATCTTTCTACAGTGGTTACTTTCAGCGTCAGCTACATACGAGTCAGAACTTCTTTCATTCACTGAAGTTGTCAAGGGTTGTTCATAGTACGTACGCCTGTCAGTATCTCGTGTACGGGTCCCGTCAAACTCCACCAAACATCTGAAATAGCCTTTCAGTCGGGTATTTTCCACATCGCCGCAGGTTTTGGGAGCTGAAGTTATTTCATCGGCTTGTTCAACGTCTCAGAATTGTTGAAATGAATCCAGTTTTCATAGGAGGTAGTTGTTCTTCTGTTGCAACCTCTTCCTTCGGGTGCTTCTACAATTAGCGGTGTGTCTCATCTTGACGCTGAGGTTGTGCGGGGATCAATTTATGAGGTATCACATTCTAGCTGATGTTGAATTGAGCAAACCGATGTAAGTGACAGCAACTATGGATTGTGGGACTCTAGACGGACTCGGTAATGGATAGATGGTTGTAGTAAGAATCATCTTGATAGTTTGACATCGACATTTGATACTCACTGGAGATCTTCTAGGGGGTGATTCTATCAAGGCTGATGTTTCAGCCAGTGAATCTATTGGACTAAAAACAGGTTCGGATTTTTTGAAATACCATGAGATTTTTCTATTTTGCGAGTTGTTTCGACAGCTTCCGCTGCTATGATGCGTTGTTTTCGGGATAGCGGTAGAGGTTGGAGGGCGCATTAATGAGAATGTTCTATTTCCAACTTTTCTTTATCCTTCTAAAGCCATGGAAATATACTACGATAACTGTAGTAAAAAGAGCAAAACATTGGTGGAACCGAAAAGGCAGTTTTTATCAGGTGGTTTCCAATGTAATCTTCTTTGTTCACATGAATGAAATTTAATCACTAAGCACAAATCCTTCAATTATTTTTGATTCATTGCAACAATAACATTTCGCTTATGTGGGAGGTTCTTCTAGGATTTATTTATTCTTTTTAGATGAAGTTGTTCGCAGTTTGAAGGATGTGGCTGCGCAGCTGACGGTTAGTGATCCTGCTGCTCGACTACCACTGTCTGCACTTCTGGATCACCCTTCGCTCTCGAATGATCTTACTGAGATAATCACTTTCTGTAACACCATTCAGCTGAGAGAGGAAGAGGAGAGGAATGCTTTTTTTGGGTTAGCTGTTGGCAGATATTCCATAACTCTTTTTTTTCTCAGAGTGAATTAAATTCAGCTTTAGCGTAGTTTTATCTGAAATTTCTTGAACTGACCAAACCTACTCACAGTCGCTTCAGGACGCTACTGGTTCTATATTTTTCTATTTTTCCATTTCACGGCTCTCTTTAAGAGTATTGTGTTATTTCAGGAGTGTTGCATTTCTATACACCATATAAATCTTAGGAGTATTGTTGCTCGCTTGCGTGGTCTTCCAGAAGGTGTCGTGGCAAGAAGACTCTGTCGCCTCCTTCTCTCCCGCTACGTGCTCCTTGAACCAAAGTCGCATTCCGAGCTTTATCCTGGTTTGCTTGTTCCAACTGGTTAGATTTCATTTTTGTGGATCATTTTTTTTTCTGAAAACCAGTAATCTATTTCTGTAGAAGATGGCGAGGGTGTCCTTTCTCGCAATTACTACTGTGCATATATGGTACCAGAGCTCGTCCGTCTGTTCCGCGTCAGGTATTTCCTAATGAAAACTTTTATCGCATAATTTCTTTCTTCTTCATGTTTTCTTTTCTTTTTAAAGGGAAACTGCAGTTCGTATCGCTCTCCTTTCTCAATTTGATCGATTTGCTCGCCATGTACATCGCGACTGCCTCCAGGGTTTTATCACAGATGAGGTCAGAAAAATTATCCGATGTCATGTTTCTTTCCATACGCCGTTTGTGTTTTTCTGATCCGCTCCAGTAAATCATTTCGAAGGTTGTGCAAGGATGCCACGACAGCGATAGTCACTTAGTGTCAGCCTCGCTCCGTGCGTTGGCCACGCTCGTGGACATTTTGGGAGCCGAAAATGTATGTCCATGGCATACCACTAAGAAATTCGGGAATGGATCGCCACAGGTGATTTTCTCCAGAAATATCTTTATTTGAGACATAATAACATTTCTTTCATTTTGCTGCATTTCTTCATCTTCTATTAAACTTTTATTATAGAGAGTTCGCCCTTCCAAAAGTGTGCTTCATATTAGTAATTCTCGTACGGATCGTATGAACTACAATGAAAATGCGAAGTCTAGTGATACGCGAAAATCAGTGCTGGTTGACTCTCCAAACAATGAAAATGAATGGCTGGAAGAGGTCTGTTACGCTTTTTGACGCGAATTTTGAAAATTAATTGAACCTATGCTTAGGACAAGACAGACTGGAACAGTGACTTTTCCTGGTCTGCTGATTGGAAGGATGGCGATAAATCTGCCTCAGTGGAAGATCTTGATCCCGATCTTCCTTCTGAAGTGAAGGAAACTTCGAAACAACGTAAGCCAGCGACGTTTCCTGTGGCCAATTCAAAAAAAGACTCAGCATTCGACCCTAGGAAGGCCAACATCATCGGTAACTTTTCCCAGTCATCTTCACAATAGTGGGCAGTTGAGGTGAACATCTTCAGGAAGTGAGTTTGAGATCAACGTAGTGCCCAAAAAATGCATCGAAGATGATCTGTTCGCCGATCTCACTCCAAACATCCCTACTTCTACATCTTTACTCGAGAAGCTCAAAGACCTTCAGACCACGGCACATTCTGTAGGTTCTTTGTGGACGTTTCAGGATTTACTCAATTAAATTCGCTTTTAGGTCTCTCCTGTTTCTAACATTTCGTCCAAATTTGCTATGCTTGAAACCTCGGAGGATGCCGGTGGTTGGGATGACAGCGAGGACATCAGCCCCATAAACACTACCAACAACGCTTCAACGGTATGCACGCGAGGGAATGCTTAGTGAAAGTTCGCCTTCATCTGTTCCGGATTTTGCTATCATTAGCACTCGTTTCGACTCTTAATTAAGGGGAAATCTGATTTCGAATTATTTTTGGTCGTTTGAAAACAGTAACTGTCTGTTGCATAGATGATTACTTAGCATTGCTGCAATGTAGTACACATGGGTTGGGTGCATTTTGCGGATTATCAGGATGCAGATGCGCACAAACCACAGTTTCCCCTAGGATAGTTACTTGGTTTGGTATTTTGTTAAAGATTAAGAAGGTTGTAGTGGGTGATCAAAAACAGTTCGAAGAAATCTTTGATGTGGGTTCTTTTTGTTTTTAGCAGTAAGTAGGGTTTGGGATGTATCAGGTTGGGCACTTATTTTTTTCACACTTGCATTCATTTTGTAATTCCATAGTCTCTTAAATATTGATGATCGTCCGTCAATGTATTCACCATGAGAGTCTATCGCAGTGTTCCATCTTTCTGGGAGCGTTACAACTCTTAGGGATCAGAAGCTGGGAGGTGAGAGGGAGCGACACTCAAAGATCACTCCTTCCAGAACTCGAGAACAAGAAGACTCAAGTTGGCGGCGTGTATCCGAAGCGATATTTGGCCGCGCGTTCTTCTGGAGGAGGAGGACGGCGGCACATGTCGGTCGCTGAGCTTGGTACGCACAGCTCGCGGAGCTGCCAGGTGTGGAGACCGTCTGGATATCGCGCAGCAACTCCCATTACGGCATTTATCTCGAGTTCTGGAAGCAGCAAAGGAGAACCTTCCGTTGGTGTTGATTCTGTTATGGTCAACGCGGTGTCTGAACGCCTCGGGGGAAGCGTGGGTAGTGCTCCCTTCCATCTGGCTGATGTTGGTGGTTGCCTGACGAACCGTATGGCGTTATTTCACTCGTAGAAGAGGATCACTCGGAGATGATGTCGACCCATTTGCATTACAACTGGGGCAGAAGAGAGACGCTGTCGGTGCTCTTATATACCTTTGGTTAGGAAGCTTCTAGAACCACCTAGCTTTCGTAATCCCTCAGGAAAGAAGGCATGTCCTAGCTTCCAAACGTCAATTTTTTTTCAAAGTGTAAAAAAATAAGAAGCCAACCTAATGCATATACACTGAAATTTCTGCCAACGCCTAGGCGTTGTCAGCTCCAGTTAAAGTTGATTTACTAGAACTACTTTTATCAGAATTGGTATCTTGATGTCTTACATCCGTAATCCTGAAAAGAGGAGAAACTAAGGCTCTTCATATAATGAAACTTATAGAACAAATAACACAGTGATGGAAAATAGTTAATTGTGATCAGGATCAAGCGTGGTGATGGGACGCGACCCTTCCTCTCTCACCCCTTCTCAACTTTGCTGCCAATTCACTATCCTGGGAATTTCGTGTATTTCGAAAAAGCAAAGTTGAAAATCAGCCGAGGAACATATGGTAAATGTCAAATTCGGTAGCTGACAGAAGCGAAGAGACATAGAGTAGTAGAAGAGTCAAATTTGCTGAAATGTTGTTGAAATATTGATATTGAAATATTTTCATCTTTATTCTATTTTATTCTAAAGAAATTTTTCAAAAAAAAATTCTAAATCTATGAAATATCAAAAATATCAAATATGAAATATGAAATAGTACTGATTAGAACACATAATAGGAAAAAAAATAGAACGGTCATGAGCATAGGTCGAATTAAAGAAGAACGACGTGAAAAAAAGGAAAAAAAAGAAATGACATTTTGTTTCGACAACATGATAATGGGACGACACACGTTCGACACCTCGCAGAGTCAAATATTTGCAAAAGAGTTAGGAACTCGAAACGACGTCCAGAAGATGAAGAATTCGATCATGCGTAGTTTTCGGCAGTTTGAGAGTGGATTTAATAGAATTTAAGGGCCAAAAAAGCTCAGGTTCTGTGCAGATAGTTAGGTTTGGAAGATCGCACATTACTTCGTGAAAAGAGGATCAAGAGAAATATTTGGGTAGTTTTTCATAGAAGAAGGTTCGTGCCGCAAAACAGTCACACCACTGTTTTTTTTTGCAACCTCCTGGTTTTTTACTTTGGAATTTAGAAGAAAAAAGAACGGGATAAAGGGCATTTTTCCCATTTTCTCCCCATCAGAGATTTGGAAAAACGGCGAGGCCCCAGAGATTGCCTGATATTGCATCTGATAGAGAAAATCCTCAGCTGCAAAATACTGATAGGATTTGCTTCGCATTAAGTGCTCCATATTATTAGATTCTCTTCAAGATCATACACTTCTCGGCGCGCGAGCAAAAGTCGGGATTTTGGCAAGTTTTCCCGTTCCTGAAAAACGGGACGACGTTTTAAAAATCATCCACATATTCGGATAGAGGGACCAAGGAAAACTCAACATGGAGAATTTTTGTTTTCGGACCGTCTTATTTTCCCAAACTTGAGATGGTAAAAAATCCAAGAAATATTCGAAAAATTCTGAATTTTTCTCACCGAATTAAAAAAAAGACTAGGAGATTGCAAAAGAAAAATAGCGGTGTGACTATATTGTAGGGCAGACCTTCCTCTGTAAAAGGCCATCTAGGATATTTCTCTAGCTCGTCTTATCATGAAGTTGCTTTCGATCTTCCATACGTAACAATGCGAAAATAATCTGAGCCTTTTAGTTTACTTAAATTCCATTAAATACACTTCTAATCTGCTGAAAACTACGTAAATTAATCTTTCAGAAGTCATTTCAAGTTTCTATCTCTTTTGCAAAAATTTGGCTCAGTGGAGTGTTGAACATGTGTGGTCTCATTGTCACATTGCCAGCACGTTGCACATCTTTAAAACAAAATGTTGATGCTTCCATGTTACTGTCCTACGTCTGGAACATAATGTAATATTTTGTAATGTACGTAATTATTTAATGTCGTTTAATGTAATATTTTGCAATGTTTATGATTATTTAATGCTATATAGTATTTTGTCCGGATTGTCATGCTATCCTCCATTCAGCACTGCCCATTCCCTTACGACCCTCTTCCCTCGCGATCCCCTCCCTTTACGACACTCGTTGAGATAATCCCATCACACGCTTAACCCTGATTGTAATATGTGGACTTGTAAAAAGAGCTACTTTGTGCCTGACTCGTTTACAAAACTCAGCATTATTTGTTAGCATCAAACTGATTTTTCGAGTTTTTAAATTCTGGGTATGTGAAAATGTGAATTTCCACGTTCTCGGTACATCTTGTCGTAATGAAAGGAAAAACGTGGGCGAGAAGGGACGTTTGTTTGCTTCTTGTTGCAATAATTATTAATTTATTTTTGTCCTTGGCGAAACACATTTGCAAGGGTGTCTTGCCTAACTGTAGCACAGAAGCAGGACATCTGATTGTGGGAAATTCCGTAAACGCGAGAATTATATGAAGTTCTCTCTAAACTGTAAGTAGCCAAAGTCTGAAAATATAAGAGCTGCTGGGATGCCTGTTGTTACTAAGCCCATTTGTGTGTCGTCTATTTAATGATGTGCTTACTGCGTAAAAGTGTTCATCGTTTTACTTCTGGAAACTGTAATACCGAGTACCGAAAGTGGATAAAAGTCTGTTACTCAGAAATCCTCGTAGACAATTTTTGGGTTTCTCTCGTCAGTTCTTCTTTCATGATATGCATGTTTTTCACTAATATTTCCTCTTTACTAAATTACCTAATTTACCAGACTAAATGCTTTACTGGTTTTGTTTGGTGGTGGTTCTTGTAATTTACTGTTCAGAGAACGGCTCTGAATGCGTTTTCCAACGAGGATGATGAGTGAGTGGCGATATCTGGCTTACGTGTTTTCGATTATGTCCGATTATCTTGTGAAACCAAGTTTTTCTTTTCTATATACATATATATATATATATATTTTGTATCGTGCAACTATTAATAACGTTTATACGGGTTGTCAATAGCACGAAAATTTCAAAGGAATTCATTTAAACGTGTATACGAATGTGTCTATCAGTTATGCCATTGATATCGCTCACTTCCGAAGTTTGGATGTGCAACTTCTGTTCTACTGGTACAGCATTATTTTGTGATGATTTGACCACTTCTTGACGAGTGGTCCCGTTGATTTCTTCCATATGTGGCTTGATTTGTTGTTTGCGAAGAATGATTTGCCGTCGTTGCATAAATGTTAGCGTTGTTTTGAACAAGATTAAAGATGCAAAAAAAAGTGTGAACGGTACGGAAAAGGTGACGGTTTTGGTGGCTTTAATATTGATTCTCTGGACAAGGGTATGGTGGTCAACATTTCGAAAATCGCAGCCCAAAATGACTGGGTAACATCCATTTGCAATATTTAATTAAACAAACAATAAGTTCACATTGCGATCGCGTACAGAAATTAACCAAATCAGACAAAAGACAGAAAGTGGGGTAAATTTTTTTAATGTCCGTCAATTCGCGGCTATTCGGTCAATCGTAATTGACAATCGTAAATATCCAGCAATAAGATGCATTTCAGGAATGGATTCCTCTTCGAAAACTATCATTTCCAAAACTACTTTATGTACGTTCTCAACGGTAGCCTACCGCAGTATAGTGCAACAATGAGCGGGTGTAGCGCAGTTGGTAAGAGGTTCCGTCGTGTCTGCACTATCGATCGGAGGTTCGAATCCGCTCTAGTATCAGCCAGGCCTTTCATCCCTCCGAGGTCGATAAATTGGTACCAGACTTGTCTGGGAGGATAAGAACGCTGACTCGATACACTGCCTAGCCTCCGCAAGTCACTGCTACAGGCTAGTTACATCTACGTAAACAAACGATTCTGAATTGAAGTAAATCCGTTGGCGTATCCGAAGTGGATTGATTAACGCTATACGCTCTGTTCTTTATCCTTTCTATTTCAACTATGATCTCGTTATGAAAGGTGATGTATAAAAATTCTGAGATAGTACGTTGTGAGACGACCGAGATGAGCATGGAATTGATCCCACGCCCATTTTGATGCCGTTATTATTATTTTGGTCGGCGGACCATCAGCTCACGCCAACACTTCAAATGAAACAAAATAGTTGGTCTGAAGAAGGGATAAGCATCCACTCTCCTGTTCTGCATCTAAGACCCCATGTTATGGTGAACAATAATTTTTAGAAGTGCTGTAATCCGTCCAGCTGGTACGTCGGTGGCGATCGATTTCTTTGCACGAAATCCATGATAACGGGTTTCAACGAGATGATATCTCCGGTTGTATTGTACTGGGAATTCGCAGAACGTTATGAGACTTTGAGAAAAAGAACGTTTACAATCAGACAGCCTACCTCGTCAAGTCTCGTCATATCAGTGTATTGCTGAGTAAACGGCACTACTTTTTTCACGCTATATCGATTTTATTTTAGAGATACTGTTGACTTGTGGCTAAAGAATCCCGGAAGAATTGCAGGGAATTTCCCTTCACACGGATTGATTAACTTTTGAGACATTATTACTGTTTTATTCCGCTTAATTCCATTGTGCTTTTCTACTAGATGCAAATATCAAAAAAAAACAATTACAAAAAATATTTATACTATGTATCAATGTTAAGTTAAGGAGATATGGGACGATCTCGTCGATGTAGCTTGAAAAAAATTATAATTAAAGGGTAAAAATAGCCTGTATGTAGATGTTTTTGTTTGATTTTTGCAGTAGCATCAAGTAAAGTGGCATCGAAAATTCCACTGGCTCAGTCGATAGGAACTTCAAGAATAATTGTGGATCGTATTAATTTTCTATGAGAATGTCTACATGTTATTTTATGACTGACATGAAGTAAATGTCACTCATATTGCAGAACACATGTGGAGTGAATAATGATCGACAACTTTTTTTTTAAATAATGCAATCTTTGATACTTTTTTTTTGCTATATTTCCATTTGGTCACTTCTCCACCTGGTTATTGAGGAGAGAAATGGAATTTGTAAGCATTGTTTATGTCTATGAATTTTAGGTAAATCTAATAACAGACATGTAATGCAAAAAATGCGTTCTCTGGATGCATGGGGGAAAAATGGTCGCGCTGCTCTTTTTTCTCCTTTACAGTGTTTCTAAATGGAAATGTATAATCCTCTATGACAGATAAAAATGTTTATTTGTGAAGGTGCGATGGGCGGAAATGGAGTATGAATTTTAATGGAAAAAAGCGCTCTCGTAACTTTCATAGTAGGAACATCGACCGTTGACGTAGAGCCGCTTATTCAAGTTCATCTACCGGGATTTGTTGCAAGTGAGGACAGTACACGGGCTGGTAACTTTTAATCGAGGCAGTCGGACTTCAAACATTTTCGAGTCGAAACTAGACGTGTGCATGGAATAACAATAACAATTCGCCAAAATTACCCCATATAATGAAGATGCGGTATTCAAGTAAATAAGATGGGTTTGATTGTTGTGAACTTCCAATGCAAAACACATTAATTACAGTGGATCGAGAGGTCCTGATTTAATTAATTGTCTGAAGGCTAAAAAAAGTAGGTTTGAAGAGGAAGATATGTGAGATGACAGGAATTAAACTATCTCTGATTATGTATTTTGAGAACCTACAAAATGAAAGATTCCGTAAAATTTTTGTTAATTTTTTTTTACAAGGCCTGAGGCAACAACGAATCCATAGGATTCAGAAATGGAATTTGTTTATCTTTTTATACTTTTCCAACTTCTTCAACAAATCAAGAGTCTACTGTGCACTAAGGAGTGTACTGATTTCTGACTAGTTATAAGTGTTGGAGTCTCTAAGATTATGAAGCCGTGGACCTTAGCGGATGTCAAGGGAAGTTTTTCGGAAGGCCAAAACTCAGAAATGGTGAAAAGAGCTTAAAAAACAATTTAATAAGTAGACTCGAGAAAAAATTCAACTAGTTGGAAAGCGGCATAAAATATTGGTATATAATAAAGCGTTAGTAAAAACAGTATTCACGAGCAGCTCGAAGTTTTGGCGGTATCAGCTGTATTTTCGTCAGAAGAGTGCAGTACAGAGGATTTCAACTTGAGTATGGATGTGGAGTGAAATTTGCTGGATGTTTGGGACTACAGATTGGAACTATTTTGAAACATAAACGATTATTAAACACCGTAAACAAGAATGGCGAGATTTCTTGAAGCAGATCTTTATAACAAAATATCCTTGAGTCATTATTCGGATATTTCTAAGGTAATAATGCAAATTTCATCATATTGTTTGAACTATATTGGATTGTTGGGAATATTATACTAATAAAGAAGAAAAGAATTTACAGACTTTATTCTCTTTTATTAAGTGTGTTCGATGAAATAGTGAAGCGTTTGAATAAGTGACAGTAAAATTCTTGTTCATAATCGCGTAGAAAATACAGAAGATGCGTTTTAGAAGAAATGCTCAAGGATTAAAATGTTCAAAATGCAATGTTTCTTCTCTAATAAAATAAGTGGATGCTTACACTGAAAATTCGACTACAACGGAATTTCTTAAATTCCAGAAAACATTGATGATGAATGCTATGATGATGCAAATAGGAGATAGGAACGTCATGCACGTTACATGTCATTATTATCTTTGCAGAAAATCAAATGTGAACTGACAGAAATTCAAATTAAGTTTGTGTTTTTTTTTAAAGTTGAACGGATCTCCTATACAAAATCTGCTGACTATAAGACAAGGGCGTCTGTTAAGAACATCATTGTTTTTTTCTGGAACATTTCACCTGCCACCTGCACCTCACACAAATGCATCCCGCTGAAGCACCGCTTCCCTGAACACTAGGAACACACAGTTTTAAGATGAATAAGTTTAGAAATATGAAGAATTGCGTTTGCTGCTGTAAAAAAGTATTTCTGTGGAATCTCTGATATTTTCGCTACTTTTTATAGCATTGCAGCGTAAAGTTGTGCAATTTCACTCATATTAACTGTGGAGTTTGAAAGTATCTGATCGCAAGACATCTGCGATCGGAGAGCGATGAAAGCGGATACGACTCGGATACGAGATGTGTGTGCACTTGACTTTCGATACCACTCGTTCGCATTAATGTGCCGAGTTCAAACTCAACCTCAGTTTTTCCTTAGATTTCCAGCGGTCACGTTCTCAGTGTTTTCCGGATGCTCTCCAGTGCAGAGAAGGTGCAGGGTAGGAAACAGCTTGACAGCCATCTATGTAACTGCTTCTGCTGAATTTCTAAGCAGATACGCTTGAGGAGGACAAGCTGTCACAACCAGAACCTCGGAACAAAGTTCTTCCATACAGCTGAAGTGATAATGTCGATGTGGAGAGAGTGCTCCGCCTACTGCTGTTTGAAGAGTACTAACTCTGGCAGGCAGGCGGAGACCAAAGGCACGGCGCATCCGTACATTTCTTCCAGCACCGCTCATATACACTATTTTCTTGCATTCTAACTTGTTTACAGCATAACAAAGGCGACCAAGCTTTGGCTAGGGGCGAGAAGATCATCGTTCTAGTTCTGCGCGCACTTATGAATTGCTCTTCCTGAAGAGGAACATCGTTTCGTTGTATCTGATGGGTGTGTCAACTCAGCTCCGAAAGAAGATTATAGCTGTCATTTTCGTAAGATAACAACGTGCAGGATCAAGAGTTCTCCTACGAAGTCTTGCTATTCCTCATTGGTCACTCTGGATTGTATTTTCCGCTTTGAGAAGAGATTATCACAAGTTTTTCGCTCAGCCTTTGAAGTGATCTCTGTCATTGGTCTCAGTTGAGTGAGTTCTTTCGGCAGCCACTATATCATAAGCAGTCACGATTCGGTGGTCAGATAACGCTTAACAGCTTGCTCTCATAATTTATGGCCTCAGCCGCATCATTCAGCTCTCCTTTGTTGGGATCCCATCCGATGAAGATCACGTAAAGATGGAAACGTTCGAGGAAACTATTACCGTAATTGATATGTAGGAGATTTGTTACGGATCATTCCAGAATGTACTTTAGAGCTACGGAAGTGTACTTTTATTAACCATTTTTCTTTCTGTTTCGCAAACGTTTGACAAAAACTGATTCGAAACTTACGCATGAATTTAACATTGACACAAGTATGTTAGGTAAACAGAGAAGGAAGAGTTTGAAGTCTCTAACTCGTCTCCTCCTGACCATTTTGCTCATTGCACCTCAGAAATGAGGCTGCCATCTGCTTTTCTGATTGTAAGACAAATGCTCGTGATTGTCGGAGTCAACTGCTCTTTTCACATTTCTTAGTGAAAACTAACGACAAAAAAAGGAATAATACCCTCTTCCTTATCATTGTGTCAGCTGTGCGACACTTCGATTACGTGGTTTCGAGCGGAGTTTTTTTTCCACGGAGAATGTAGAGCATTCCAGGTTGCCCCCGATGATGTTACTACTGCTGCCATTTATAATCGAAGGTAAAGTACATCTCTTAAATTATGACATTAATTAATTTGATGTTGGGCCACTGCCTGTTAGCTGGAAGACTGACGTGCGAAAACAAGTTACTTGAAGCAAAGCAGCTTATTTTTCTTACAGATGCATCAGAGTCCAAACGATTACTTTGAGTACACTCTCAATTCCTGAACATTGTTGCAGGATCAACGGCTGGCGAAGGAGCCCATTGGGGGTACCGAGATCATAATGGGCCAGAAAATTGGCAGAAAACATGTCAGGACGGTTTTCGGCAAGTACGTCTTCACATTTAATTGACGCATTACTGTTCATCACGGGAAGTGAACAACTGTAGTGATATCCTTGATTGCCACTTTGGTTTCTCCTTCCTTTACTTCTTGATAGCATCTTCCGGTTGTTGCGAGACACATTTCCGAATTGTGTTAGCGTGAAGTCACTAGCCAGCTGGACCTTAGCAAATCCCGTAGTATACTAAAGCGAAAGAAGACGCCTGAGAAGAACCTGAACCCATCCTCTTTTTGTGTAGTTGTTGAAACTCAAGAAAAAACTACCGAACGGAAAGATAACACACGTTTTAATAAACGGAGTAGTTGTAAGTATCGATTTCTGCTGTTTTTCAAAAGGCAATCTATCAGTTGTAATTTGAATGCGAAGTACGAACAAAAACCGCCAAGGAACGGTCACTGTCCTCTTTTGGGACAAAGAGTGAACAGGTTCTTTTTGGTCCATGGCTGCATAAAATCAGGATGGCAAAACTAAGAGAAATAAGAAAGTGCGCTTGTGTGGTCTTTTAGCCCTGGAAATCAAAACGGCGAGGATGAAAATGATACAGGAATGCTTACGTCTAACGTAATAATCCACTATAAGAATTTCGAAAGCATATACTGCAGCAACAGAGAGTTTCTTAGGTTTGCCTCTTTTCTCTGTTTCTTTTTGCTGCTGTTTAGATTAAAACAATTTTCAATTTTATGGCACGTAAAGTGCTTGTCGACGCTTTTTGGCGGCATGATCGATGCCAGTAAAATCTTCAATTTTACTGGCATCGATCATGCCGCCAAAAATCTGAAATTTTCACGTTCAGGTGTAGAAAAATCGTCAGAAAGATATTTTTCTGATAAATCACTACAACTGAACTCAACAGGTTTAGCATCTAATGAAATAAATGTCACTAGGTATCGCTCAACTCTCTCTTTTTGTTTATTACTGCCAAATTGATGACAATATTTCGTAGACAGTAATAAAGAATTAATCTCAGAATGGTATCTTCCTGAAAATGAGCAAAGTATGCTGGGAATTTTTTCGATACTCTTTCGACCGCTCTATTCTTTAAACGCTTTGTTCTCGGAAGCTTTCGAGAGCATTTGTGCCCGATAAGTATGAGCATCTCATTTCCCGCTTACTCGGACAAATGCGAGGGCAGTGGCACAGATTTTCTGGAAGATTTGAAAGAGTCAAAATTGAATCTCAATGTGGACAGTGATCAGATCCTCCTCTTTCTTTTTTTCCAGAGTCCCATTGATATCCGTGCATCTGACGTCGATTACGCTTTACTACACCGAATGCACTTCGTCCATTACGACCATGCCGGTCCTGTTAATATCAGCAATAACGGCCACACAAGTAGGTAATACAGAAAAAAACACTATGGTCCTTAGTCGTTAAATTTAAGTTATTTTTCTTGAAAACAACTAATCGCTGTAACTGTGCAATTCGAGCTTGACAATAGAGTTACTGTAAATGTTCTAATTATTTTCAAAGAATTGTAAGCACTAGAAATGGGTATTCAGAGATTGAAGTAGGCTTTAATCAAAACTGCCAAAATGAAGTTGCTCTCGCGGAAATTTACTAACGTTTTTAGATTCCTGCGCAGAATTATTTTCTTTTTATTCATTTCCATCTAATGAAGTATGACATAGTGAAAGGAGATTCTACGGAGAAAGAAAGAAATTTTGCGGAACGATAATATCTTCTACCCAAGAGAAAGATGAGCTTCCGGCTTTCAGAAAGGAAAAACATCATAAAAGTGCGTGACTGGAATTTTCAGGTTAATTTCTAACTCAAAAAAAAAACTAAGACGAGATGCCGAAGTCAAATTTCGAGAGTTAACGTGAAACTGTGTGGTTGTTGACCAATTTTTGAATATTCCAAATTTTATACACTTTTTACTTGTGAAACTGTATTGTTTTCAATGATAAATAGAACGGCAGTTATCATAGTGAAGTCGATTTTCCCTCCTCTCTTGAAAATGTTTGGTTAAAGAAAAGAAAAAAAGAAAAGAATAATACTATATTTTAGTCTCACTTTTTTCTATTAAAGTATGATTTTTTGCATTACGCCATTTCCACGCTGAATGTCTTCACCTCTCCTCCCTCACCTTGCAGAAAAAATTGCTAGGCAAAGTTTCAAGAGTAATGATTAAAAAGGATGTTTGGGAGGCTTCCTCAGCAGTGCAGAGGATAATTCAAAACATCTGTTTTTACAATACTGCTATCCCGAAGAAAACTTTTGTAGGATAGTAGTGTCCAAGAGAAAGGTGCTTATTTTAGCGTTTTTTGCTGTTAAATACATGTAGTTACGGATTTTTTTTTCGCATACTTTTACCTCGCCTTTCTTAGACGTGTTTCCATGCGGTGTACGGGAGCTTCCTGACTGAGGTAGGACAAAAGAGGTTTTGTTGTCTTAGGACTCCTTATTTGGGTTGTGAAGACAAAACTTATCCCAACCATATGCTTAGGTTCAAGTTTCAGCCAAGATCCCAAACGTAAGTACTAAACAGATCGTAGAGTGTACTTTTATGCACCTCAATCCTGTAGTGAGTAGTTTCATCTTCCAGATTTGGGCATTGACATACTTATTCAAACAATTTTCACGTGGTCATGCTTTGAAACAAATGTTCGTTACATTTTGCTTACCGATTTCGTGACTTGTCTCGCAAGAAAAAAGAAATCTCTTCTTTCCGCATTCTTCTCGAATTGCATTATTTATTAGCTGAAGTGGATTTTCATCTTTTAAAAATATGCGGACATAGAAAGTTCTTAAACTGTCTCGAAGGTACGAAGCTACACACGGAAGTAATTTATCACTTTTTTTTAAAATCCACAGCTGAAGAGAGCGAATGTGTTGTATAAGAAGTTGAAAGTATTTCTTGTTAAACAGGAAATTAGAATAAAATGGAACCGGAGAGCATAGATGTCGCTTAGCGAAGGATTAAATCCTCAGTATAAAATTAAAAGTGAAAATGAGCTACCATAACATAATCCGCCTAGGAATGCTTGAGTTTTAAGATTTATGCAATAAATAAAGCCTAATTAAGCTGAAATCTAATAAACCATTTCAATATCTGCTCACAAATGACCAACGAAATGTTGCAGTTATTGGAGATGGTTTCGAAAAATGGGGAGTAAAACAGCCTTATATCCAAGGAGCAGGCTTAAAACATCGCTACCGTCTTGTTCAATTCCATTTCCACTGGGCACAGCACGATCACCTTGGGTCCGAACATAAGATTGGTGGATTACATTATCCTGGAGAAGTGAGGAACACTTTCAGGTCTGATTTTCTCCTTATAATCCCGAAAAGATGAGCAGCCTTTTTTCAGCTACATCTTGTACACGTTCGTCACGATCTCACACTTCCGGAGGCCGTCCGGAAGCCAGATGGTATAGCCGTCGTTGGCGTTTTTCTCGTCATTGGACACGATGGCAGCTCAACAGCAGCCGTTTCATCCGTATTAGAAAATATCATATTTCCTGGTGGGAAAACGCATTAGTGATCGACAACCGTTTTTCATGACTTGATTTTGCGGAGCTAAGTATTTAGTAAGAGAGCAATCAGGAGAGATAATTACTAGCCTTTGAACTACATCTGAGAAATTCACCTTCTTCTTTTTAAAAGTGATGTTAACACATTCAACATGAACGTTTCTCCAGGAAACAGTTCGTCGGTCCAAGGATTTCGTGCTCGACCACTTTTGCCGGCACATACTGAAGCTTTCTACCGGTATGAAGGCAGCTTAACAACACCAGGATGCGACGAAGCTGTCATCTGGACCGTCCTGGCTGATCCCATTGTGACCACCCGCTCACAGGTAAGCAACATTAAAACGAGTGAAGCATGTTTTTACCGCTTATTTTGATCCATTTAGAAAGGGATTGATGAGGCAGGCGAAGATAAATAATCAATTTACAAGAACAAGGCAATAATAAATAAAGCGCAGTACATTTCCCATTGAAAATACAAGGATAAAGTTGAGCGTACCGTTTTTATTAAATATTCTGCTCAACAATAAAACTCTGACTGATGAAACTGCTAAAAATTCTTGCTAGTTAGGGAATAAAAATTTAGTTGCCTAAATTTTGTGGAAACAGACTAATGGGATCGCTAATAGCCGCACATATTACATCCAGTAGTTGTTTCCTGTAAATATGTTAAGTGCGTTATTAATTCCTTGCTGACAAGTACATATAGAAAATTTCGATTTTCAAAGTCAGAGCTCCACACTCTGATTTTAGCAAAGTGAGTTGGAACAATTTCGATTCTCTTTGGTATGGATCACCTGACGTTCATCCAGGAGGGAGTATCAGGATCGTTCATTGACGGTGACCACTTGCGCGCGTTGTTGTCGTAGAGGCAATCGTGTAATAGAAAAACCAAGAATTTCGCTTAAGAATCTTTTTTTTTACCTGTTACTAACAAATTATAGACCTTCGCAAGATCACATCCATATGTGAATGTGTAAGGAATAATACTGGTGTTTTATTTTTTTCAGATGAAAGAGCTACGCCAAGTACATTCGCAGGAAGGAGGTCGTTTCACACACAATTATCGTCCGGTACAAGCGCTTAACGGTCGAAGAATCCTGTACAGACCGAGCTCTTTCGACAAGACCTTCCTTTGTGGTGGTCAACAAGCGATCAGCATTCTCACCGCTTTACTTGTAATGATACTTGGTTACCTCCACTAGTCTAATTATAATGTCGGATTTCTAGTCATTCAAATTGAGCTGGTCATCAACGCATTTGTGCTGCTTCTCACCTTTACTAATGTGCGCTTTTCAATGCAGTATAGTAATACTCATGTTTGATCGATCTCTTTTCAAAATAAAAATGATGGATATTTTGCCCTTCAATAACACTTTATTCTAATCTCAAATAGCTTATTACATGAAGAACCGAAACAGTTAAAAGCGACAAGATATTAGAAAATAATAGAATTGTTTGCACTTGTTGAGATGTAGATTTAATATCGACTAGAAAATTATGGCAAGAAAAGAAAATGACCAGAAAATGCGCACAATAGCGGACCAGTGTAGCATATCCATGAAAATGCGAGAACATTGGAGAAAAGGTCACATTCGAAAATGTTGGGATTGTAACGTAGCAAAGAACTATTTGATTAGTCTAAATTATCTAAACTATATGATTTCGCCTCGACGCGTGTGTTTTGAGGTAAAACAGATTCGAGGAGTGATATGCTGTAAGTTGTCACCTAGGAAAAGAGTTTTTCGGAGAACAGCGGTGTATTAAATTCCTTACTGATTGTTTAACTACCCTTTATGATAGCGACTTACTTCGCGAGCGTCGATTTTTTCTGGACGATGACCGCAATAAAGCAAAATAAATAAAGTGAACCATTCTATTTCTTCACAACTACCTGCACCTGGCCCATGTAGGGATTTGCTTCCCCGTGTTATTGTTTTTTTTTTGTATTTGCAGGTTTCGAATGCGACCCCCAGTGAATAAGCAAATTCACAAGAAGCTGTGTAGCTAATCTTACAATAAATACAATACAATAAAATAAATACGATATCACCAACACGCGTGAATGAAATAATGAGAAAATCGAGGGTGAAAATGCTGGACTGGGTGTCCGATTACGCGTGTACGAATTTTGAGCGTTAGAAATCGCAATCGATAGATAAGTTAATAAAAGCCAAAATTTTATTCTATTCGCGATATTATTAAGCAACCGAGTACTTGAGGGATACCTAACTCTGATAAAGCGCTCAGTTGCTGCTCTCGTTCGCATTCTTTGCACTAAAAAGTGGAGAACGAGTATAAATACAAAATCTCCTTAGCTATTTGTTCCCTGAAATCACGTGAACTGAAAGTACGTGCTATGCATATGATAGAGCTTCTCTATTGGGTTCTCTGGATACGGTTTTTCTGGATGTTCCATTTCCAAATCGTCACAATCAGAGCAATTCTCTGAATATGACATTGATTATTGGAATGTTGGAGATGTTTTTAAGAGATCATCTAGTGATTACCTTCATCCGAGCTCTTCTCGCCTTCAATACTTTTACCTTCCGAGTCTAATGCACTCGAACCTCGTTTACTTTCTTCTTTTCGTTGCATTTTCTTCATCTGAGAAAAAAAAATGAGTAAAACTTGATAAACGTAAATTACAAAATATTGGTACTTGCCTTCGCTCGTTGATTCTGGAACCATACTTGCACGACACGGACACTTAGCCCAGTCTCTTTAGCGAGTTGTTCGCGTATCTGCAAAAATTATACTACTTAATCACTTCTTTTAGTGAGTGCAGAAAATCCTAATTTTCACCAATTAGTTTAAAAAATGGGCTGAATTTTGTTCATGTTGTTAACATGGTCATCCCTTATCGTTATCAAATTTGATAAGCAAAGAAACCGGAACTGGATTATTGCATTCCTACGCAATTGACGTAATTCTCCTGTAATTTTAAATGCTCCTGGGAGTTTCCAAGAAAAGAGTTTCCATAGGAGAAAAATGGCACAGGCATATTCTTGGGACTGATACTTGTATGGGTTTAAAACTAAGCACTTATAACCGAACGGAAATGGAAAGAGGTTGCTTTTTACTTTAAGTCACCAATATTATTTTTTGAAGTGTTTCGGTGTATGGCAGGATGAAAAAAGAGGCACAGAACCAGAAAACATGTTGGCATTGAAGCCGGATACAGTCGTCGAGTGGTCAAAAGCTGTGAACTGAATGAGTGACATGATTTCGAACTGTGAGAAGTCATGACGTCGGAAACTGTGTTACATGGCAAAAAAAATTAAATTAAAAATTAAATCTGATAAGAACACGATCATCTTCACCTCCGCTACACTTCCACCTCTATGTGGTCGACAAAAATTCTCTAATTCGCCACTTGACCCATCTATCTACCCGGCAACAGATTATTTGTGGATGTTTCCCTTATTTCCTTATTTAAAATTATTTTGTGACCACCGTATATGTATTACTTTCTGCTTATCAGGTAGTGGGAAAGTTTTTCGCTCTATTACTTTACTACTGGTTATCTGCGCTACCTCCACAGATTTGCTGGAAATCTGTGCGATGATTTATACAATTCCCAAAATTTTCTGACATGAGGAGTTTGAACAAAATGAGTAAAAGTAATAAATAAAATTTGTGGATCATTTTAGTTAAATATTACAAGATACGTCTTCTCAAAAGTCAGAATATGCTTCATAAAGCTTTAGTTTATTTCTAAAAGAGAAACTCGTGGAGGATCCCAATTATGCAATCGATAGACAATCAACTCTATCATAATTTAGGCTGGATATTCAATTTTTTTTTATTGAAAAATAACTAAAAAACGGAGGACGTGATTTAAGTCGAAAGCTTACCTTTCTGCATGGTTTTGCACTTTTCTCAAACGCTGCTTTGAATTGTTTCCGTTGAGTTGCGTTCAGTATCGTTCTTGGCCTTTTCGGAGTTTTCCTGCTTGACTCTGATGACTCGAAGTCGAACAGCACGGGAGGGCCTGCCACTAAATAAAAATAAAGTGTAAAAAATGCAGAAAATGATAAGATTTTTGGAAACCGTGAAAACAACCAGCAGGACATAAAACAGCACACATGAACGAACTACTATTTATAGAACGGTCATATTCATCCTCTTCTTTGATGGGGATTTCAACTCAACTTTTCTTTTTTAAATTCACTGCGCAAAACGTCAAAATAAATACAGGTTGTTGTTCGTCTTAGAAGGATCGTGCATTGGGCAAATGCTCGATGATTCGTTGTACAGTTCAATAGCTTTACGTTTGAATAAGGGAATATCCAAAAAAATCATTATTGAAATCAATAACCACAACTAATAGTTGCAACAATTCAACGCCTTAAATTATCACGAATAGTAGGGATTTCAAGGATTTTGTGCTGTATTTTAGCGCTACCGAAGTAAAGTACTAATTATTCTAAAGTGTGCACTTAAATTCATCACCACTGGCCCAGTTCATAACCACAATGAAAGTTGTGGAAGGCGGCAAATCCGAGAATTCTGCGTTGAACTGAACGGAAAATCAAAGTAAACAGAAGAAAATATATATGACTGAGCACACGGAACAAATTCCGATAAGAACATTCTCAGGGTTTTGAATTATTTTTTTCCAATGGTTATGTTTTCCGTTCTTTAGTTCATCCTTTAGTTTAGAAAATTCCAAGCTTTCATTAAATATTGGCGATACTCGAGAAGTAGCAGAAAACAAATAGCCGGAGGGCAAGACAGCACCGATGGATGTCGATTAGTTTCAACGTAAAATGTCAGGAACAATAAATAAAATGTTACGAGGAGTAAAGGAAAATTAAAAACTGAAAACTAGCGAAAATCTATGGATCATACGATAATGTCATCAAATCAGAAATGCAATCTCTGAGAATTTTTGACAAGGAATATAGATATAACAATAAAAAAATCTCTTTCTATGAATGTACTTACTTGAATGTAAATGATTCTGTAGTAACATATGGTAGTCCTTCCGACATACAATCTCTCCTTCCACGATCAGATATTCATCTCCCTACAACTTTAAAACTATAACTATAGATGTAAACTGCGCATAAGATGTGATACGGTGCCAAATGTTTTGATGTCGTGTTTCTTTAATTATTCATTTGTCTGACATCAAGTATACATGCTGGTTCTTGAGCAGTCATAACAAAATCTTGCTTATTCATACCTTTTTAAACTGCATATGGCAATAGAAGCATGAAAAGCACTGTTGATGATACGTGGCATGCTGACATCGGAAAACCAGATCGCGTGACGCTAAAGCTCCATGACATCTTGCACAGAAGCGGCCGAATAAGCTGAAAAGAGACCAGGTAAAGATCACGGATGGGACAAGGACACAGTTCAGAAGGGAAATATACATGTCATACTTAATTCTGACCTAAAATAGGTCACTTTACTACCCGTTTCAATGAGCCCCAACCATTAAAATCATGGCGGATGGCCTCCACATGTTTTATGAAATGTCGAAAATTAGAGGTGAAGTCGCCGAAGTAGAGCGCACGCTTTCTGTATCTTTTTACCTTTTAACTTGAGTTAGGGCATTGTCATTAGAGATTTGGTGGCGAGGTCAGAACAGCTATTCCTTAGGAGTGGATAGGATTCTAAAATAGTCCCCCAAAATTTGTAATCGTTTCAAATCCAGGTAGTTCCTGCAGACTGATGATCATGTTCTTAGGCTATCGATCATCCACCTACAACGTATCGGCCACCCAAGGCGCCTCTCGGTAGGTCACTGCAAAATCGACTTGCCATCCTCTGTCATCTACCATACTTGCAAATAGAAAACAAAAATGTAAGATTAAACAAGCGGTACAGTAGGAGGAGTACTTCACTTAAGATATAAAGTGCAGTTTTCTTCTAAGTTAAGCCGTATCCGTGAAGATTTCTAATAACTTTAAGAGGAAGCAGTAGATCAAATTGGGGTCGATGCTATCGGCAAAGTCGTTTGTCCTTCCAGGCAAACACAATCTTGCACCAACACATCGATCGCGTTTTGTGGTCGAAATGGCTAATCCCAGGATTCGGTGAGTATTTTTGGATTTTTGTTGTTAAGTCATGACATTTCACTTCTTTCTTGGCACAATTCTGTATCCTTATAGAAAAAGCAACCTCTTTTTCAAGACTCTATGCGGGTGACTGCATCCTTAACCTGCTCCGGTACTTTCCTGGACAAGTAAGATGGTCAGGAACATTTATCTGATAGGAAGGAACAAGAGTGCAGCGACAGGCAGGTTTCCTTTCGTACTTCATGAATTAATTATCCAGGATGTACAAGTTCACTAAACAAACAGTCCTAGCCTTGAGCTCTTCGGTGCTCCAACCTATCTAATCAGCATTGGATAGGGAAATTCGAAATAATATCCAGATGAAAGCAACTGTTCCTAGTATTGTTGTTTTAGTCCGAATTCTTATTGCTGTACTCTTAACTCTTTTACATGAGAAAGAACGAAGGCCTTTTCTGCCAGTAAATTTACTACTCAGAAAAAAACCACGTAATCTACTACATAAAAATGATGGTTTTTTTTTCATTACAACGGAATTCTATGAGTTCTTGTAGAAATGAAAATCGGATGTTCCATTGATTGATTCATATTTTTGTTCAAAAACTGCAATCTATGTTCAGCGGCGATTCTCATTAGAAGGGTACGAGACATGAGGAAATACATTGCTGAAGCATTTTTAACAGAACTTCGAATAGATTTTTTCATCCATAGTTGAAAATGTTCCTCTGTTTATGTGCGAGATCAGATAGCATCTGTTACCTGTGTTTAAGAGTCGAGGTTCGTTGCCCTCAATTTTTTATAGAATAAATAATTTGAAGTTTATTATTCTAATGATAGCTGAATTTCGCTGGATAGTCAAAAGTTCGTGGAATCTTGGAACTGTTTTGAACTGTGATACCTCCAAAACTGTTCGATACTCGAATGTGCTTCTTGGCAGATGAGTAGCTCCAGGTCGCTCGTTAAGAAATACTGGTTAAATTGGGAACACGAGTGACAAGCTATCCTCAGCTGCCAAGTCGGTGTGAAGGCGAAGATCGATGACGCTAGAGAAGGCTAACGTTACCGTATCACACTCTCAGGGTAGCTGTAGTTGGGATGTAACGAGCAGAATAATTTATTTCACAAGTATTTGTTGTTCAATCTCTAAAATCCCAGATTCACGAGCACACTAACACACATTTTGGTTATCCTCTTCGTCTTTTTTCTATTGTTTATATGAATTTATGAAAGAGGAGTTTTGTGCACCAATTACATTACGTAAATTATTGCACATCGATATCTGTTCGACACTGCTTCCAGTGACTGTCCCCACTTCATCAAATAGTTGATTTGCTCGTTGATTGCAATATTGCAGACCCCCTAGTGAGCGACCACAACAGCGGAACGTCCCGACACTGCCATTCAGTTGAGTGCGTCAGGGGATTTAATTAAAATCAGGGAAAAAAAAACCACAACGAATATGGTGACAGTGGCATGATATCTCTCAACGAGAATCAATATCTAGTGATAATTGCCTCTGGAATCCTTGTGACACATTGTCGTCTTCGTCGTCCTTAATCGCCGCAAATTTCGCGCTAGCCCTTAAATAGACGCATTCGCAAATCTTAGTGCTGACAATTAGATGCTTATATTGCGTCGGTAGCCTCCTGAATAAACATTTAAGGCAAACACTGTCGAGCAAGAGAAGGTATACTGTAACGTTGGCGCATCCTTCGTTTTTCGCGCTCTTCAGGCCACGCAGATGACATATAGACGAGAGTTCAAAGAGGGATAACGAATGCGTCAAGAAAAGGAAGGGTGTATTTAAGAGAGGTGTCAAAATATTGTGATTCGGTTCAGAAAAACGCAAAGGTTGCATGTTTGCGAAGAAGACGTAGTGGTCCTCTTCTTATCTTAGGTGATATTATCAAGTAATCCTCCATCAATTTAATTCGATGGCACCCATCACTTTTATTCTAAAATCCTGGATAGGAGAAATCACAACCGTAATACGTTCTGTGTAAGAAATCGATGGTTAGAGAAGGGAGCGTTACGAACTATTTTCGGATACGGTATGAGACTCTCATGATTAAAGAAATGTTGTAGTGATTAGATGGAAAATGTCTTCCAATGTGGAAACCATCTTTTATATACGTCCTTATTTCACCGCGGTGTAAATCATTATTAGCGACAAAGTGCTTGGTTTCATTTTTCTTTGTGTTTTCAACATTTTTATCAGGCTTCTGTGAGAAACATGTTTTTTACGCTTTTTGATACATTCTAAAGGATTAATTAGATATATTACAATAGAATTAGAATTAGGATAGAATTAGATGTGAGATGTATAAAAAAACCTACAGAAACAGTTTTTAAAAGTATTTCTTGTGAAGATGTGCGCAAACATCCTGGGATAAGTGAATGTTAGATCAAGTTTCATTGCGATTTAACTCCTTCCACTTATTTTTGCCTAAATATTCGTACGACGCTTACAAGCGACATTTGAAAAATTTGCTGCATAATTTTTTTTTTAAAGAATAGTTCTCTAATTTTTCGTTTACAAGTTACTATGTATTCCTTTTAAAGAAAAGCTTCGCATTCTCTCACTTGTCATCCCAGGAGCACATTCTAGAAGTTAGCTCGGCATTTTGAATGGCGTGAAAAAACTGCACCTTAGGTGATCGTTTGTATTATAATCTGATCAATTTATGAATGTGTGACGCAGTGTGATTATTGAGGATTTTACGTTCGCCTTGTAATCTTGCCCTCTAATCCGGCAAAGATGTCGAGGCAGGTGATTCTATTACAGATTCAGAGAGTCGCGCTAGCTATGTGTTAAGCCGGCCAATGACACATTATTGCTGGATTATAGGCTATCGCGAAACCCTTGACACCAGCCGTTGGGCTTCCTGTAGGAGGCCATGAGAGCGGGTAGCAGGCAGCTGGCTACGAGAGGGCGAGCATTGCCGTCCTATTGCATCATTGCTACTTGTACATGTAATCAACGAGTGAGGAGGTGCAGGTTGACCCAGCAATTGTTTCCGGAACCAGAAAAAGAATGTAAATAACGAACTAAAATTTGAATGCTGTTTTGGAATACATAAATTTTGCGATGACAGACAGATGACACGATACCGGGAATGTTTGCACGGAAAAATATAAAGGAATGTGCATCCAGATATGCTAACAAAAACTAGCTACAACATGCGTGGATATTTCAAAGCTTCTCCTCATCTAAAGCGAGTTCCAACAGCTTCTTTCTCTGTTTTCAATTTACTACTGCAAAAACTTGTAGCATTTGCTTACGAGAGAGATACGAGAAAAATCCAGCGATTTGGGAGAAATTGGGAGCCACAAGGAAGCAGATGAATTTTTTTTACCAGTTTTTTATTGATTCCATTTTTTTACGGGTTTTTTGTTGATTCCAAATTTACTCTTCTTGTGGTGTTTTTTCGTGTGGGCAATAAAAAAGAGAAAAAGGTTTCTTCTCCTATTAGTTAGTAATTGTTGCTAAAGATTTCTAGCAATTTGATCTTAATCGCTTTAAATGAGACAGAACGTTACCGAATTTAAAACGTTTCACGCTAGTTTTTGACTAAGAAGAGTTCTTTTAGTAAAGGTGTGCTAATTTCCTCAAATGATGAGTTGGTGCCTCAAAAAAAATCTTCGTGCTACTCGTACAAGCTGAACGAACATTCAGTTATCCAGTGACGTGACAATGGTCTCTTCCGTATCATCGTTACGCAAGTGCGCGAACGAACGTAATTTGACAACAGTAAGGAGCCAAAATGGCGATATGATGAATGACATATCAAGTGAAGATCAACGTTATTGGAGGACGAGAGATGGAGGATGCTGAGGACGATGATTACAATCAAATGAACAAGTATTAAATGAGTATGCAAATTGAAGGCGGTGTGCTGTGATAGGCAAGGTGAACGATATTATCGCTAAAATCTCCTGGGAGTTTCGGTTTTCAAGTGCTCACCGCCGCGCCCTCAATGAAGAGGCGGTAAGAAATGACACTTCTCAAATTTGTGAATGCTGAAGTACGTGGAAGAAAGGAGCGGTTCACACGCGACCGCAACATTAAGTGGGTTGGGAACATAAAGAAAATGCTAAGGAACATAAAGGTGGCATGCCCAAGGAAAGCTGAGCTGTTATGCTTAATGGCCTAGAAGTTTTGCACACTGATTCTGAAGGTCGGATACGGAGTTCTGGGAATCGCTTCCAGTAAAAGCACAAAAAAGGTTGAAATGCTGGCTAAGATGCCAATTGCAATGAAGCTCTAGAAAGATCAAACTAACATTGAGTGATCCTCTCTGCAGTAGAGACGCCCATCCTTCGAAAAGCAAGTGGGACTGTTGGAAAGATTTTGATTGCAAGCTACGCAGCGTAGACAGCACTCATGGAATGAATCTGACATCACCTGTAATATTAAACGTATGTTGCTGTTTCCAAACAGTAACCATAGAGGAGACACAAAATTACAGTCACCGAATGGCATAAGTTATATTGGCTCTGACCGTTTGTGCGTGTGTGTGTTTGTGACTGCATATAGGATAATACTGTCCAGGATTTCAATTAAAACGAATGAAAATAGAACTATTAAACAGGGTAGTATGTGGCTGTGAACGCGAAAATGAAGTTTTGAGGAGCTGCCAGAGCGCGTCAGCGAACAATTAGGATTTGTCATTGCTGAACGCTGTTCGCATTTCGTCTCCGTGTCCTCTTCTCTATGGTATTGTGGCAATAAAGGCGAAGAATGTTATTTACCCTGAGAACGAATTGATCCTTAATTTCGTAGCCGCATACAGCACACACCGCTTCCTCCGCCTGTGCTGGACTAGTACTTGAGCCTAAAAGTAATGAAAGGAGTTGTTGAGGCCAGAGAACCGTTGCTGATGCACAGGAAATATCCTGTAAATTTAAGGCAAGTGAGGATGAAGATTGTCTATATGCCTACTAGAGCACTGCTCGCCTCCGTCACAAGGTGAGGCACGGTGAACGACGTTTACCGACGTGAACCCGATAGTCAGCTGCATCCTAAGCAGAGTTAAGCAACTGGGGTTGAACCGAGGTTACGGGCGAATCAATGTATCGAATGTCGCAGTGGTCCGGTGTGCAATTTATTGTTGCGAGCGGAGTGTTTCATGGCGAATACCATAACATACTGGTGAACGTTCAACGCCATGGATGCAGCTATGATGCCAAGGGCAGTGTCACGGTCGCCGGACATTCATCAAGTAACGAGAACGGAATTGATAAAAGCTCTGACTGCGGAGAAGGGTGAGCATGAAAACGGAAGTGATAAAATTGATAGTTTGTTATCCCAGAGAATTATAAAAATTGACGAAAGTTAAATGTTGAGAAATGAGGAGCAGAGGCATCTGTTCTGGAAGGCTACACGAGTAAGCGAACAAATGGTTGAATGAATGAATTGCTGCGATGCGCAATAATAATATTAATTTCGACATGGAATTAGCAGCAGTTGCCGCCCCATGAACACAAAAAGAGTATTTTTTAAGCAAAGTGCAATGTAGCCGTGGAAGTGTAGTACAAATGCAATTAAATCGTTGTCATTATCACTAACCAACAGGACGGAAAGCTGTTGTGCTAAATTGTTGTCGAACAGTAGCTTCGCAGAACGTTGGCGATTGTTCGTCCAGGTCAACTAATTCTGCACTAAAAAATAAAGAGATAAAAACAGTCAATGACGTTGCTGTGAACGTCCATGAAGTGGTCCTTTTTAATGATGTATATATGGTGATAAATTCAGTTTTAGAGAATATGGATGGAGTTGCATTGGAATTAGGGCTGACATTATCTAATCTATTAGATGGTTAAAAATTGAGGTTCACTTACCTCTGCATTACGCCTATCATGTATGCTGATGTGTAAAGCGGATTTGGGATGCACGAAGCACGATACCGTAGTCTCGCCCCGCCCACTTCTCGGTCAAGCTTCGCGGCGAGGATTTATTCGTCGGTCCGGAAAAGTGGTGATGTTTCACCATAGCGAGCAGAAGATTAGTTTCAGGATAAAATATAGCTGACGTTTAGCTAATGTTTGGCTAGTTCAACGATACTCAGTTGGCTTCCGTTCCTTTGTACTTTTTCCGTATCAGCGAGTTAGCAGGTTTCGGGCCCCTCAGCACTGTGTGAATTGCTAAAGGTCGATAATTCTTGTCACATTATAAAATCTTCTTGCTGAACAACGCTACGCGGGGGTAGAAGTGTGCGCTGTTGCGTGCTATCAGAAGGGCTATCCGTATTCACCAATTCCTCTGAATTGAGGCGCATTTGTTCTTTGTTCAAAGTTTTCCCGCGAAATCCCTGCAAATCCTCGGAACGGAGAAGTGATAACTAAGCAAATTATAGTTCCACTTGTTTGTAAGCCTTTTTTCAGACTGCACCTAGAAAGAAGTTTAAAAAGAATTTTTCATCAATCTTACTGGTATGAGCTTTCGTATTTTTACTCACAATTTTAGTTCGTGTTCGGAAAAATCCGTTCTTGTAGGGGTCTTGTTACTTTCTGGGCATACTTTTGTGCTTATTGTCAATTATGGTTAAAATTAATCCAAAGATAATTTGAGCTGAGATGGATCAATAATTGATTTTCACCGCTGAACACGTGCCGAACCTTTACACGCGAAACTGTTGCAAATGTAATTGTAATAATGTAATAATTAACAGTTAACAAAGCATCCTGAAAAATAGGTGACGTCATTTCAAAACGCAAAAATGTTTATTTTTTTCTGAAAGTGTTCACGTGGAATGCGAAGAGTGTAAGGTTTTTTATACTGGAGATTTCTGCAAAGGACTAGCTTTGTCAGCACTTCTATATCCCAAACGCTGGAGCGGATTTTACTTTTCGCTTCGCTTGTTCAACAGAGTTCACAGTCGTCCCAGTAGGAACATCTGCTTTTCGACATTTAAATGGAACGTGTCACCGCATCCGAACATGAGTAAAGGTGTGGGTTTCTCATACATCAAATACGACATTTCTGTCCTGTCGGTACCGTCTGTGAATCACGCTGCTCCCTTTTTGTTATGACCGACGTCGATTCAGCGTCGCCAAGTGCACTTGTAGCCAGAAACATGCGCATCCCTGCAGCTCGATAGTGTTCGCCGTCTAATCTCCGAAGAACGGGAAGGTTTTTGAGTCCGTACGTTGGGAAGAGATTTGAAGGTAGCCGCACTAGAACGTGCTCACTCACTTATAATAAATTTCAAAAAAGAATAAGCAACTAAGAGAAATCTTAATTCGCTATTCCCTCTATTTGGAATCCAGGTCACTTCTACAAATGAGTGAGATATCGCCGAATTTTCTTTTTTTTAAGTTCTCTCTGCTTCTAAAGGGATCTCAGTATTTCTTGGCTTTGGAAAACCACTTGACCTAGCGTAGTGCGCCAAACACAGACTGTATTTTCGGCGCAACCTGATAAAAATACTTAGGCAAACCCAAACAAGGACATGTGGGATGTACCCAAACTGAGCGTTGAATGAAACGTCTGAGTAGACCGTCGACTTCCGGACCCGCAGCGCAGCTGCTCCGGTTCCAATTCTAGAGCAACAAGTCTTCAAATGCTTGTTCTTCGTTTACTACTTGAAAACGAGGATTGGGGCTGCTGTTCTATACTGGGAAACGTAAAGAACCAAAATTCATCTCAACTTTGTTGTGTGATAATGCTCTGTCGTTAATTAGCTCTCTGTTTATTGGTCTGATTCATGGATTCTATCGTCTCTCTCCTCCCTACTGCTTAGTGCTGCTTCCTCGCCTGATATTCTGCTCCAGTTCTGCCACCAAGTAATTCTAAACTCCTGTATAACATTGATTAGGCATGTCTCAGGTGAATTTCTCTGGAAATGCTTCGTAATACGTCAAAGCTATCCTATAAAACTGTCACAAAGCTGCACTTTTTTAGCTACTGCAAAAATGACCGATAAAGCAACGTGACTTCACACACAACGTGGCTTGACACTACTGCCCATTTTTGCCTCCTTTCTCCATTTCTGTCAATTTTTGCCTTCAATTAAAAGGTAGCAGTACCTGAACGCACGCTTAACATATTGCATGCTTCTCCATACGAATATCCAAAAAAGGTTTAGTTTTATTTACGCTCACATACATACATCCAGCAGATTTCGTGGTATTGCCTTGCTCACAGGCGTTCTTGAATGCATTCCAATATTCGACTATTCGAGATGCTTTTGTAACAGTCGAACTTTAGAGGAAATAGAATCCTTTAGAAGGCGCGGATTTGGAAGAAGTTCCAAAAGACGTATTCGGATAAGTTTTTTCGCAGAAAGAATTGTGTGCATCAGAGCATGTAGAGTTATCTCCCGTTTCCGTTCAAGTTTGCCACATACTTTGGTTTGACTATTTCAGTCACGCTTTCGCTACTGACGTTAAATCCATTCATGAAGGTTCAGGATAACACGCAAATACTATCAATGGTTTTGTGCAACTCTATGTTTGTTCCGCATAGGAGATTTGCTCCTATCGACGGGAGTAATGTTAATCGCTAGGTAAAGATATCTCGTCCTCTCAAAGCAGAAGTTCCGTAAGATCGCTGCAGTACCACTACAAAGTTGGCTTACAAGAGTTCCAAAAGGACGCTATCATGAATTTGTGCTGGCAGCCGATCCATGAAGAAAAGCAGTGGCACGTAGGTCGAGATCTACAGTTTCTAGAAACATCTAGCGCAGTTCGCCGAGGCCGCCCTTTAGAGAGATCGATCGCAAGAGATTTTGAACTTTGGTCATGTCCATCTCGGCAAGGCCACTCCGAGATCGTCTAAACTATGGAAGAAGCTGCAAGCTCATCCTGTTGGAGGCAATTGCGAGGTTCTGCAACAGAAAACCAGCCCTTACAGTCTTCATTCTAGTCTTCATAATTCGGCATTCTACAAACGAGCTTTCTTACCTACAGTATCCAGCGGTAGGGTGGTGATCATTTCGATCTCCAATATGCCTTGGTCTCTGCACTGTTTCTCGACGTTTCATTACCCCCCTGTCGATACCACTAGGCGGTTTATCGGGCCCAGCACAGGGGATGAACAGTTACAATACTTTGTTCAGGATTCCTTTTAATGTCTAGTTTATTTCTATTTGATCCCGATCTCGCTTCTCTCGGAATTTTACTTATTGTTTTTGGAGACTTGTTGACTTGTCGTGGTGTTCTGTTGTAGTTTCGGGTAATTTTCAGTATTTCTCTTTGGCCAAAGTGGTGTTGTAATAAGACAAGATAGGTTGCTTAGAAGATTGTTGTATTTCTTCTATGATCCTTAATATACGTGAAATTATAACTGAACTTAGACGAAGGGAACTTTCCGGGGCATAGTATGTCTGAGGGTTTGTGCATTTTTTCCAACTAGTGTTTCCCTTTCTTTTATGAGCATTGAAGTGGGGTGAGTTAAGGTGTGGAGAAAGAAGAGAAGGATCTCGGAGAAAGTAAAGGCACCAAACCTCAGCTCCACTTCGCGCCAAAAAGACAAAATCCTGCGCTTCGATCGGATCCATACCACAACTAGATATTGAGTCGACTACGTTTCAGCGTTTTAATGAGTGCTTAATTGCAAAGCTCCATTCCTTTTCGAGAAATTTTTTTTATTCGACACACAAAAGGGATACTCTGAATATTTGTCTAGGAATGCTTTTTCTACCTCCCTTCGACATTGATCCTCTCACAAGTGCTATTGTTCATGATTGGTGAACAACATCTACTGATAGTTTCTTGAATGTTCCTCTTACTGAGTGAACGTTTGTTCTGAAATTAGTTTATAGGTGCACCTCCATGCTTGCTTTCATCGACACGACCTGCTCGGATGGTCACCTTTATACAAAAGGTATTAACTGATTTATTCCACTTTACAAGAAACACTTTAGAGCTTTCCACTAAGCTTGCTTGTTATCAAACGTGTCCTTCTTTTGCAGAGAAGCGGATCAATCGCTTTGCTGCTGTCGCTACTGTCGAGTAAGAAGCGATGAAGTTAGTGAGTGTTATTTGAGCAGAAGCTTACTTGAAGTTCCTTTCCCCGTTGTTTAATAAGAACTTTTTCAGTTTTGTTTTCGATGCTGCATTCTCAATTTTACCAAGCTCTCCTCCATCCATGAGAAAGACAACGAAATTTCGTGAGCATTCCTATCTTTCTTATTTCGTTGGATGTTAACGAACTCGCACATCATTTTGTGTCTGTAGCGAGATCCGGGAGATCACAAGAAGAGTGAAATCCTCTAAATCATCAAAGAATGGGATCCTTTTAGTTATTCTCGAAGTTGTATACTGCTTCTAAGGTAAAGAGCAGTAAAGAAGGGCGTATCTGTATGTATGTATGTATTGCGCCCCAGACGTCGAACTTGGGTAGTTAAACCTTTATTGCAACAAGCAACAATAAAGAACTGCATGCTGTAGCCCTTTACGCAGCGGGAAAAACAGCCGGACCGAGCTATCGAGTGATGTTAAATTTTATCCGATAGGATAGATCAGTCGATTGACAATGCTTTATATGTTACTATGATCGAAATGCAGTAATGAATTGAGAGACGTCTTTATGCTCGTCGCTTTTCAGTGATGTCGTTCATGGTAGGGCGATCAGTATCATGAGTGGTCGTCATGGCGTGGTCCAGTAGGTCCATTGATAGATTAAAACTATCAAACTAGCAGTGACTAGTGAGTTTGTGAAGAACAACATTATCCCCTCGGTTAGTTTGTTGGCAAACTACGACGTGTCATGTCGTCGATGGTGATGAAGGCGCATTGCTTCTCCTTCTGTGCTACAGCGATGATTTGCTAATTTGACCGACAGTAGCCTGACGGTTTTTTTTTTTTTTTTTGGTAGAGAGGCTTGGGTTAGAGGGAAATGGATTAAAATAGAATTTTTAAAAATTTAAAAAAAATTTAAAAAAAAATAAAAATAATCATAAAGACCGATTGTAGTATTTTATGATCTTAAACCTTGTTTCTTTGGTGCTAACGCGAGCGTGCATTTTAGGTCCAGCCATGGTTATCTTTGAGTGAACCTGATTTGGGATTGTGTTTCCTTGAGGAGAGTATGGAACTGTGAGGTGTTTGTCCTCGCAGTTCATCGTTTCTTTTGTTGGTAAGTCGCTGCCTGTGCAAGTAACAGTTGTCATTTGGAGGGAGTGGTACCAGCCTTGGAACCCGTCATTTCCTTGACTGTCGCAGAATTCTCTTTCTTTTGGTAGTGATCAGGAGTTTGGCGTCTACCATCGTAGAGGTCTGCGACAACCATATAGGTGTTGTGCATTATTTTGAACTAGATCCGTCATCAGCGAATGGGCAACCGATCTTGATTTTGTCGCAGAACACCTGATGTTCAAGTCTGCACAAATGTACTGAACCCAATTTTCTTTTTTGGGTGACAGATGGGTGCAAAACTGTAGAAGTGTAACGTAAAACTCTACAATAAGTCTACTAAGCGGTTTCGGTCGGAGTGCACTGCATAGGCTTATTTTACGAGATTCCTTTCCAAAAAATTACTTCATTGCCGTTGGAAATGAAGAGAAAGCAGAGCGTCAGCGTTGGATGAACTGCAGGAGAGCTGTCCATGATCCTCAGCTGGTCATGATATTTCGGCACGATTGGCTGCATGATGATTGTCGACATTTCATTTTTTGTCTTTGTTGAACTCCAACCGTATTTCTACATTAACGTTCTCCTTCTATGTCGAAATCTTCTTCTCGGACGTTGTCGACGAACACGACATGTACGATATAACAGGGAACCACTGCTCAAGTAAAAGTAACCGTGGCCAGGTCCTGCACAGCTTTCTATGGAGCTCATGATCCCTGAGTGCTTGTTCCTTTGAAATAGCTCAAGGATTTCGTGCGCCGTTCTTACATTTTGCACTTTTGATCGAGCGGATTCCAAAATTTAACAGTCGCTTTGCACCAATGACACTCTGGCTTGTGTTTCGAGTGAACATCAGAGACTGCCAATCGCAGATTAAGTGGAGA
The DNA here is from genome assembly GCF_031761385.1 of Necator americanus. NCBI lineage: Eukaryota > Metazoa > Nematoda > Chromadorea > Rhabditida > Ancylostomatidae > Necator > Necator americanus. The sequence continues at coordinate 31,193,875 of NC_087376.1, forward strand.
CCTGTCGAAAGAAGCTTGTGTAGAAGCAGAGTAACCGCGTATCTTATTGAGAAGCCGAGTGCACGCCTCTTGAATGTCGGTGTTTAACTTGAACATTTTCATGAATTCTAGGAAGCATTTTCTCTGTAATGTTGCTGCTGCGAGCACAGTTTCGTTTCCAAAGTGGACATGACGTCTTCCAGGGAAACGATGACTGATGCAGTTGCCACTGTCAACGTGATATTGGTAAGTAAAGTTCGTGAGATCTAATCGATGTAGTCTGATACACTGAATTTTTGTGGCTCCGTCTTGAGCAAAAAAAAAAGGTTTAACACATGCTCCTACGCACATTGACATTGTCAGGGACATGATGTTTATACATCCTGTACCACAGCAATTTTTCTTATTGTCACCGGAACGGGTCGCGTATACAATAGTGAGTGAACGATATCCTTCGGTGCAAACTACGTACTGGTCTCGCTTCTGGTTGACAACTTCATCGTTCACAAATGAATCGTTGTATTGCCAGTGGAGGACCCTATTATTGCATCCAGTAAGCAGAAAAACGTGAGCGCGGATAGAATCGTCGGCTGCAGCACAGTAGTAATGGTCCAGGCTTAATGGGTAGCTTTATGGTCCCCTACTCGTTATCGAAGGTAGCAATGATGCATTTCTTCTTGTGGAGAAGGACAAAAGTAAATGTTGTCAGACTCTACTGTCTGTTGTTTTCTCAACGAAATTTGTTTTGTTCTGAATTGACTGAAAAAATTGAAAAATTGAATTAAAGGATTGAATTTGTTCTTTTGGGAAAGAAGATCGAGTTGCATTCTCTGAGTGGTTCCATTGAGCAGCTATACTTCTCTTTCGCGTTGTCTGTTCTAGTGCTCAGTGCGGAAATTCGCGCAATATACATGCACTACCAGGAGTGATGAAGTTAGCTAGAAGTACAAATGTGTCTGCCTCCGGTGCACGGTTACCAGCTAGTTTTTATCTATGTGCAGTATATTTGTCTCTCGTAAATTGCTGAGGTTGATGTTGCGCCAAATTCACCAGCGCTTTTTCATCATTTAGTATGCAGGCGGTTCTCTTCTTGCGGCTGTCTGCAAGTTTGGAGCAGTAATTCCCCAAAGAGGCATGATTTGGATTATAACGACACGCTTGTAAGGCTCAGAAGCCACATTTTAGCTATTTTAGCTCAATGCACTTCGTTTTCAAATTAGTTGAAAGTAGCGGTCCCAACTGTTCGAAATACTTGATACGCATATTCAAGTACCATTGTCAAACCTTTGTCAAAAGTGGATTTACGGTGATTTTGTAAACGGAGTGTTTCGCTAATTTAATCGAAAGTTCGTAAAATGTCCCCCAAAACGTGAGGCGTATATTTGTCCGCTCAATCCTTCTTTATGCCATTATGTCTTGAAAGCAATTGACATTCGTCTGGTGTCTTCGAGAATTTGGTTCAACTGTAGAAACGGAGGACTATCGTCCAATATAAACATTCCCGGTACTCGTCAGCGGGCAAGGAATCTTCGAAGCGCTAAGAGAGGTTCCTCTGTTGATATATCTGTAATAATTTCAATGTGGATTAGTCTTGTCGTCGTACATGTGACTATTACTTAACTTAGTGATTGTTGTTCACTCCGTTATGTCGGCAAGCAGTGATCATGCGAAGACGAAGTAGGAGGTACTTTCCGTAGCAATATACGGGCATGGTATGGGCAAAAACTGCGTGAGTTTTGAGTGAGGCGATAAAATCTCTGGATGAAGAGCTTAGTGTATACAATACCAATATCTTCGCGGTTCATTGGTATCTAATATTTATCTCGCGGAGGAATTACTAAACTTTGACGCTGTTGAATCGATTTCTATTTTGCTGAATATCGCTTCAAAAGTCTTATATTCCTCGTTCACTTGCCGTTGCCCCAAAGGCAGCGTGTTAGCAAAACGACGATAGGAGATTTTCAGCTTTTCTTTGATGCTGCGTCTTCAATTATTTGAAGTTCTCATTCACCGAAGAGAAGGACAACCAAATTCAATATTCCAACTTCCAAATTTTGCTGGATGTCAACGAATTTCCAGGTGGGTACGCTGATATCGTTAATGTTAGGAGGCATTCGTGAGGAATGTGGTGCTGTAGCGTGTGCGCGGGAAAGAGAAGGGAGAGAGTGAGGATGAGAGTGAGAGTGGGAATGACTGAGAGGGCGCGAGAGAGAGGGGAGAGAGTGAGAGTGGGAGTGAGGGAGAGGGCGCGAGAGAGAGTGAGGAAGAGGGTGAGAGGGGAGAGAGTGAGGGTGAGTGTGAGGAAAAGGAGAAAGAGAGTGGAGAGGGTGGGGTGAGAGTGGGTATGAAGGAGAGAGCGCGAGGATGAGAAGGGAGAGAGTGGGAATGACTGAGAGGGCGCGAGAGAGAAGGGAGAAAGAGAGTGGAGAGAGTGAGGGTGGGAATGAGGGAGGGCGCGAGAGAGAGGGGAGAGAGTGAGAGTGGGAGTGAGGGAGAGGGCGCGAGAGAGAGTGAGGGAGAGGGTGAGAGGGGAGAGAGTGAGGGTGAGTGTGAGGAAAAGGAGAAAGAGAGTGGAGAGGGTGGGGTGAGAGTGAGAGTGGGTATGAAGGAGAGAGCGCGAGAGAGAGAGGAGAGAGTGAGAGGGCGCGAGGATGAGAAGGGAGAGAGTGGGAATGACTGAGAGGGCGCGAGAGAGAGAGGAGAGAGTGAGAGGGCGCGAGAGAGAAGGGAGAAAGAAAGTGGAGAGAGTGAGAGTGGGAATGAAAGAGAAGATGAAAGAGAGTGAGGGAGAGGGCGCGAGAGAGAGGGGAGAGAGTGAGAGTGGGTATGAAGGAGAGAGCGCGAGGATGAGAAGGGAGAGAGTGGGAATGACTGAGAGGGCGCGAGAGAGAAGGGAGAGAGTGGAGAGAGTGAGATTGAGAATGAGGGAGAGAGCACGAGAATGAGAAGGGAGAGAGTGAGAGTGAGAGTGGGAATGGGGAAGAGAGCACGAGAAAGATAAGAGAGGGAGTGAGGATGAGGGTGAGAGTGGGAGTGAGAGAGAGAAGAGAGAAATAGAAAGGAGAGAGTGGGAATGAGGGAGAGAGCGCGAGAGAGAAAGGAGAAAGAGAGTGGAGAGAGTGAGAGTGGGAATGAGTGAGAGGGCGCGAGAGAGAAAGGAGAAAGAGAGTGGAGAGAGTGAGAGTGGGAATGAAAGAGAGGGCGCGAGAGAGGGGAGAGATTGGGGGTGAGGGTGAGTGAGGGAGAGGGTGGGAATGAGGGAGGGCGCGAGAGAGAGTGGATTGAGGAGAGGGCGCGAGAGAGAGGGGAGAGGGAGTGGGTATGAGGGAAAGAGCGCGAGAGAGAGTGAGGAAGAGGGCGAGAGGGGAGAGAGTGAGGGTGAGTGTGAGGGTGAGAGTGGGAGAGAAGAGAGAAAGAGTGGAGAGAGTGAGATTGGGAATGAGGGAGAGAGCGCGAGGATGAGAAGGGAGAGAGTGGGAATGAGTGAGAGGGCGCGAGAGAAAGTGAGGTGAGAGTGGGAATGGGGAAGAGAGCACGAGACAGAGAAGGGAGAGAGTGAGAGTGAGAGTGGGAATGAGAGAGGGCGCGAGAGAGGGAAGAGAGGGAGAAGAGAGAAAGAGAAAGGAGAGAGTGGGGATGAGTGAGAGGGCGCGAGAGAGAGGGGAGAAAGAGAGTGGAGAGAGTGAGAGCGGGAGTGAGAGGGAGGGCGCGTGAGAAAGTGAGGGTGAGAGTGGGAGAGAGAAGAGGGCGCGAGAGAGGGAAGGGTGAGAGTGGGAATGGGGAAGAGAGCACGAGAAAGAGAAGGGAGAGAGTGAGATTGGGAATGAGTGAGAGGGCGCGAGAGAGAGAAGGGAAAGAGTGAGGGTGAGGCTGAGAGAGGGCGCGAGAGAAAGTGAGGGTGAGAGTGGGAATGGGGGAGAGAGCACGAGAAAGAGAAGGGAGAGAGTGAGAGTGGGAATGAGAGAGAGGGCGCGAGAGAGGGAAGAGAGGGAGTGAGGGTGGGAGTGAGAGAGAGCGCGAGAGAGAAGGAAGAAAGTGGAGAGGGTGAGGGTGAGAGTGAGAGTGGGAGTGAGAGAGAGGGGAGAGAGTGAGAGTGGGTATGAGGGAGAGAGCGCGAGAATGAGAAGGGGGAGAGTGGGAGTGAGAGAGGGCGCGAGAGAAAGTGAGGGTGAGAGTGAGAGTGGGAATGAGAGAGGGCGCGAGAGAGAGGGCGCGCGAGAGAGAAGGGAGAGAGTGAAAGTGGGAGCGAGAGAGAGAGAGAGAGGAGGAGGGAGAGAGTGGAGAGAGAGTGAGGGTGAGGGTGAGATTGAGAGAGAGGGCGCGAGAGAGGGAAGTGTGGGAGTGAGGGTGGGAGTGAGAGAGAGCGCGAGAGAGAAGGAAGAAAGTGGAGAGGGTGAGGGTGAGGGGTGAGAGAGGTGGGAGTGAGAGAGAGAGGGAGAGAGTGAGAGTGGGAGAGAGAGAGAGGAGAGTGAGAGCGGCGAGAATGAGAGAGTGAGGGGAGGAGAGTGGGAGTGAGAGAGGGCGCGAGAGAAAGTGAGGGTGAGAGTGAGAGTGGGAATGAGAGAGGGCGCGAGAGAGAGGGCGCGCGAGAGAGAAGGGAGAGAGTGAAAGTGGGAGCGAGAGAGAGGAGGGAGAAAGAGAGTGGAGAGAGTGAGGGTGAGAGTGGGAATGAGAGAGAGGGCGCGAGAGAGAGAAGGTGGAGAGTGAGGGCGCGGGAAAGAGAAGGTGGAGAGTGATGGCGCGAGAAAGAGAAGGGAGAGAGCGAGGGTGGGAGTGGGGATGAGAGAGAGGGCGCGAGGAAAAGGAAGTAGAGAACGAAGGAAGGAGTATGAACTAGTGAGCGAAAGGGAATAACTCGTCAAATGAGGAGGGCGGAAGAGAAAGGTATGGTAAGAGAGACTCAGGAGGAGATTGAGCGAGGAAAAGAGGTGGGAAGAGGTGAAATACCATGTGTGAGAGAAGAAGTACGTTATCCAGATAGAGTGTTATCTAGAGTGCGACTGAAAGTAATTGAGGGAATGGTAGAACTCGCCAAATACAAACACAGCTTGAAAAACAAATACTCACAGAAACCCTACCTGTTCTGTCTTCTTAGATGTAGTATTTAAATTGTTCGAGAATAATTAAAAAGATACTTTTTTCAGGATTTAGAGAATTCCACCCTTCCTCATATGAAGGACTAAGAAAGGAAGGATCGATCTGTAGATGGAGCTGGATCATTCTTTCGTGGGAAAAATGCACGGAATTTGTATATTAGAAATAAAAGTCATAGCATTACGACATCCTTGCACCACATGCCACATCTACGAATGTCTCTCAAATCCCTACCGAAGCAAAAGTTCTCCCGGATCTCGCTACAGACACAAAATGATGTGCGAGTTCGTTAACATCCAACAAAATAAGAAAGATAGGAATACTCACGAAATTTCGTTGTCTCTCTCATGGATGGAGGAGAGCTTGGTAAAATGGAGAATGCAGCATCGAAAACAAAACTGAAAAAGTTCTTATTAAACAACGGGGAAAGGAACTTCAAGTAAGCTTCTGCTCAAATAACACTCACTAACTTCATCGCTTCTTACTCGACAGTAGCGACAGTAGCAAAGCGATTGATCCGCTTCTCTGCAAAAGAAGGACACGTTTGATAACAAGCAAGCTTAGTGGAAAGCTCTAAAGTGATTGCTGTAAAGTGGAATAAATCACTTAATACCTTTTGTATGAAGGTGACCATCCGAGCAGGTCGTGTCGATGAAAGCAAGCATGGAGGTGCACCTATAAACTAATTTCAGAACAAACGTTCACTAAGTAAGAGGAACATTCTAGAAACTATTAATAGATGTTATTCACCAATCATAATTAATAGCAGTTGTGAGAGGATCAATGTCGAAGGGAGATAGAAAAAGTATTCTTAGACAAATATTCAGAGTATCCCTTACGTATGTCGAATAAAAAATAATTTTCTCGAAAAGGAATGGAGCTTTGCAATTAAGCACTCATTAAAACGCTGAAACGTAGTCAACTCGATATCTAGTCGTGATCTGGATCCGATCGAAGCGTAGAATTTTGTCTTTTCGGCGCGAAGTGGAGCTGAGGTTTGGTGCCTTTACTTTCTCCGAGATCCTTCTCTTCTTTCTCCTCACCTTAACTCACCTCACTTCAATGGACATAAAAGAGAGCGAAACACTAGTTGGAAAAAATGCACAACCCCTCAGACATACTATGCCCCGGAAAGTTTCCTTCGTCTAACTTAAGTTATAATTACACGTATATTAGGGATCAAAAATGGAACAATCTTCTAAGCAACCTATGTTGTCTCACTATAACACCACTTTGGCCAAAGAGAAATACTGAAAATTACCCGAGACTACAACAGAACACCACGACAAGTCAACAAGTCTCCAAAAACAATAAGTAAAATTCCGAGAGAAGCGAGACCGGGATCAAATAGAAATAAACTAGACGTTAAGAGGAATCCTGAACAAAGTAACTGTTTATAACCTGTGCTGGGCCCGATAAACCGCCTAGTGGTATCGACCGGGGGGTAGTGAAACGTCGAGAAACAGTGCAGAGACCAAGGCATATTGGAGATCGAAATGATCACCACCCTACCGCTGGATACTGTAGGTAAGAAAGCTCGTTTGTAGAATGCCGAATTACGAAGACTAGAATGAAGACTGTAAGGGCTGGTTTCTGTTGCAGAACCTCGCAATTGCCTCCAACAGGATGAGCTTGCAGCTTCTTCCATAGTTTAGACGATCTCGGGGCGGCCTTGCCGAGATGGACATGACCGAAGTTCAAAATCTCTTGCGATCGATCTCTCTAAAGGGCGGCCTCGGCGAACTGCGCTAGATGTTTCTAGAAACTGTAGATCTCGACCTACGTGCCACTGCTTTTCTTCATGGATCGGGTGCCAGCACAAATTCATGATAGCGTCCTTTTGGAACTCTTGGAAGCCAACTTTGTAGTGGTACTGCAGCGATCTTACGGAACTTCTGCTTTGAGAGGACGAGATATCTTTACCTAGAGATTAACATTACTCCCGTCGATAGGAGCAAATCTCCTATGCGGAACAAACATAGAGTTGCACAAAACCATTGATAGTATTTGCGTGTTATCCTGAACCTTCATGAATGGATTTAACGTCAGTAGCGAAAGCGTGACTGAAATAGTCAAACCAAAGTATGTGGCAAACTTGAACGGAAACGGGAGATAACTCTACATGTTCTGATGCGCACAATTCTTTCTGCGAAAAAACTTGTACGAATACGTTTTTTGGAACTTTTTCCAAATCCGCGCCTTCTAAAGGATTCTATTTCCTCTAAAGTTCGACTGTTACAAAAGCATGGTTTTCGAACAAGTTCGAACATTCTGAAGGAACTTTTCTCGAATAGTCGAATATTGGAATGCATTCATGAACGCCTGTGAGCAAAGCAGTACCACGAAATCTGCTGGATGTATGTATGTGAGCGTGAATAAAACTAAACCTTTTTTGGATACTCGTATGGAGAAGCATGCAATATGTTAAGCGTGCGTTCAGGTACTGCTACCTTTTAATTGAAGGTAAAAATTGACAGAAATGAAGAAATGAGGCAAAAAATGCAGGCAAAAATTGTTACTCGATGTCATTTTAAAGATATACGGAAGCTTGAAATTTACACAGCTGCTCGAATAGGGTCTCAGAGCGTGCTTCCTATGCTGAGACAATCTTGCAAAATGTCCAAGTTTTATTGAAAGTGACTTCCGTCTTCTGGTCAGAATTCGTGGGACAACAGTTGAGTGTTCTTCCCTGAGGGTTCCATGGATGCATGGCTCAAAAGTCCTTCCGGAATTACGAGAAAATAAGGACGTGATATCGAAAACGTAGGGGGAATGGTAGAGCTGATGCAGAACATTAGGCAAGAAAACAGCGCTATGCAAGAGGGAGGAGAGAGACGATAGAATCCACGAATTAGGCCAATCAGCGGAGTGCTTCTTACGATAAAGGATTGCTACCCACAAAGTAGAGATGAATTTTGGCTCTCTACCTTTCGCAGTATAGAAAGTCAATCTTAATTGGTTTACAAGTTGTAAACGAAAAACATGCGCATAAAGTCGTTTTATTCTGCAGGGTGGCGAAAAAATTGGGGCGCGTATCTTCTTGGTGATTTCTGAAGTGAGATTTAGTTAGAAATGTATTTGATCTTCTTTTAAAATATAAAGGATAAAGTGCATTCAATCCGTCTAGAATGCGCCATCACATTCACTTCTTCATTACTAGCCTAGTTGAGTTGCGGGGGCTAACCGAATCCTGCAGGTACGTTTTTGTTAACTTTTTCTTTGGAAATCTCTTATTTTAGGCTCAATGAAGGTTTGTCCTAATCGAGAAGAGATCACTCGCTTAGCGACAAGTGGAATGAAATTAATAGCAATCGCCCGTCGACTCAAGAGTCCACTTCGAACTGTCCAAAAGGTTATTAAACAATGGAAAAATCATGGAAACATTGATGACAAATCAAAATAATGTCGTCCAAAGACTCAACTTGCGTTAAAGAAAAGCGTCCAGAGGAATACTGGCACCAGCCTCAACAAAATGGTTCAAGACCTGGTTATTTCTCGAAAATTTCTTCAGATGATGGCCTTGTAATGAGCTAGGACTCGCGAGTTATCGCAGGAAAGAAACGGAAGAATAAACTCAGGGAACTCTTTAATCTTCGCAGATGTTTTGTGGTCGAAAGAATGAAGATTTCACGAAGTAATGAGTAGGTCTTTACCCTAGAAGTGGCTACGAACTCCAAAATCATCGATAGCTTCTGAGCCCTAAATGAAAAGTTTCCATAAGGAGTCTTTCTCCAAAAAATTTTGGTGGTATTTAACGGCGTCAGGTGAAGTGGGGTGAAGGCGTGAGGTGAGGTGAAGTGAATTTTTTGTCCGAAAAACGTCAAAATCAATGCTTAAACCTATTGAACTGGGACACACGACAAAGCTATGTTGCATTGGTAACAAAGCCAGAAGGATTTCCGAGTCCTCTATTCTTGGAAGCTCGGGATTTGGGAACTAGATTTATATTTTCTTGTTATGCCAACAGGGTTTCGTCGAGACCATATTATTCACCTGACGTTTAGACAACCTCCTCTTTATCAAAAGCCGAAAGTGGTTCTTCTTTGATGCTATGCATATCTTATCAGACTCCTCCTTTCTTCTTGCCAATCCCGACATCGTTACCGCTCTTACAGATGGTCACCAAAAGCGAATGAGATCTATGCACTGCTGTCTTAAGTACTGATCTCGGTTACTTGAGAAACTTACGGCAAAATTGTAAGATGATGTATCAACATCCCGAACGACAGCATGAAGTGACACCTGGTTCGACTCTACGATAGTTAGCGTCTAGCGGAGTGTTGCGTTGTTTTCGCATTGAGTAAGACTGAAGATTGCACTACTATCAGAGTCATCTACCAGACAGAATGCCTTACGTGCACTTCCATTTATATTGAAGAAACTGGAAGAATGGTGTGCCTGCATATCAAAGAACATTTGGCTTGTAAAAGGCGTGCAAGTACGATGACACCATTTGGGCCCCATAGGAATGAGAAAAATGATGGAAGTGAGTTTGATATAAAGTGTACGATATTAGCTTATGAGAAAGAAATATCTGCTGGCAAGGTTTTGGAACCATTTTTGGATACGAATAATAAAAATGAGTACTTATCATCTTATTGTCTTATCTTTATTCCGTTCGCAACACTCTGTGAGCTACAAGATTGCCCCACATGCAGTTCCTTGACACCATCCAGATCTCAGTGCTTAGAGATATCACACAAGAAAAGACGAAGAGCATATTCGCTTTAATGAAAATCTATAAGAACACGAAGGTTCACGGGCCTGTTAGTTGGTGAGAATGATCAGTTTGTTTTCCTTTTGGGGTCCTTGCGTGGTGTACTTGGAACGATATCGAGGCCTACCAAGGAGAGAGGAGGAGTTTGATAGGATATGCATAGTATCAAACACTTCGAACCATTTTCAGAGGTTCGAAATGTGCAAATAAATAGATAAGCCATAAATAAAGTTTCACCAAAACCACGTTGGCATAAGAAGAAAACATAAATAATCTACCAACAGGAAAGAAAATCGGATCATACTTTACGAATTCAATCCGTTAGACTTTTCAACTTGAGGATTCCTAAAGGAACAGTTAAGGAGCAAAAAGGATAAATTCGAATCTATCATGACCCACACACCTTCGGTGGGTCGCTGAATCTGTGAAGAAGTGTTTTCAGCTCGTTTCAAAGCCAATGGATGCCATCTTGAGAAATTTTTGTAAAAGTTGTTAGTTATGATACATCTTGCAGATTGAATAGGCTTTGATCTAATTAATTGATACTTTGAAAAGAAAAATCTGGGAAACTCCTGCGCTCGTACTTCCTCCCACCTTGTAGAAACAGTACTGGAGCAGTTACGCAGCGGTGCGGAGATCAACGGTCTACTAAGACAATTCATACACTCACTCACTCTAGATACATATTACATGTACTTGTTCGGGTTTGCCCAAGTATTTTTTGTCAGGTTGCACTGAAAATGAATTCTGTATTTGGGGCACTACAATTGGCGTACAACAAGCGTGTAGTCGGGAAGAGACCCTCCTGATAACGGCCTCCTCCATAAAAGACCCTCCAGAAAACGACTCCTTCTTTCTCATTCTTTCTAGCTTAGCCGCTCGCATAGCAATGAAGAATTTGTTATAATAAACAGAAATGAAGAATCAAATTGGAGGGTTAATTGATAAATCAAATAATATAATATAACAAAAGGGCGGGTGTAGGTAGCGGTTAGAGGTTCCGCTTCTTGCACGATCGGAGGTTCGAATCCGCCCTAGTGCTCAGCAAGCCTTTCATCCCGACAGACAGATTAGTGCCAGACTTGTCGGGGAGGATAAAAACACTGACTTGACACATCAGCTAGCCATCGGAAGTCATTGTATAGGCCAGTTACACGTTCGTAAACCTCAAACGATTCTGAATTGAAGTGAACGTGGGGACGCATCCCAAGCGGATTGATTAACGTCAGAAACTTTATCCTTTAACTTCTAATATAGCAAATATTAATTAACAATGCTACAATGGATATTAATATAAAGTGCCGCAAGTACAATAAAAATATATAGTATAATATAGACGCTTCTGATAACTCACTGTAAGGATTAGAAGTGGTCAGTATATATGTGGACATATAAGTTGAAAAGATGAGGAAGCTCTCAAATTGTATTTGTTTTAAAGCACGTTTTAGAATGAATTGCGCACCATTTTCTGCTATTTAAAAACAATTTTAGTCATCGATAATAGTAACGAACACTTGAGAGTTCGATCCCTGCCGGAATCTTGATTTTTGCAAAACCGAAAAAAAGTTACCGAGAAGAATATTTCACCTGCAGTTTTCCTGAAATTGTATTTAGAGCACTGTTCGCCCCATACGGATGTTATTTAGAGGTCATTTTAGCGATTAGAACCAGGCTCTGATTGGAAATTACTGCTGGACTGGTCGGACTTTAGTAGCTTGAAATAAATGTGAACAACGGACTACAGAAGAGACGGAATAAGACAAAGGTGGTTGCTTTTGTAAAGGAAGACTTCCATTATAAAAAGGTTAAAATACCTTTTTTTCTCTACTTTTTCTCTACTAGCTTTTGAGAAAACAAAAACTACCTGGAAGAGAGCACAAATGATTTATGATAGCGAAAATCTTCCTCTATAACATGCTTCAAACCAAATTGGTCTTTATAAAAAAAGAGCTGAGTTGTAGGACTTTGTTTGAAGTGATACAGATTTTGTTGCGTTGCCGATAATCTGAGATTTCGCACTTTTTCCCCGGAGCGAGATTACGGTAGCGTCTTTGAGAAATTCGATGCCATATTTTGATAGAGCATCAAGGAGAACCATTGACTGCAGATTTTGGTCTCTGAAGATGTTCTGGTTCTCTCAAAAGCTAGTTGAGAAAAACTCGAAAAATTGAGGCAGAATTTAGGATTTTTTCAGCTAGGTTTCAAAAGAACTAGGGAAGTTAGAAGCACCAAAATTTGCTCAAATATAGAAGACATCTCTCTCTCTATAAATCGCAGCTTTGTTGCATGAAATTCACTTCGAGCGCCGATACTCAGAAACTCATGGAGTCTTCTCTGTACTAGTTTTATCCCTAATCGCGCCCGTAGATGTCTTTTTTTTTGCTCAATAACAGCATCGAAGTTGTTTTTTCGAGTGATATAAATTCGTCACTGTCGGATCGGAAATGTGCTCTATGGGTACTGGATACTCACTCTTTGATTCCGTCTATCATACTCAATATTTTCCAGTGTCTTGCTGAAACCTTTTTTGAAACAACTCAGTTAAAAGCAAGGCCACAAGGCTTCGTTCAGAATGCATTATATAATTTACACTCTTTTTCTTGCCTTCGTACTCATGACACCTCGCATTTATCCTAATCTGGATGTCCTTTACATACTTAGTATTTTCTCAAACTAGTCCCGAAACAAAAGATGTGAAATTATACCAGCAAAATCTTAAAAAAATACTTTACGCCACCTATTTTTCTAACATTTTGCATCCCTTAATATGAGTTCACTTAAAATCGAAAATCCCCTCGTTTTTTTTCTCCTTGCTCTCATCATTTTTTTCTCCTCTGCTAACTATCCTTACGAACCCCTTCTTCCCCGACATCCCTCTGACGACCCCTCTTGAGAAATTCTTAACGCACGCTTGAACCTGTCCAGCGATATTTCACTCATCTGCAGACGTGATCTGGATTGCCAATGAAGGGAATAACAGATCAAGATTTGTCCTAGTCTTAGTTGCTTGTTCATTTCTGAAAATTATTACGAGTGAGTGAGTGAGTGAGCACGTTCTAGTGCGGCTACCTTCAAATCTCTTCTCAACGTACGGACTCAAAAATCTTCCCGTTCTTCGGAGATTAGACGGAGAACACTATCGAGCTGCAGGGATGCGCATGTTTCTGGCTACAAGTGCACTTGGCGACGCTGAATCGACGTCGGTCATAACAAAAAGGGAGCAGCGTGATTCACAGACGGTACCGACAGGACAGAAATGTCGTATTTGATGTATGAGAAACCCACACCTTTACTCATGTTCGGATGCGGTGACACGTTCCATTTAAATGTCGAAAAGCAGATGTTCCTACTGGGACGAATGTGAACTCTGCTGAACAAGCGAAGCGAAAAGCAAAATCCGCTCCAGCGTTTGGGATATAGAAGTGCTGACAAAGCTAGTCCTCTGCAGAAATCTCCAGTATTAATAAACCTTACACTCTTCGCATTCCACGTGAGCACTTTCAGAGAAAAATAAACGTTTTTGCGTTTTGAAATGACGTCACCTATTTTTCAGGTTTCTTTGTTAACTGTTAATTATTACATTATTTACAATTACATTTGCAACAGTTTCGCGTGTAAAGGTTCGGCACGTGTTCAGCGGTGAAAATCAATTATTGATCCATCTCAGCTCAAATTATCTTTGGATTAATTTTAACAATAATTGACAATAAGCACAAAAGTATACCCAGAAAGTAACAAGAAGACCCCTACAAGAACGAATTTTTTCGAACACGAACTAAAATTGTGAGTAAAAATACGAAAGCTCATACCACTAAGAATGAAGAAAAAATTTTTTTAAAATCTTTCTAGGTGCAGTTTGAAAAAAGGCTTACAAACAAGTAGAACTATAATTTGCCTAGTTATCACTTCTTCGTTCCGAGGATTTGCAGGGATTTCGCGGGAAAACTTTGAACAAAGAACAAATGCGCCTCAATTCAGAGGAATCGGTGAATACGGATAGCCCTCCTGATAGCACGCAACAGCGCACACTTCTACCCCCGCGTACCGTTGTTCAGCAAGAAGATTTTATAATGCGACGAGACTTATCGACCTCTAGCAATTCACACAGTGCTGAGGGGCCCGAAACCTGCTAACTCGCTGATACGGAAAAAGTACAACGGAACGGAAGCCAACTGAGTATCGTTGAACTAGCCAAACATTAGCTAAACGTCAGCTATATTTTATCCTGAAACTAATCTTCTGCTCGCTACGGTGAAACATCACCACTTTTCCGGACCGACGAATAAATCCTCGCCGCGAAGCTTGACCGAGAAGTGGGCGGGGCGAGACTACGGTATCGTGCTTCGTGCATCCCAAATCCGCTTTACACATCAGCATACATGATAGGCGTAATGCAGAGGTAAGTGAACCTCAATTTTTTTAGCATTTAATTGAGTTGCAAGTGGTCAGTATAGTAAATTACAATCATCAAAGAGTGAAAAAATTCCTCCGGAAGGATTTACGCAGCAGACTTTTCAAACATGGCTTGTAAGCGTAGTACGAATATTTACGCAAAAATAAGTAAAATGAAGTAAATCCCAGTGAAATTTCATTGCCCGTTCACTCATCACTTGATGTTTGCACACATCTTCACAAGAAATACTTTTAAGAACTGTTTTTATAGGTATTTTTGTGCATCGTATCTCATACCTAATATGTATTAGTCTTTTAGAATGTATAAAAAAAAGCACTAGAAACATGTTTCTCAAAGAAGTGTGATAAAAATGTTGAAAACACAAAAAAAAAATGAAACCAAGCACTTCGTCGCTAATAATGATTTACACCGCGGTGAAATAATTACGTAAATCAATGGTGGTTTCCGCATTGCAGGACATTTTCCGTCTAATCGCTACAACGTTTTTTTGATCGAGTGAGTCTCATACCGTAACCGAAAATAGTTCGTAACGCTCCCTTCTCCAACCATCGAAATCTCACACAGAACGGATAACGTTTGCGACTTGTCCTGTCCAGAATTTCAGAATAAAAGTGGTGAGTGTCATCGAATTAAATTGACGAAGCATTACTTCATAATATCACCTCAAGAAGAGGACCACTGCTGCTTCTTTGCAAACATGCAAGCTTTGCACTTTTCTGAAGCGAATCACATAATTTTGACACCTTTGTGGAATAAGTGTTTCCTCTTCTTGATACTTCTTTGAACTCTCATCTGCATGTCATCGGGATCGCCATAAGAGAGCGCGAAAAACGCAAGATGACCCATCGTTATAGTATCTCCTCTCATGTCCGTCAGTGTTTGTCTTGAATGCTTATTCAGAAGGCTACCGACAAAATATAAGCATGAAATTGTCAGTTCTAAGATTTGCGAATGCGTCTATTTAAGGGATAGCGCGAAATTTGCGGTGATTAAAGGCTGACGAAGACGACAACGTGTCGGAAAGATTCCAGAGGCAATTATCACCAGATATTGATTCTCAATTGAAAGTATCATGTCACTATCATCACATTCGCTGTAGTTTCTTTTTGTTTCAAGTAAATCTCTTGACACATCCAACTGAATGGCACTGAATGGCGTCGGAATACCCTACTGTTGCAGTCGTATCCTACAACACCAGTTCGCGTCTAAGGATCCGATGAGTTACTCCGTCGATTACCGCTAGACTTCCTGGGAAAGGGAAAAACGGACTTATGATATACAGAAGCCAATGATTTCAATTATGCTTCTAGAATTTGGTTTTGTCGAGTGTGTGTGCTGAAAACCGGGAGGTTTCGCCAACCTCCATAATCACTTTCATACTTCCAAAGAACGAAAACGTGTTTCTAGTATTCGCGCTTATTTCTCAAAATTGAATAAAATGTCTAACATATTTGTAATCAAGAAGTCATTTTGAAGATTTATGTGCCTCACATCACATGTGTATTCGAGATTTCTTGTGATTCGAAATTTACAAAACTGCCACACACTGAAAGTCGATAAGAAAAAGATGTGCATTCTCAGCTGGAGAAAACATAAAATCAAAAGTGCACGGCGTTGATCAATCCCTATGGGGATGTACCTACGCGTTCCACTTCAATTCAGAGCCGTTTGAGGTTTATGAACGCACGTACAGCCTTAGAATGGCAAGCCTGGAACCAATTTGTCAGCATCAAAGGAATAAAAGGTTTGGTTAGGACTGGGGAGGTTTCGAATCAACGATTGATCGTGGCTGCTCCACGCCCACCCTGTCGAAAAGCACCAGGGGAATTTCCCTGCGAACTATTTGCTATATGCAATGCTTCAAAATTCGAGTTTCTTTTTCATATATTATGCTTATATTAATATGCTTATATATTTGCTTCGTTCACCTATTGTCTAACTTACAACTTTGCTCTATTTCGTTATTTGTCCAATCTTTGATAAGCTGCAGCAACGATTTACAGTGAATGTTTAAGTTTCACAACTTGATACTTGCTTAGAACGCTTTTATTTAGAAGTTAAGAGCCATAGTTTGCTTGCTAACATTGGATAACAGCTGGTCATGGTTTCTGGAATTGGAGGATATTTGGATGTATGTGAATCTTTCCATAAAAACGTGATTTCCACAACCTCCACAAATAATTTTCGTATTTGAGATAGTCAATTTTTTCCCACAGAGAAACAATCTTTCGAACGTTATCGAATTCAACAATGATTGCAAGATCCACAATTTCTCAAATTCGTCATCGTTCATTTATATCCAGACATAATGGTGTGTTCGTGGCGCAGAATCGCCTAGCTGAGGTGTGAGATCCCCATGAAAGCACCGCGGTAGCCATAGCACGCGTGCCAGGTGGGTGTGCTGGGAGGCCGGAATAGCGGGAGAAATTTTGGACCAGATCGATTTGAACTTAACATCATTCGAAAAATCGTACGTTTGTAGGAAAAACTCGCCATTCTTAATGGGAAAAAAAGTTTGTGGAGGCCGTGAAAATGATGTTTTCGCGTAAGCAGCCGAAAATTTCCTCCAATGCTCGAAAACCGTGATCAATTGTCATAGCACCTAGTTGTGATATTTAAACATTAATTGTAAGCCCTTGACAGTCCAAAGATTGGAACAAATAATAAAATTTAGCAAAAATTCAAGTTTGACATTGAGAAAACCAAGCGCATTCCTTAATAAAAACTTACGATTTGAGCAAACAGTGCTCTGAAAAAATTTCCTAGTAATTTTTCTACAGCTCAGAATATTACACCTTTTCATTAGCTCCACTGTGGCACTTCCGCCGATTTTTGAGAGTAACTGGAATCTGTAATTCACACATGATATGCGATACGATGTGTTCAGAATGATCTTCTTATTACAATACAAATATTAAACACATTTTCATTCCACGCAACTAAATTCTGGAAGCATAATTGAAATCGGGGGCTTCTGAGCTATCCATAGATGGGTCCAAAACCCATTTTGCCTAAGGATTCCGACAGATCAAACAATCGGAATCCTCGGGACAAATGTGAACGCATTCAGCGATAAAAGCGGTTGCTTGATGAAGTGGAGACAGTCACCGAAGGCAGTACCGAACAGGCATCGACTTTCATAAATGATGGGATTGTACAATGGGGGAAAAGAACAAAGAAGATATCCAAAAGATGTACTAGCTCGTATATCTGTCGATCTGATAAATTTCAAAGGAAAAGAAATAGAAATCCTAGTAAAATAAATTACTCGCGGACATCTCTGCTGAATACATACTATCTCACCTTGAGATTGTGATATATAACTATCAACTTCTTAATCCTTGTTAATTAAGCGAAAGCTAGGGCAACAGAACCTCAACTCTTAAAGACAGGTAACCGATGTTATCTGATCTCGCACATAGACGTAGGAAAATTTCCAACTATTTAAGGAAAAATCTTTTCGAAGTGGTGTTACAAATGGTTCGGTTATTTCCTCTCATACCCTTTTAATGAGAATTACGGCTCAAAATAGATCGCAGTTTTTTTTTAAACAAGAAGATGAATAAATTAAAATCATCACTTCACGAATCAGAGGGGGTACGGATTTCAGGTGGAACTATTCGTATACGGGATCGTAGATTATTGAGAGAAGGGTGATTCCGTCCATTTCTTCCTAACTGCCGTAAAAAAAAGGCCCAGAAGATATGGCTTCGGGCGTTCCGGCGCGCTATTTTCTACAACGAGAAGGTTTGGAGCGCGCCAGCCCTGTGCGGCGCCGCATCTTCCAGGCCGTTTTTTACGGCCATTAGGAAGAAATGGACGGAATCACCCCCCTCTCCATAATCTTCTATGCCTTATATGAATACTCCACCTGAAATTCGTACCACCTCAGACCCGTGGGGTGATGCCTTTAACGAAACATCCCATTTTATTTCTACAAGAACGCAGAAAAATCCGTTGAAATGAAAAAAAAACGCATCATTTGTAGATTACCTGGTTTTTTTTTTAAATTGTGAATATATTGACGGAAAATGTCTTCGTTCATTTCAATGTAAAAGAGTTAAGAGTACACCACTAATAGTTCGGACTAAACTAGTAACAACAGTGCTAGTAAAAATTGCTTGCTTCGATCTAACTACTATTTGCTAACAACAATTGTTTTTATATCTAACTACTATTTGGTATTTTTAATATAACGCTGGCTAGATAGATTGGAGCACTCAAACGCTCAATACTAGGACTGTTCGTTCAGTGAAGTTGTACATCCTGGATAATTAATTCATGAATTACGAAAGGAAACCTGCCTGTCGCTGCATCCTTGTTCCTTCCCATCAAATAAATATTCTTGACAATTTTATTTGTCCAGGGAAATACTGGAGCAGGTTAAAGATGCAAGATGACCCGCATTGAGTCCTGAAAAAGAGGTTGCTTTTTCTATAAGGCTACAGAGTTGTGCCAAGAAAGGAGTGAAATGTCACAACTTAGCAACAAAAAGCCAAAAACACTCACCGAATCCTGGAATCAACCGCTACTGCAACAGAACGCGATCGAAGTGTTGGTGCAAGATTGTGTTTGCCCGGACAGCAAGGAGAAACGGCTTTGCCGATAGCATCGATCCCAGTTTGATCTGCTGCTTCCTCTTAAAGTTACCAGAATTCTTTACGGATACAACTTAATTTTGAAGAAAACTGCATTTTATATCTTAAGTGAAGTACTCCTCCTACTGTACCGCTTGTTTAATCTTACATTTTTGTTTTCTATTTGCAAGTATGGTAGATGACAGAGGATGGCAAGTCGATTTTGCAGTGACCTACCGAGAGGCGCCTTGGGTGGCCGATACGTTGTAGGTGGATGATCGATAGCCTAAGAACATGATCATCAGTCTGCAGGAACTACCTGGATTTGAAACGATTACAAATTTTGGGGGACTATTTTAGAATCCTATCCACTCTTGAGGAATAGTCGTTCTGACCTCGGCACCAGATCTCCGATGAAAACCCCTAACACAAGTTAAAAGGTAAAAAGATACAGAAAGCATGTTCCGCATTTTCGCTTCTATTCTTGAGAACTACGTCCTAAACCCACGTAGTCGTTTGAGAAAAAAAAAACAACATCGGAGATTTCTAGGAACGCTAAAATCAACATGAAGATCTTGAAAGAAGAGTGAAAGGTGAGGAAACGGAAATATTAAAAAAAGCCATACACTCATTACGAAGTATCGTAGCATTCATCGAATAAGTTACAATGATTAACTCGATTGAAATAATTTTAACGACTTCGGGAAAATTACTCGAACTTTTGCATCTGTGCAAATTCTGAAATGTTGATACTGTAGTGTAAACTTCTTCTGTAAGATCTAGAATTTTTCGCTCCAAAATTTCGAAGAAATGGAACTAAAGTCTTATCAGTTATGGTTTTGCCACTTGAAGACTATTCTTTCCAAACAAATACGCATTCAGAATAACAGAACGGTTAAACAACAGAAATACAAGCCTTCAACAGTGATGTTGTCCTAATCCTTTGGATTATTAATAGCTTTTAATGGCAGTCAATTGTGCATAATTAGCTGGATACATGCATGAAACTGAAGTCAAATAGACGATATTTGCATCGAATTTTACTTGAAAATAGTTCATGGATTGATGAAGCCAAATCGATTTATCACGTCCTCAGGAATGCAACAGATTCCTGGTTTTTCTTCGCTCTACGAACACATTGTTAGAATCTCATTTTACAAATCATATTGGGATCACCTTTTAAATTATCGTCGACGTAATCAAATAGTAATGAATTTTGAGCAGAAGTTCTGCCTTCTAATTTGAGGTTAGAGTCTAAATAAATCTACAAAGTAGAGTAGAGAACATCTACAAAGTTCTACTCATCACGGTAGTACATATGTAAATATCTCCTTTTGTTGCGAATACGGTATTAAAACTGTTTGCGTCCAGTTTAGAGAGGTGTGCTACTGTGATAAAAAATAGTAGGGCTGTTCCATTTAAAAATCCCGAGTTTAACCAAATGCATTTTTTTCTTATGTTGGCACAACTTTTGCAGACATCTGTGTCCAATTTTATGACAGTATCGTCAGTTCTTGTTAAGTTACGCTTGTTGACGTTTATCTTCAAAAGTCCATGTATGCTCCGATGCGCCATCTCATACGGCTTTGGTTGTTCGCGACTTCTTCATCAAAAATCCTACTCATATCGTTCCGCAACTCCCCTACTCACCTGATTTGGCTCCGTCTGACTTTCTGGCTGTTCTCGTAACTAAAAAAACCATTTCATGGTTCTCGTTTTGACTCCATAGAGGAGGTAAAAGCGGCATTGAAGAAGGCCATCGCGGAAATCGAGTGTAACAAATGTTTCGAAGATTGAAAAAAACGTAGGAATAAGTGTATTGCCACCGAAAGGGAGTACTTCTAAGAAGGTGAAATAAATTTTGAAGAATAACATACTGTTCTTGTTTTATTTGAAAAGAAAAATTTACTACTTTTTGATCACAGTAGTATTTTCACATGGTAGACGCTTGGCTACAGCTGTGAGGCCTAGTGAGAGGAGTGAAAGAGTTATCAGGATTGGCCCACACAAAAACGCTTCTTACACTTACGATAACTGCTGTTTGCGTTTACGAATTAGACTAGCCGCATCATATCCAGGGCTAATTCAGGAGTTAATGGTATTGTCGTAGTGCATCTGCGTTGCGACCGTAATAGCAGAGGTCGAAATGTCGCGTTGTACCATGTTCTCATCGTTAAAATTTATTTACCGTTTGATGCATACTCTCCTAAACCCCTCATCACTTCAAGAATAAGTGAAAACAATTTTTCTCGTCATAAACTAGTTGAGTAGAAAGTTATGAGTGACTTATATTCATTTTCTGTAGCTCACGTCTAGGAGTGTCACTAAGAATAATGTCCCGTCGCTCAATCTTTTGCTAGAATTATCTACAGATTTCATTGAAGTACTACCTCGTGACTCGCATCCGTCTTAAAAATTCTGCGATGATGGGTGATCCAGTGCAAGTGAACGACAAACAAGTTTTTCGACATATTTCTGGAAAGGGAGTATTCTCGATAAGTTCATAAGTTGCCTAACACTGTACGTACGACGGGGCTGACTCTAACAGAACTACCAGTACTACTATCCTCACGATACATCTGTTATTATTAACAGTAGCTAGGACAATAAAAAGTAACAGAATAAAAAAACAATTTTTACTCATTTTCCTAAAAATTTCACAATATAAACATATTTGTAGGACCCATGAGATCTGGATACGGTTGAAAGCCGAATCAACGGTGCAATCAGTGTAACGGGCAGTGTAAAGCATGTTTCACGTACGCTTGTGCTAAATGATGAGATACGATGGAAGAGAGAGAAGGCTTGTGGATGGGGGGATGAGAGAAGAGGCCAGGGCAGTACGGTAGCACGGATGGCACAAGACGGTGCGACGAAATGTGATACACGTTGTGAGGGAACGATAGCGATCGAAAATTATGCATTCACATATATAAACGGACAACATTACATTCTTACTCAGTAAGTACGGTTGCCTGGCATATTGCCAAAGTATTGGTCAAGGTAACTAGAGGGTTTTAAGTGAAATTGGCAGCACATGAGTCCTAGCAACTCATCGCTATTCGATAGTTATTTTTTGTAAAAGCTGTATAAACTTATCTAGATTATTATTACCAACAAATTTAAATAGTCTCTTTAGAGAGTAAAGGCCGATAAAAGGTCACAGAAAATGACACTGGTTTGGCACACGGATGATATACCGAGAGGAAAATCAAGAAACAACACCGAGTGGGATGAGGTCCATATTGAACATAAATAAAATGCTTGCCATTTGAGAGAATTCTACGAAAATTATAGTGGTGGACAAGTAACCGGGTTGTGCAACTGAGAAAAATGATATCAAACAACAGCCCATCGTTCCTGATCGTCTGATTCGGAATCACTGAGCGGGATTGCACCGGATTGTGCTTGAATAACTCGAGTACGAGGCCCAGTGTCATGGGCATAAACGACGGAAGGATAGCGAGATGGTGACGAGCGATTGTATCCATGATACATCTTAAACGGAATCATAAAGTTGTAGATTATTTCAACTCTTTGCTGCCATATTACCTCAGGTTGCGGTAGCTGACTAAGGTAATGTAGCAGTAAAGAGTTAAAATAATAAGTTCCTATACTCTCATTTAGCCGAATAAGAACCACTTACATCGTTCCCTGCCGGGCTCGGTGACGGTATGTCGTAGTAGTTCTCCCTGGGCGTGTAGTAATCTTGATGATGTGATCGCAACGGAGAAACTACTGATGGCGGACGATACTGCGGGGAAGCGAACTGGCCCATAGAGGAATGGGAAACACTCGGAGGAAAACCTGCAAGGAGTTTGAAAAAAGGTGTTGTTTAACCAACTGTTTTACTTTAAATAAATAATCTACCTGTGTAGGAGGATTGAGTATACGGTCGAGACCGCATATCAGCACCTCCTGCAAGAGCTGATATTGAGCCAATAAGTGGCAGTCGACGCTGGCGCACCGAATTCGGGATAGTCTCTTCATCTTCGCTGATATCTGGTGGTGTAGAATCTAGAATAAAGCAAATGAGAGCGAATAGAACCAAGATGAATGAAATGCGCGAAGATTAAATCGAGTAATTATTCACACACCATGATATCTGGAATAACCATGCCGTCGGTAACTGTCGGCTACGCTATCGTCTGAGTACGGGCTCCGCGCATATTGCTGAGAATATGAGGTGTAACTTGTTCGAAGAGGTCGTGAGTAGTAAAGCTGAGCAGGACGTGGTCGTCGAAGCGCCGGATCCCTTACGGACATAGCATAGTCGGAAGATGATGGAGGTGAGTCTAAACAAGCAGTGATCATCATCATTTTGGACAAGGAAGAAAAAAAAATACGAGAAAAATACTTGAGGTGTGAGGGTCAATAGTTCGATGGACCCCTCCGCCATTGCATCCGTTGCGTCCATGAACTGGCCCATTTCCTGAATCGAAGTATGAAGAACGGGAAATGAGCGTTCACGGAAAGTGAGGAAGAGTCCACCAAACTTTGCGCTATGCTAGGAGATAATTGCTTTTGAATTTGACGTTACCACAACTTTTTCATATATCACGTCCCTCAAAATACCAACTGTCATGTCGACTAATTAAGTGAATGTTAAACATTAGAATTTTACTAAGGGCTCCCGAGATAGGAATGCACAAAATGAGAGCCGTTCTGGAATCTAATTGGTGGTATCGTACGAAATCAGCAGTCAACTATTTACGGCACGGGACATGACGTCTCCGCTTTTTCTTTTCACGTTGTTATGGAGAAACTATAACAGCGTGGAAATACGTAAGAAAGTAAAATTCACAGATGCCTAAAAATGCTGGCATTCTTAGCAGATACTATTTCAAAGTCTACGATAATTTCACGATGAAAAAAAAAGACAGCAAAAGAAGAGAACGTAGATGACCGAGAAGGAGATTGTCCAATCAACGCTCAAGTTCGTTTGCAGCGTTCTCCTACATTTAAATTCCTAATTTTCTGAATATCTGTTTTGAATCCGGCAATCTGCATATATAAATCTGCCGACAGATCAAATTACTTAGCTCATATCTCATTTAGAAACCTCTCCTTGAACGTGCGTGCACAAGACTGCAAGAGCTTTTAATTCAAACATATGCTTGGAGCTCTTGCAAAAATTTTCTCCACACTTCCATCCTGCATTCAAATTATGGCACCAGTCATCGATTCGCACCACCTACTTACTTGATCTATAACGTGTTGGATACCGTTCAGCTGGACTTGGAGGACTGACATTCCTTCCATGAACGCTCGAGTACCTAGGCGAAGGTGTCCGGGAGCGTTGGGATGGCAGAAGCTGTTCAGTCTAAATTTGTCGGTATGTCAAATAAAAATTTGACTGTTATTCTATAGGGGAGGAAGGGAATCGCATCCGAGTCAAAACAGACAAGATCTCAGGGATAAAAATGCTTCATAGATGTATGCAATTTCCTCCTCAGCACATGCGAGTTATCCGGTCATGTTTTAGATGGAATTCATTGAGAAAGACCTCAAAAGTGTGCAAATCTTTGATGCTAGATGCTTCCAAAGATTCTTTCCAAGAACTCAGGGACACTCCAAAAAAAAAACAAAGGAACAAACATGCATAGAAAGCGAATAGAAGGAAAATGGAGAAGAAAGCGTGCGTGCCGGACAGCTACACGATGTGGTCTAAGCGTACCTCGTCATATTGTGAAGATCTCTCACGATAGTAGTTGAAGCGTGGTGCATACTGCTAGAAACGAAACCGCATAGTGTGCACCAGTGGACACCGACATTATTCTCTACCCTATCCCATAGGTTTCACATATTCTCTATACATCATCCTCAACTAGCAGTTTTCATCTCGAACATAGTGTGAGTGTGTGATTCAAAACTCAAGAATCTCCATCGATACACGCGTTCAAGGAATATACAGACAGAAAAATGAAGCAAAGTTAGATACGTGCACGAAAACATACTGAACAACGTTACGCATCAGATGATTATGCTAGGACAAACCTGAGGAGGATCGTGAGTGACTGCACCAGCTCCGCGACGAATTCGCGAGAACATATCAGATATGCGACGTCCGGTGGTGACACCTTTAGACCTGAAATTGTAACAATAGTGATGATAAAAGGTTATTCGAAAAAAAATACTCTTGAAATTTCTGGAAATGAAGGACACCGTTGTTTATTTTTTTGCTAACAATTTATGGGGGAGGTTGTGAAGAAAAAAAGTAGCAGAAACAACGAAGTTCAGTAAAATTTAGCGACATTTTGGAACCTCTCATACTTCAAGCTATAAACTCAGATCCGAGTTTGGTAATTAATTTTGACGGGCATGAAGAATGAATTCTGAAATACTACTCTGGACGAAAATATATCCTGATCACTAATTAGGAAGTGAACAAGTTCAACACACAGAGCTGCTTCGGTATAATTTCTAATTTCTGCGCCGGCTCCAGACCTTTTGTTCTGACGTCGGCGCAGATTTGACACGAACGACGTTCAACTCTAGTCGTGGGGTGAATGCAGAAAAGAATACGGTAAATGTGTTGCAGTCACCACTGTAACATAAGATCCTGTGAGTGTCAATTTAATGCGAATCATAGGCTTTCTCAACATGATCACTTCAGAGGAACCGAACTGGTCCAAAGTTGAAATGTGAAGAAGTTCTGGGCTTTTTTTTTGCTTTATTCCGACGACGAAATTAACACAGTGAGAATTTATCGATTTAAATCAAATAAGCGGCGTTTTAATAGTTAACTTTTGTTGATTTTTATGGTAATCTCATAATTCTACAACTAAGGAAGTCCTCGTACTTATTGGCAAAGAACTTGACCACCTCATTTTCACAAGCCCTTCTTGAGGCCAGCTTTGTACCATCAAGAGGATTTCGCAAATACTTGAAGAAGTAGGTAGTAGGCGTTTGGTGCCAGATCTGGACTATTTGGAGGATACGGCAGAACTATCCGTCTAAACTCTTGGAGCTTCTGACGCGTCGTTAAAGACGTGTGCGGCCAGAACTTATCTTGATAGAACACAACTTCTTTCCTATTGATCAATCCTGGCCATTCTGATGGATCACCAGCTTCAATCTGGTCAGCTGTTGACAGTAGAGATTCGAGTTTGAGTGGTTCCTTGATGGGAGGAGCTCATAGTGGATGATTCCCTTCCAATTCCACCAAACACACGGCAAAACCGCGATAGGGCCATGATCTTTTTCGGTTTTTTTTCTCGTAAATGACCAATTTTTCACCGCCAGTCATCATTCGCTTCAAAAATGGGTTAATTTCTTTAAGTTTCAGCAAAAATCGCAGGCATAATTTCGATCAAAAAGGTTCTTTAAAGTCAATTCGTGTCATTTGTCATTTCGTCAATATAACCAAACGGAAGACCGATAAAGAACTTTTTTTGAAGCGTAATGTTACTTTGAAATCGCCGTATAGAACAATCCGATGTGATGTTTACATCGTCGGATATGGCTCACTAAAAACGTCTCGCGAAAACGCTCAGAACTTTTCATTTCACCTAATCATGCTATATAATAACGCGCTTAGTCCGTGTGTGTGTATGTGTGTGTGTGTGTTTGTCTGTGTGTCACGAAAATACTCCATAATGATGCAAAACTCTGCACCGGTGGGGTGCCGAACCATCGCCATACACCTGATAGGGGAGCACTCTACCTTTTCACCATTGTTGAGAGGTGTATTTTATGTTTGTTGAGTTTGATAGGCCAAGTTAGTTTCATTCACACGTTAGTGAGGGTAAATAAGCTTTTATGGGAATGTACACTTCCAAACTTGCAAACTATCATGCTGTATAATAACTGACTTATTCTGTCACCTGTGTGCGTCTGCGTGTGTCTCAGTCACGAAATTAAAAAAGGGAGGGAGAGGAATATCATGGCGTCGGTTTGGTGAGCTGGAGCCCCAACGCGGTAAAATAGGGTGGGACGGGTCCTACGACGTCGAATTCGTGCCCCTGACCCAGAAAACCATGGGGTGGGGTGAGACGGCTCCCACTGCCTCGGATTGGTGCGCGGGAGCCCCAACGGCAGAATGGGTTTCTATTACTCATTCGCGTATCTATTTCCAAGCATGTGTCCTGATGCTGCTAACATCCTTCAAAAAGAGGAAGCACACGTGCGAACGGCTGATCAAATGCAATACATAGTAGCCAACAGTTTACGCGATCTGACGTAGAGTTTTATCTTCATCACTACGATGATGATATTCGCCTCATTTCATGTTAGCACATCATTCTGTGCTAATTTTGGAGAGCGGAGAAAACTCATACTTCAACTAATGTTTCCAATTTGTGGAGGTTTCAGAGAAACATAGATGTAAAATCAAGTTTGATTGTATAGTATATAGTACTGACGCGCTTAGGAAGAAAACCATGAAATCTCTCATCTATGCCTAAATTTTTGAAGAAAAAATTGAAGAAAGGGTTGATAAAAAACAATTGTATTTCCGCAAAAAAAACGTCGCTACTGTTATTTCTTATTGATCGGTGAAGGCGAGCGAAGTGAACACTAGAAAAAGTCTGAAGTCCGGCTTTAGCCGGACGTTCAGACTGGTATATATATATATATATATATATATATATACCTATAAAGATGTGCTAGAGTAAATACTTACTGTAATACTTTTTCATACGAAGTTATTCGTATAGGAGCAGTTTTTTCTTAAATTAATCGCGGAGCACAGAAAAGGAGCAGTTTATTTCACCTTAGGGCCCGTGTTGTTCTCTCCCATTTCTGGCTTGGTAATCTAGTGGATGAAAAGGACTGAAGGATACCTGCTGTACTATAAGTGGGGATAAGTGGAAAAAAATGGACGTACACATCTTGTGGTGGAGAGTAACGCGTCGGAGTTTCTCCGCCTTCATCACTACTCTTGTTCGATTTTGGTGCTTCCTCAAGAGGTGTATACAAGGTATATGGACGCTAAATAGGTGTACAGAAGAGTAAGGAATAATGTGTAGCGTGAAAATTGTACCTGTGCTGGTGTTTTGTTCGCGTGTGGAGTGTGGTTAGGAATAAGCTGACTTGTTTCGTCGACTTGAGGCGTTACCATGTGGTTCACTCCACCGGCTGCCTTCGCAGCAGCCACCAATCCACGAAGACCACCACCAAACAAACCACCTCCACCAATCTGCAATTTCAACATCTTCCTACTCTCTTAACAGCTTCTTCGTTTCATTCATTTAGCATAACAAAAATTTAAGAAAAAAGAAATGGCAAGGGACTGGATTGGCAACAAGGATAAGGGGGAGAGCAAGCAATAAAATAAAGAATGATCATCTGTCAGGGGTTCGGGGGTGAACAGCAACCTGCTGTTGTTGATGTTCCGTTTGTTGTTGCTGTTGTTGATGATGTTGTTGCTCAGTGCTGTCGCCTGAGTCTGGCCACCTGCACACAGCATTGCGGCGTCGCAGAAGTAAAAGAGCTGTACGTTCACGCTTACGCAATTCCAGCTAAAGTTCACCTGTTTTTCATACTGTGGACTGAAATCATGAAATTATGGCCTTGAGGGATGTGTGGACTTTGGATCACTGAGCAGCGTGGTCATAACGGGAAAAAGACTACAAGATCACTTAAGCCTGAGTTTATGAGGAACATTTACTCTTCTAATCAGGTAGATACATCCTTTGCAAGAATAGAATTTCGAACTCTTCCGAAACTGTCTTTTCAAATGTATGGAACGAAAATGGCCACGGTGGAACATGATCAGTTGTTTCGCCCAGGTCTACATTTATATCTCTCAATACGTCACAGAAGCAGTTAAATTTAATGGATCTCTGCTAAGTTTCTCTTCTCAAATGTAGCTCCTGGAGAGTTGAGCGGAGAAAAACTCTCCAGGACTACATTTGAGAAAAATTGAACTAATAGAGCCACGTGATCACCAGAAGTGTCAATTCCCCACCCTGTACAAAATGCCAAATCTGTTACAATTGATATGAGAGCTTAGCCACAAAAGTGGAATTGAGGTTCTGGAAAAGGAATTAACTACTGAGAATCTCGGACTGAGACGATTCCTTGTGTAGAATTCTCTCAGAAATGAATTAATTGGAAATGACTGAGAATAATTCAAACATATATAACGGTGGTATCAAAACCTGGCTGTCCTCAAGGGCCTCTTCCTACACAGACAGGATTAATTTCACGTTGTCAATGAACCCTTTCTATGGATGAGGCCAGCTACTGAAGAGCTCTTTGAAATCCAGCGATCCTCATTTTGAATATAAAACATGAATAAAAAACATTCTAGCTTTTTGTTTAAGGAGAGCAAAAAGAGTGAAATTATGACTGAAATTGAATGTAGAGAAAAAGCACACCTCTGTTCCGCTTTTCTTCGCTCTGTAATTCTCAAGGATCAATAGGCCAGCATAAATCTTCCCAACCGTCAACTTTTGGAAGCACAACTCTGAAAAGAAAAGATCTGTAGATTTCCACCAACGTAGTTTCAATATGGTAGAAGAAATTTAGAGATAATACTGAGCATTCCAAACTAAAACCCACCATGATTAGGTGGCACTACCAAATCGATCATGTTCTTTTTCGCTTTGAGAGGCCAGATCTTTTTGAGGGTTTGTCTCAGCTCTTCATCGGCTTCATCCATTTCCTCGACTAAATTTTTTCTCTTTGTTCTACAAAATACTTCAAAAATGTGAACTTATTTGAGTACAAGAAATGTACAGTAAGGTCAAACGATATGGAGCACGATGCAGTTCTGTAAGCGACTGCGCTTGAAATGGCACTGTACAGCTAGCAGTCGAATCCATTCCAATCCAATCAAAAGTTGAACAATCGCGATTTACAACCAAAAAATGGAGTCGACGGGGTCTCCGTGGATTCTTACAGCTAAGCTTCGTCGCATCGCTTCGAGCGCAGCCGCGTACGCAAGTGCAGCGTGCTTCATGTCGTTTTGAGCCTACTATGGTTACCTGGTCTCATCTTGATGCTGAGACTTTCTCGAATAAGGGCAAACAGAGTGGTGGTGAAATGAACGGTCCCATCCTCAGCGACTGGCATATTCATACGAACCAAGTGTTTGTACGCTAACCGATAAGGACATTTTCGTCCGAATCCGACAGGTGGTGTAATATTACGTAACATGTCATACATGTCCGTGTAGTGAATTCGACCACTAAATTTCTCGTAGTCATCATCATCTCAAATCAGTTTTATACAAAAAAAATGCTTTAATCCTTACGTTGCTGCCGGATCGTAGTCAGCCCATACACGAATAAATTCATCCAGGTGGTGAGGACCAAGGATTGAAGAGTCCCTTGTTAGGTAGTCAAAATTATCCATGATGACAGCAACGAACAGATTCAACATTAGAAAAGATGAGAGAAACACAAATGAGGTGAAATACGCATAGCTGACGTTACTACCGCATGTTTGACCCTGAATGGTTCCTTCTTCTGGCTGAGCGATGCAATCACAGACGAGGTTCTGTGCTATGGCACAAAAAATATCCAACCTTATCGTAATTGATCTCGTCCGAACCAGCTCGCGCACAGTCCTTCTGAGCACCACACGCCATCATTATATCCTGCCAGCCTTCGCCAGTTGCACAACTTGAAGTA
The DNA here is from genome assembly GCF_031761385.1 of Necator americanus. NCBI lineage: Eukaryota > Metazoa > Nematoda > Chromadorea > Rhabditida > Ancylostomatidae > Necator > Necator americanus. The sequence continues at coordinate 31,224,235 of NC_087376.1, forward strand.
TTCATATAGCAGACAGATAAATGTAACGGAAATTCCCCATAATTCTGTAGATCTCACCGAAAAAGGAGAATAACAGAATTAAAGAACGACTGGAAGTTATTGTGGCGATTAATTTCCGTGGCAGCGTTCAGCCAGATGTTTCCGAAAACCTGTAGAAGGAGGTTTGAAATTTTTCTAAAAAAATGCAAAAAGGAAAAATATTGAACACTCACCTGCATACCAACAATTGCATAGATGAAGAACAACATACCGATTAACAAACAAACATAGGGAAGCGCCTGAATATGAATAATCATGAGGTTGCGCATAAATTGGAAAATTCCAGGAAAAGAGAATGAGAAAGATAACTGCATACCTTAAAACTTTGAACAAACGTCCACAACAGAATTCTGATGGTGTATCCCTGCTGTAGAAGTCTGATTAGCCGAGCGGCACGGAACAAGCGAAGAAATCCAAGTGAGACGAAGTGTCCTACAAAAGCTTTGTTGTATTACAACTCTATTTTGCTTTAAGTCGTTTTGCTCTTTCGCATCGATAGTATAAAGTTGGAATAAACGGAGGATATGCACTACTATAATCAATTCATCATGAAGGATTTCCAATCCTGAAATAGTTACCTCCGAATTCCGTGACAAGCGCGTCAGTTATGGAACCAACAACCGTCACGAAATCGAATCTATTCCATCCATCTCGAAAGTAATTCTAAAAACAAGTACTATATACGAAATTATTCAAAATTTATCGCATCAATCACAGCGCTACTTACGCGAACTCCGAAAGCTAGGATTTTTAGGATACTTTCCACAGTGAAGACGGCCGTGAGCGCGGTGTTGAAAAGCCTGTGAAATGTAAACTTGTATGAGTAGGAATAATTACAGGATAGAGGAAGTGTCACCGGCAGGTCACGCACAAAACTCACCGAAGGACCTTTTCATAGAAATCCGAGTTCCCATGGAATTTCATCATGAGAATGATAGTATTACAACAAATCATTGCCATAATGAAATACTCGAATGGAGCCGATGTGACAAGTCTCCAGATGCGATATTTTATCGAGTTCTTGTCCTCAGGCATGAACAAGGATCGTGGTCTAGCATTCAGAGCGAAATCAATGCATTGCTTCTGGAATATTTACATGTGCAATAATGATAATGAATGCAATTGATTGATTCTCTTCTTAAAGAAACATCTGAATTACCTGGTTTTTGTCGAGATCTCCTTCAGATAATTCCGCTTCGCCCTGTAATTTCAACAAGTACGAATTATTCAGCGAATGTCTTTTAAGACGTACCTGTTCTTGAAACGTAATGATAATCAAAGCTACGAAGATGTTAACGAAGAAGAAAGGGAACACAATGAAAAACATCACGTAGAAAAGTGCGACCTAAACACAAGAGGTGTTAGGGGTTTTTTTGAACTACATTTTACCAAGAATTTATTGATTCAATCACTGACCTCAACTCGATAGAACGGACTCGGCCCTTGATCCTCAAATGTTGTATCCATAGAATTTTGACGAATGCCCGGCCATCCTTCACCTGTTGTTACCACGAATAATGTGAGCATAGCGTTGATGGTATTGTCATAGTTGAACGGCCTTAGCCTCCATTCTCTTTGTTCAACTCGAGGAGGTTCATTCTAAATTAAGAAAAAAAAACTATTTACTTTTGCAAAATTCTGTGTTATACTAGTAAAATGCGGGTGCACCTGATTGTCAAAGATGAAGAACTGTCCATGACATTGATAGGCGAAGCGTTTGGTTTTATCGGTGCAGTAGAAAAACTTCCCGTTGAAGAGCTGAAGAAATAGCAGTGAAAAGAAAAGAAAAAAAGAAACAGATGACAACTCCTGCATTATTTATGAGATTCCTTTGGACAACGCGATCATTCATTTTCCCCCGTAAGAAATGGGCCATTATTCCACTTACTCTATCTAATTATTCAGAGGAAGCTGTTAGAATATAGAAAATAAAAATATCAGTGGTTTTCCACCGCTTTTTTGTTTAGCCTTACGAATGGCGCATCCAGCAAAACTGGTTGTGCTCAAAACGCATGAGTGTATGTATAGTCTCCAAATATTGGCAATTTTTTTTTCGAATGTAAGGAATAAGTCCGCTGCCCTCAGGCCAGTACTCTGTTATTTTAAGCGAGAGAAAACTTTCATGGTAAACACGCTATTATATAGCATGATGTTTATCCTAAATCGTCATCTCTAGCCCCTGGATCACAGCTAAGGCGAAGCAGTCTGGTAAAAGTTAAACGAGAAAAAGAAGAAGACATTTTATTTTACCGTACCTGCACTGCGATTACTCCAAAGATGAATTGGAAGAGGAAGTATACAATCAGAATGTTGAACACATTCTTGAGTGAATTAACAACACAGTCGAATACAGCCTGAAATTTTGATGTCGTTATTAGAAAACAATAGAGATAAGCGTATTTATTTCGCTGCTTTATTTGTAATGAGAGTCAGCTGATTTTTTGGAATTTTCACAGTGAAATTATGATACCTAAAGCAATAATTACAGGTAGGTTGAAGTAATAAATATTGTAGAAGAAGTTATCAACATTAATTGCACATAATAACATCCAGGTTTATCAATTTCTGTCACTTTTTTATTCTGGTCTTCCCACTTTTTATTTCGCTTATTTTTCAAAATGACCTTTTGCCAAAAATTCGATTTAAGTAACGATTCAGCTCTTTTCAACCTAAGACCGAAACTTTGAGCAACAGTTCAGCTGTGCACAGATTCCCTATCTTGCTTACAAATACTCAGGAGTTTCTATCCCGAAAAAGAACATTCTAAAAAATTCCCTAACCAGACCTAATTTGATAAGTTCCAAAATAAAAACGGATTTACAGCAATCTAGCATATTTATTTGATTGGAAAAAGATTTTTCTCTCCTCTTTTCCAGTTGAATTTTCTCTGCTTCTTGATAGAATTTCATATATACTTCCCCCTTTTTCGTTTGCATGTATACGTTTTAAATGATATTCGTGTTTAAGATCGAAATAGCAGAGCAAATTGACAAAAAAAGGTTTTTTTTTGTGTTCAATCAAAGCGAGAAACGAAATTTAGCGCAAGTGTAGTGTCCACGGAGAAAAGCAAATCAGTGAAGGAAAAATGCAGACGGGTGGAAACTTCTTCTATGAGTAAGGTAAGCACAAAGTCAATTTAGTTTTTGCTCTTTTTATTGCACAAAAAAGAATAATGTGGTCAGGAGGTGAGAAGAAGTTATAGAAATCAAATGGGAACACATTCTTAACCGTTCATTACCATAGCTTTTTTCTAGGAAAAAAAGAAGCTCGTAATAAATTGTGAAGAAAACGAACAGAACTTGATACCCAATCTAGTACTATTAACAAACAAACAATAATAATAAATTAGTTTTCAAGAATAATGAGAAATAAAAAAAAGAGGAAGATAATTAATAGTAATCCAAAGAAGAAACTGGACCTTCAACTTCGGAATCCTCTTGATGGTCTTCAATGGCCTCAATACTCGAAGCACCCTTAGTGATTTTATAGTGTTCAGATTTTTTCCTGCTGATCCTTCTGTGCCTCTAAAAAGGATACTTTAAAAACCTAAGCATTTGACTATTGAAAGATTGTTTTGAACTGCTGGGTAAGTGTGCAGTGTATCCAGTGAATTGTTATCCGAACCCAACAAGGATTCTTTTATACGTGCGCTATTGTATGAGAACAAGCTTCTTCTATTTCATGAGCGAATTTAAAAGAAACTAGTACAAGATTTATAATCCGCTGCTCCCTTCTGAAATGTCCCTAGTTTCAAAAATTGAGAAAAAAAATTTATGATTTGTATGATGGTGCTTAGGAAAACAGCAGACACACGTGCAACGGAGCGGACAGGAAATGCGGCTCTTAGTTGTATTTAAAGGATTCCACACAGTGCTTTAGCTCGAGATGAGTGATATCAACTCGCATAAATAAGAAAACCTGTTAGGATTACGTACATATCCACGGGATTTCTAAAAACATCACTTTGGTAGCTAAAAGAAAAATTTTGTTAGAAAAGATTGAAAGGAGACAACAAAGCGAAAAAAAAACGTGAAGAGAGTATCTAAAGAAGAAGATGATTTAAAAAAAATCACTAGGATCTAGAAGAAAAAAGGCGATTATGTAGCTTCGAAAAAGTAGATGTAGATTGCAAGATTTTTTTCAACATCTTCTTTTTTAAGTAGAAGAGCAACGAAGATAATAAAATCATCTTTTAAAGGCATATATCTGGAGGAAAATAATGGATAAAAAGTAATAATATAAGTTAACTTACGCAAACCCGAACGCGACCAGTGCGCATGTCACGACAACACCGTCGAGAATATTCCAAAAGTCGCGACAGTATGAACCAGGATGAAGTATGATACCTTGATCGATCAACTGAAAATGACATTTCGTCGGAAAATAAGCAATAATAATAAAAGTTCGGATAATTCAAAAATTCCTGGCACTCTGATCTTCGGACGCATAAGAAGATCAAACCGTAAAACTCACTGAAGTAGAAGAAAAAAATTAGGACATACCTTCAATAGCATTTCGCAAGCAAATACTCCCGTAAAGCAATAGTCCATGTACTGTAGCACCTTGTTCCTGTGGAATTACAGGATTCCGGTATGCGAGCATACAAGTAATTAATACAAAAACAATGAAGATTACCTCGGGTTCTCTTCGTCAACTGGATCCTCTGCTGCCAAAGATATCGACGACAAACAAATTACACCCATAACCATCATTTCAAAGTATTTTGTACATACTATACTGTGAACCATTACTCGTAAGCTGAAATATGTGTAATGAAAAACACTATTTTCCTTTGCCAATAATAATGACAGAAAAAAAGCTTACGGATTCGATGGAGACAGGAAGAACATTGATGTGTAGGGTACCATCGGTCGTGGACCTCCAAAAGGTGATTCTTCTTCTTCGCATTCCTCATCTGGAACATAAGAACCTAAAATTTGCTGCGGTGAGGACAATTAGAAGTGAGAATTGAGTCACCATCATCTTGATCGTTCCCGTCCATGTCAATGGCGCAGTGATCGCCATCCTAAAAATGATTTTTTTGAGGGGTGGAAGCGATGTAAATAGTGTAAATGTCGAGGATACCGCTACAAGGAGTGCGCAAAAAATGGGAATAAAAAAATTAACTGGCATAGAAATATAAATAATTTCTTCAAGGAATAGTACCATTAAAAAATGATGATGCATTGCGAGCACTTTTTTCCCTCGAAAATTTCGCCAACAGGAAAACAAATATCGAATACAATCCTGAGACTCACTGGTTCCTCCTCCTCACTATCATCCATTTCGTTCGCCTTTTCATCAGCTTCTTCAGCTGCTGTGAGCTCTTGAGCATTCGCCAAGTTATCGACGGCAATGGCCAAGAACACGTTCAGCAGAGTGTCTAAATAGCAATAAACTAGCAAATTTTTATGAATGGAGAAAAGATCCAGAGGCAATTACAGTTTCCGAAGAGCACGAGAACTATAAAATAGATACAGTACACCATTCCTCCACCATATATACCACCTTGTGCTTCTATGGCAAGATACATCACTTCATTCCAGTCCTCACCCGTCAAGATCTGTAATGTTAATGAGGTGGCTTGTTAGACGATAAATTTGCCAATTCTCCAAATATATAAAAGTGCTCACCTGGAATACCGTAATCAAGGCAACTGGAAATGTATCAAAGTGAGTGTAGGGATGCATGGTGGGAAAATTGAACCTGAATATGATTTAAAATAAGCCAAAATATTGCCGGCCGTATCAGTTCTACGCGTTTGAGTAAGGTGATGTCTTTCATGGGAAAAAAATTTTTCAGGATATCTTTACGAAGAAAGAGCATAGGAATTGATTCTAAATAATAGATACGTAGCTCTAAAATAAGACGCATGAATCTGTTTAGTTCAGATTTCTGAATGTCATTTGTGAGTGAATTCGAAAAATGAATGAAATGAATTCCTTTGCAGAACAGCTTCCAAGAGAATGATGGAACATTCTTTTTGAAATTTTTTTTTGAAAGGACAAAATGTGCAAACTTTACAAGTCTTGATAAAAAGAGGATGTATTTAGGAAGGAAAAAAAAACACTTACTTTCCTCCAAACAATTGCATTCCAAGCAATGCAAAGATGAGAATGAAAAGGAACAAAAGAAACAACAACGAGATGATACTTCGCATTGAATTCATCAATGAGCGAACCAGATTGCGAAGCGAAACCCAATACCTAAAGTGAAATATTTTCTTTAAAGTGACCAAAGTTTTTTAATGTTGAGATCATATTAGCTGACCTTAACTGCTTTAGAGTCAGGGAGGAACAAAAAAAACCAAATGGACTACCGGTTCAGAGTGGCATTCAAACGTAATTAAAGTGGATGACAAAATTGATCCATGTCATTACAGGAACGGGAACTTACGATGTTAATTTGAATATTCTGAGCAACCGCAATGCACGTAACACCGAAATACCGAACGAGCCTCCTTTTACCTCGGCCCAAATAACTTCAAAGGCAGAACCGACAATGACAATACAGTCGAAGCGATTGAACTATAATAATTCACATTGATTTCACAGGACCTCAACACTTCAAAAGGTCCTAAAACGCTTGCTGTACCTTCGACGCAAAATAAGTGCGTGAACCCATTGCAAATAATTTGAGCAATACTTCCATGATAAAAATTCCTAGGAAAACGTACTCTGCATATTCTGAAAACATGCACTTTCCTGACATAGATGATGGCGTCGTTACAATTCAAAGTGGTGATTTGAGGAAGTGATGAGGGGAGGATGAGAAGGAGAACAATGAGAGAACAGAGAGAGAGAGAAAAAAAAGACGCCAGTTATTTCACGTTTGCTAGCAAACAAAAAGGAGTCTGTACTAAGAGCAAACGTAATTCTCCTCTTTTCTTCAATCCTATCCTTACAAACAAGGGAAACCTGAAGGTAGAATGACCGCAAAATAGTTATAATTCACCACTCGAACTGTAATTCCCACAACATACCGATCAAAAGCCCCACCATTCATATGAAAATCATTTTTCTTTTGTTGTCTCAACAAAAAACTAACGTACGTAAAAATTTAGTGAGCCATGGCGGCTGCCCGTAATGTTCGGACGCGACACACGCCGTGTTGAGAAAGACCAACGTAATTACAGACCAATAGAATATTTGCGTTTTCACTATTACCCGCATTTGGATCCTGAATTCAAAAAGAAAAAAATCAGCTGAAAAAAGCATGCATGCTCGCATTCACCTTGCTTTTCGTATTCTTTTACAAATGGCATAGTAGCAACCACGACGTCGTCGCTCTAAATACAGTAAGTAATAAATTCATAGTGGATTTTCAGGAAACTTAGAACATTCAAGTGCTGCAGAAACGCTATCGGCATGAAAAATTGCCTTATCAGTGCACTCAGACAGCAAACCATGCCATTTCATGCAAAAGTACAAGTAAAAGCCCCGCCCACCCGACAGACTTGACCTGAATTGAACTGCAAGCGGCGAAATGCAACAATGATGCGACACACGTACGAGAAATCGATGTATCGATCGCGTCAGTCCCGATACCGTTCTGTTCTGAGTAGCAGCTATGCATGCGTCAAATTGGCAAACGTGAGAGCGTGCGAGTGTGTGACGACGTCATGCATAGCTTTCGCGCATCTACCGAAATCTTCTCCTGGCTCGCCTCCCTCGTCGAGATACTCCTCGTCCAGTTCCTCCTCTTCTTCCTCCATATCCTCTTCGGTTTCCGTCGACTGCTGCTTTGACGCGTCTTTCATCTTCTTCTTCGTTTCTGCTCGGCGTCGACCTGCAAACCAGGTGGAAAGGTGGATGATGGCACTCGTTAGTATAAAAGATAGTCATAGCGACATATTATTTCAGAAGAAGTTTCAGGAAGAAGTGCAAGGAAGTTCTTCTATTTTTCCACGCTTAGATTAGAAATCGCAATGAGGAGCACTGCATACGTGTACTGTTTGGCGAGAAATAGTCCTCAGAATGAACTCCGATATACACTCAGAACAAAAGCAAACACTTCTGCACTCGTTGTTTTAATTATTTGCGATTACTTAGTAAGAAAACACAGGTCATTTGTGATTTCATGTCTAATTTCTTCGTTGTCTACCATTTTTATGCCTGGGTTTCCGATGTGTTCTAGTGGATTTGCAGAAAATACACCTATTTTTGATGAAATCAGAATGCTCATTTGGCGACTTAAATTGGTTCCAGTTATTTATTTATTCTACATTTTCGATGCGACATTTAGACGTTCTCCATAAATCAAAACGTTAAAAATGTCTCTTCCCCAAGAAATATGTAAGTACCTAGAGAAGGCAAAGCGAGGGAGATTCTAACGGATTTTCTAATGGGAACGGTTATAACGAAGCTATTTCGATTTGAAAAAAAGAACATTTTGATGTTTTCACAAGAGTGATTCTCAAGAATCTTTCTGGAACGTCTAGTTAGTCTTCTTCTTACTTGCCTGCACGGATCTAATTTGATGTCAGAGCAAAATTCACTTCAAAAAAGTCATCAAAAATAATTGGATAGTGGTAATTTGTCTTGTTAGATAAAAATCTGTGGCCAAAAAGAAACAAAATTAATGTTGAACTGCTAGACGATGAGTCATCTTTAGGGAAAAAACTGTCTCACTACAATTAAATTACCGTCAAGGATAGCTTGCTTCTCCTCTTCCGTTGTACGGTCCTCTTTGAGTATCACTTCTTCGGCTGCCATAATCCACTCGAGATATCCATTGAGTTCTCGCTCGATTTGCTGTTGTCGACGAAGTTTTAGAAACTCGCGTCGATTTTCTACTCGTTCTCTTTCCTTCGCAAATTCTCTAAAATTTCCCGACATAATTAACAAATTCGGGAATTACACGGGACGCAGGCCTTCTGTGGATATTAGTATCGGAACATGAACGCGCTCTTCATTACTCGTGCCACAAAAGTCCGCTAACGCTAATTCCACAGGGAGTAACGCTTCAATATTTATGAACGAACGAAGCGTACACACCCGGATAGGACTCCAAGAACGAGATTCAGCATGAAAAAGGAGCCGAGCACGATGAGCGGTATGAAGTATGCCCAATTGTAGGTGCTTCCCAACGAGTCATTGGTCTGAAAGTCCAAAATTAACGCATGCGATGCTTGCTACCACATCCATACAAACACTTATGAGGGAGAGGTACTCGTGGCAGTCGAATGCGTAGTTTTCTCAAAACCAATTTAGGAATAAAATAAGTCATGCTTTATTTTTGACAACTACCGTTATTTATGGATAAAATAAGCAGAAGAGAAAACGGATGCACATGTGTACTCACATAATACATGACCGTCGTCCATCCTTCCATGGTAATACATTGGAACACAGTGATCATGGCAAACGCTATATTGTCGAACGAGGTAATACCTGGATACCACCTTAACATCAGGGAAATAACAGGGAGTAAAAAACGTTCCTACCATAGTTTGGCCCTATCCATTTATTAAGACATGTGGTCCCTTCAACATCACAATTGTAGACACCCATGGTGGTGGTCTTATTTGTGCTGAAGATGATTACAAAAGTATCGTTTAGTACAGCTGCTGTTTCCAGAAATTCTGCAGAAATTATCCACATACCAAGGTGATGGCTTCTCGCTGACGTTCTCAATTTCGCCTCTTTCATTGTAGCAGGCTGAATGAAAGGCTCCTGAGTAGAACTCAAGCCCAATGATAGCGAAAATCACAATGGCGAACAGCACAAGCAGCCCGATTTGAAGAAGTGGAGCCATCGCACACAAAATTGACTTGAGAACCACTTGCAAACCTAAGAAACCCATAATTAACGCTAAGCAACAGCTTATTTCTTAAGATTCCCGTGAAAGGTGTTCCTTTCCTAGATCAAATTTATTTCCTCTCTTACAAAATACTTTAAACTCTTCTACCTACAGTTTTATAAAAAATAAGCACACCTCGTCCTTACAGTATAGGAATCGTCGATGCTTTCTCGAATGTTTTTCCCCTTAACTGCATTGAAGAAAATTTATCACAGCATCTTCGACAGAGAGCTCTTTGTCTGATAGACCCGTCAGCAATGATGAAAATAAGGACCAACACCTCCTGGACGGTTGAACATAACGTGTCCCCGGAAAGCAGCACAACTAGCTCCCTGCACCTTATTCTACTTGCCCCTGTAAGATATGTTAAGGAATCCAGAAGAGGGAAATTCGCGGTGGAGGGGATACTATGCGAGGACCGCTGATGTTGTGTAATATGTTTTTAGGAGTCTTTTCTTTGTTGTTACAGTAAGGAACAACGGAGGAATACCAAACAATTGCTGTAACGGTGCTACTCGCGGTATCAATAGAAAATTGACGTGTTTAAAAAAAAATAATAATCACCATATTTCAGCTGGTTTTTTTCTTGTTCTGCTAAATTGAACAACTTCACATCATTTTACTGTTTCGTTCAATGTTTTCTACTTTCGGCTGGACCTCGAATTTGAGGGTTGTTAACTACAGTAAAACTGTCCGGCTGACCAAAACTAGAATTCTGTAGAAAGACTCGTGAAAGAGGTGATGAGCACGAATCGGGAGTGGGAAGGGTGCCGATGCACCTTTTCCCTGGAAATTGCATATATTGAAAATCTAAAGAAGAAAGAAGAGGATAAGTGGAATAACGCTGAAAATGTAACACCCTCAGCGAACTACTGAGGACCATCAGTTTTTTTTTTCTCCTAGAAAATTCATTGACGCAACAGAAACATTTACTTCTTTGTTGAATTTCAACATTCTTTTCCTCGGTAACAATTGAAAGGAAGAATCTTTTCTGAAGATATTGTGTAAACATCCTATCCGATTACGTACACCTATTTCTTTTCTTCATTAAAGTTTCACTTTTGCAAATGATGTCTGCTGTTTGTTGGAATTTTGCACCCGAATCGGATGAGCGATCGAAGCGCTCCTTATCCATCCACAATGGAGTGTGCGGACGATGTGTGCATGTGCACTCACGTCACACTCGATGAACTAACTTATCATGCACACCGCTGCAAACCAGCACCACCGCCAGCGCCAGCAGAAGCATCGCCTCAATCAAAGCGCCTCGCTGGTGCGTGTGTGTATATATGTGTGCCTCTGCATAACCAAATCCGATTCCATCTCGTTAGCTGATCCAAGTTGAAATTGGTTCAAAACAAGGACGTGTATGTGCCCGCGGTTATCCGCACTGATTTCTGCGCAAAACACCGATAATAATATTTGCACCAGTACGAAAACGCAAAGAACAATGCGAAGTCGGTGGAATACTAATGAAATCTGGCGCGATTCTACCATACTTACGAACTCACTGGGAATGCCGCTCACTAATTTCAGCGGTCGTAACACTCGTACGGCTCGTAGTGTTCTCAAGTCTACCGTTTCCACCTGAGCTGGACCACCTCCTGCAGCAGCTGGTGATACAGGAAGCATAGTTACTACTCTGAAAAGTGATTAAAATTAACAGTATTATTGATAGAGTTGGGTTATAAACAGTCAACTTGAGCAAGCAAACGCTTCCGTAATCCCACAGTTCCTGTTTACGCATAAATTTCTGCTCTTAATTGTTACAGTAATCATGAAAATGTTTCATATTTATTGCTTTGGATTTCCTCATCCAACTATGTACACTTGGATTCAAAAGTGAAATGTGGAATGCTTCTCTACAGCAAGAAGCCATCTTTTCTGTTAAACGCAAATCATCTTTAAGAGGACATGATAAACAGTTTGCAATCATTATTTCAACTAGAAAACCTTGTGTCATTGCTAGATCTGTCGATAGTGGATTCCTGATGAAGTTTTTCAGGACACCAGTTTTTCAGGACATAATTTCGTGTATGTAACATGGAATCTGTATCATTGAGTAGAAACCAAATGGAAGTTGCTAACGCGTAAGACCTGATCCAGCCATTACATTAATTTAAAATATGATAGTCAGGTTTTCAAATAGAAAACTGTCAGCATGTCACTAAAATTTTCCATCAACACTTTACTTCTATGGGATCAGAGGTGGACATTCTGTAGCTTGGATGTGATTGGAAAATTCGTTTACCAATGCACTTCTTGCGTTACTTTTTGCTTGACGCTGTCACAAGCGACTTTTCAGCTGTCACTTTCAAATGCACCTTTCTTTGGCTGCGTGAAGGCAGTGTTAGAGATTACCCTGCAAACATCATAGCATATGTAAGCGAGCGCTGTTCGACGGCGATTCTAAGGCCTGGTGGCAGACGTTTTTGCAAACACATGTCTTATTCTTGAGTGTTCAAGTGATACATAAGTTCTCCAGTGCTTTCCACTTCAGATGTTTCTGTTATACTTCATCTGTTGCACCTAGACAAGCGTAGAAGAACGAGGAAAGAGGAAATGTGGAATTTGACCATATCCGGTCAACGCTTGCTTGCTCATAATAATCTCTATTTTTTTTTTTGAAATGATGAAACCTCTCACCCAGATACTACTACTATAAAATCCATGATGTTCCACCCGGATCGTAAGTACGATCCTTTGTGAGCAATGAAACCAAAAGCAATGATTTTCAGCACACATTCTAAGCAGAAGATACCCATGAAGTATGGCTCGGTGCGTTCCTAAATCATACAGAGATCGTTTATGGTGATGAATGTGGTGTGACCGTTTCATCGTCAAGAACTCGCTCCCATTCCATGACGACACATCGCTGAACAATGAGCACTCAAACAATGTGATTCTCATGTTTCTTGCTATTCCATGTACTTCTCACATATGCGGTGAGGTCAAATTTCATTCGAGCTGTGCCGTGATGAGAAAAATGAGCAACGGAAGTCAACCACAGCTCACCAGTAGCTCGGAAAGCGGTTTTTTGTCGTTTTTTGGAAGATGTTGTTCCATAGCCAGAACGACACAGTTTCCTGCAACGACTCGTCAGATATTCAGAAGCGAATGCATTCACAACTAAGCGCTACTGCCTTGGCTTTCGCGCAGCTTGACAAAACAAAACAAAACGCTCGCTGCAGTATACTATGTAGACGAATCGCTTACGTTTACGTACCTATAATTGTAAGAAGAATGAAGTACTCGAATGGGCCCCATTCTATTATCGCTTTCGCATTTCGTCGGATGAAGTTGTCCTCGGAAAAGATGAAAAGTGAGGATGGCCCCTGTAATTGGTGAATTCCCTTCCAGTTTTCAAGCTTAAACTCTCTGTGAATGTTATCATCCCAACCGTACGGATGCTTCTACGCTTTGTTCTCATTCATTCTCGAGAGCATTTTGGCGAATCAATCGCCATTCTTTTCAGAATCATCGTCGTCAAGGTATTCCCCGTCGGTCTATTGTCCTCAAATCCGCTTGCATTGAGCGCAGAGAGCTTACTCTCCGAACGATCTCATGCCTTATAGCCACTATGGGAGATAGGAAGCGACGTTCATCTCGAAATGACTCGACACACTTAGTTAAACCCGGAACCGACGAGTCAGCGATTTATATTGTTATGTGGAAATAATTAGTTTTTCGCGCCTCTCCCGTTTTGGAGCAGAGGGAAAGTCGGGAAGATGAGGAATTGTCTCAGGATATGTGACGGATTTTCACTGGTAAACAAATTTGATAACACTAGCGCAAGTCGGACGCTTGTTAGATTCGTAGAAATACGTGCTGCCGACTAGTTTGCAGTGGAGCATCAAGCGAAGTGGAAACAATAGATATAAAGTGATGTGAGCAGACCTCACACAGACTCGAAAGCAATTTAGAGATGAGAGCGTAAAAAGCGGCTTTGATGTAGCATCGTTACGAAACGGAGCGAATGCGATTAAGGCTAAATGAGCTTTTTTCGCTCAATATGCTTGGAAAATATTCTGAAGCGTGAAATTGAGATGCAAATAGCAAGAAAATTAGGCACACGATTGGATGATATTTGTAAATGAATGAGAACAAGAATGCACATGAATGGTGCGTGATGTGTAATTTTAGAGAAAGCGTAAGAAACACGTACGATTTGCAAAGATTAAGTAGAACACAAGAAATATTCGCAAAAAAAGGATGTTCTTTCAAAAGAATGACGCACCTTCTCTTTTACAGGCACGTTCGAGGCAAGCGTGGATTTCCGAACTGCGAACGGTCCTGAATCGGTCTTCTGTTCTCGTCGAGCTTCTTCCGCTGCCAATCTAAAGAAATCCTCAGTTGTACAACAACTTCTATGATTCGCCCTCAAAGCCCCACTCAGCTTAATTGACTTAGTACTCGTGTGCTATGACCTAATGTTGCTTTTAATAGCTTATGTTCAAAATGCAAGCACACTTCATTCTAGTGGTTACTTTAAAACTGTGCATTAACATTTGTAGGTAGATAGTAGTAGAACGAGACCTGGCGATCTGGTCGATGCCTAACATTTTTCTGGACTTGCTTCGATCACCTACGGATCGAGTGCCGTGCGTAGATGGTCCATGAGGATCGAAATAAAAGTTGGCAGATCCGCGCGTGGAGCTAGGAGTACTTCTATGCTGAGGACACCGATCGATAGAGGCAGCGCGGCCAACGCGCCCAGGCCCAGAAATGGAAATGGATATACATGCACGCCCAGGAGTAGCATGAGGGAACATAGCCATACTACATATCGTCTCTCACACTTTCACGATCACCACACTTCTGGCATATAACTCTCTGAAGCCGAATTACCGTAGAGCCGAACGTTCAGATGAACGCACTCGCTACCGTACGCACGGCACGCCGTGATAAGGCCAACTTCGCATCGCGAAAGCAAAGCTTGGTAAATCACGGCGATCAAGTAGTACGGTAGGGAATGGATCCACAGAGTTTTAAGAGTTTTGCTCTCTTAGACATACACTTCTCCTATTCGTACAATCTTGAGAAGCAAAAGAATATTAAAGACCGCTTGCCTTCCATCTCCTTCATACTGTACTGGAAGTAGTTGCTACAACTACCGTAAGATTCAAGGCTATATGAGAAACTAAGGCCTCTGAAAATAATCGCAGAATAAGAACAAAATCAGAGAACGAAGAAAAATAGACACTGCCGTCTATGGAAGGATAGGAAGTTCTACTGGGACAGGACGCGTCATCCAAGCAAGTATGGAGCGGCAATCAGCAATCTGTTACTAAGGGCAAGGCTTTTGCTTTCTGCCAATCGTCACTGCAACCATGTAAAAACAATGACGCCCTATGAGGAACAAAGCCTCGGACATGTTAGGCTAAATTCTTATCTCCAGCCGCAAGTATATTTCCCGAAACAGACGAGTACAAGCAGACGTCACTGCCACTGTATGGATCGACGTTCCACTGTCATCGTTTAATTTTTCAGAACTGACAGTACTGTGAATAGGTTTTTACATGCACAACTTTTTTTATAACCGTCGTATGTAGTGTAAATTGAGTCTAATGAGATAACGCGGTGGGAGTACAACTCGAATTGACGTCAATATTAATCAACTATCTCCTTTTCAGATGTTCAGATGTAGGTTGAAAACTCTTTCACATCTACAAAAAGAAAAAGATGAACTTGTAAGATATTTTTTTAGCATAGCATTAGCATTAGCATAGATCAATGTCTATCGGCAGTAGATTTGTAGATGTTTTTCCCGGCTTAACTCTTGTGATTTTTTTTTTGTGATCAGTTCGTTTTGAGGAGCAAATATTCTATCACCAAAGTTGTGGTCAAAAATGCACACGCTAAATCTCCAACAGTACTACAGGTTCTGTTCTACAAGCATATTTTTTATTAACAAGTTGGGATTCGTCATAACATTACTATTTTCATTGATCGTCATAAAAACATTCCCATTAATTCGGTATTTTCTTAAAGCAGCTGAACAGAAATCGCCAACCATAACACTAATGTGTTGGCTGTAGCGCAGATTACTAGGAATTAAAAAAGTAATAGTACTCATGAGGAAACTTGGAAAAAGAAAATAGTGGAAAGAGCCGATTAATCCAAAGAACTATGAATGTGTTCTCTCAAATATATGCAGCGAATCTATCGGCTTCTCTATACAAAGAATCTGGATCAGTTAAGATAATGAGCAGCTGTTGTAAACATATACAGAAATAATTACCAAATATTCAACCGATTCAAAGAAATGAGAAATTATGGTAAAGCACAGAGAAAATAAACATTAGCAAGTGAGTTGTATTCTTGGATCAAATCGAGGAAGTGATAGATACTATCCACTACTATTATGACCTTCCTGTTCTGGTCTTATCCACAAAAAAATAAAATATCGGTGAAAAGAAATTCTCGAGTTAGAGCAACACTGGAGAAAAACCACTCGATATGGAACATATCGGCGAGAAGAATGGGTGAAACAGTGAATTCAGGGAAATGGAGCTTTTAGGAGAATGGGAAACTATCGATTTCTCTCTACATGCATGACACCATTTCTTGCTTTCATGGCTTAAACATAAATATAGACGGAAGAGGATGGAATAAAAATATTGAAAAAACGTTAAAAATTACAAGTCGTAGGAAATAATCGAAAGAAAATTAGCTGACGAAAACCAGTTTTCTATGACAGATGAAAAGAGCTAATGAAACTCCAAAAAAAGAAATAAAAAATAAAAAAATGAAATGCGCCAATGGAGATGGTTATGGTTGAAACTTGGACCCTGTAGAATTGTCTTTCCATTTTTCTTTCATTTTTTCAAAATTTATCCAATTAAAAACTGTGCTCTTGCGAACTCTAAACTAAAGAAAAAAGTAAAAAAAAAGTCCACAAAAAGTATAAAAAACAAAAGTAGGTCATACGGTTTTACCCACAAGATAGATTATAAATAGAAGCCTGTTGCTATTTCTTTTTACGCCAAACATCACTTTCACATTCCTTTGACGTGTACGGTAATTGCTTCGGAAGTCTAAGAAAAATCCTACGCACTGAAACTATGCTTATGAATTTGGAAACAGTACAGGAAATATTTCTCACTGAATCTAGATCCGAACAGCCAAAGGGTAGTACCCCTCTTCAGCCACTAACTCTTAATCTAATCCATACTCTGAAGAAGTTCCACTTGTGTATGGATCTATTCGAGTTTGCAACTCATATTGGCTTTATAGGATGAGATATGGCTTCTAGCTCTATACATCAAACTCCTAGAGTTATTTCACTTTGGGATCTATAACAACGTGGTACAATGAATCCCTCTAACCTCTGCATGGTATCATTATTTATTTTAAGCTAATTAAAAATAACATTGACGTGTTCCCATGCGAGAAACGAGTAAAAACGCTTCAATCACTTAAATTATGAACTAGATTTTAATGGCAGTAGTCCTGTTTATGCAAAGTTTACGATGCATTGAAGATGTCCATTGTATGCAGTTATACAAGTTATACTAACCTGTCACGTCTTTTCCAACTGTAGCTGTAGTAAATAAGTTTCAGCGCATTTGGTGGACGATACGCGCGCATAGCGTCAGAAACCATTGTTAGTACTTATTCTTACAGTGAACAGTGGTCGTAGGAAGCGAGACAGGAATGTGACATCCTGCGAAATATCGCCGTGAATCCAGCAAAACGCCAACAGCAATCATCCAATTGTATAATTTGGCGTAATTTGGGTGACTGACTGATGCACATCGCACTCGTTCACGAACAAGTGCACCCCAATTCCAAATAGATTTTTTTTCCAATAAAACCATTACAAGTCAATATTCCATTACAACAATGGGAGATGTACAGCGTGACTAATTGCATGAAACCAGACAATCATTCAAAACCACTGTGGCTGTGGTTTTGTGCTGTAATTTTTTTTACCTAGGCAATGCCGGCCAAACGGCCATCTGTACCGCCTCTTTAATCATTTCTCCAGGTCTTGGCGGCCGTTCCTCGAATAGCTGATCTCCAGTGGAGATCTTTCTCGGATGTATAGGAGACGACAGCAGTTCTGAACAACTCCAAAGTAATTCGTTATTTTTATTATCGATATAATTGCAATGACATTCCTTCGTTAGCAGCCAGCGCCAGTGTTATAAGTTCTTCTCATGCTCAAAAAATGTTGTTCAGTAGTATTTGAGAAAAAAAATCAATCTTGTAATTATTCTACGAACATTCTACCAAAATCGACAATATATAAGCGTCATTGCTGTCTTATCAGAAAAGAAGTCATTAGTTATACTAAGTTGTACTCTATATAACTTTTAGAGTTATATAGAGTACAACTTGCGCTTTTTATGAAGTATACGAAGAGACGGATTGACTGCTTCCTTTTTGAAAGAATCCACACATAAGTGTACTCTATACACGATACACACTACTCTCCGGTCTACTTTATCCTTCATTTTATTAGAGAAGCAAATTACAAATATGTAGCAACAAAATGGTGTAAAAATCACGACATCTTTCATCTATATTCAAAATTACAAATCTATGTTCTCTGCGATGTTTCAAAAATCCTTACGAAATCATTCCGCGAGCGGAGGTGAATAGGTGAGTTGTAGTGAGTTATTTCAACGCTACTTTAAAAAGAATCCTTATAAATTGCAGCAAAAAATGAACAAAGCACTATTCGAAGACCCATTTGGATTTTACCATTTGTTGTTTATGTTGCCCTCAGATAAACAAACATCGAAATCTAGGTGACTACACGTCATTCTAATGTTCCCAGAATGAGCAAAAAAAATCATTTATTCACCCTTGGAAATATTTTACGTTTGAAGCTCCTCCGCATAAAATTAAAGTAAATTAATTAAATAAAGAGTAATCAGAAGATTTTCATGCAGCTTTTGCGCTCGGCTACTAGCGAACGAGCATATATAGCATGTAGACCCATACATATAACCTACCCGGTGCCGCAATCGGTATCATCCATGGTTGGAGACGATTGATCACAGGCAAATACCTGTGTGCTCCTCCACCTTCGTGCATGGAACTCGTTTCTTGTAATGTTTTTGTCTTTGAGAATCTCGTCGTAATGTAGTAGCGTTATGGACAAGCAGTGGAACTAGCGAAAGCAGAGAATGAACGCAGCAATATTCGCATCCGGAATCTCTACAGGAGTTTAGTTGTGTTTCCAGAAACACCTCATGAATAGATAATTACCAAAGAAACGAGCGAAAACAACGATCAGTGAGAGTATCGTGAGAAACTAATTAGCTAGGATGCTCTCTGTGTTATGCGCTTAGATGATCCTTGAGAGTGATATTGATGAACGAGGAGGGAGCGAACTCAGATCTTCCAAGATCTAAACATACACAGAAACGTCACATTGCCGTGTGAAAGTTGAATGCTCTAATATTCGGACAAACGAAGATATATGAAAGAGTTTTTGAAGTAATTGGCTTGGGCAATCGTTACGTAAAACATTGCAACTAACGCATTTGCAGTAATCAAAAAATCCAGAAAGCATATGACAAAGTTTCATTGTTGCTATTGAACTTTTCCAAGACAAAACTAGTAAAAGGCAGACAGAATCGTCCTACCACTTTGAAAAAATGTCAAACTGAGTTAGGTAAGGTGTTAAAGCGATAAGTCAAAAACAGTAATGTGTAAGAAAGAGATGGGAAAAAAAGTCAAACGGTGTAGATGAAGCGAGAATTGACACAGAAAAGCAAAATCTCAAAAAATGAAAACAAAAAAATGAAAGATGTTGGAATAAAAATGATGTTACAGATATGGTTAAAAATCGGAAAGAACTTTTCCCTGCAGTTTGAACAGCCAGAGCTGAAGCGATACCAAACCAATAGTCCAGCCTCCCAAAAATTTTCATTCCGAAGGGAAATTTGTTACGCGCTCTCCTACATATTCTCGCAGCTTAGACGTGGTCAACAAACATTTCATTAGACATTATCCGCTAGTTGCGTATATAGAGATTTCTTCATGGATTACAACAAAAATTCCCAGCATGTCCAAACGAATATTGATTACGAACGTTTCACATAAGGAGACTGTAATATATGTGAAGGAAAGAGGAAAGTGAAATACAATCTTCTCGCGAATATCTCAGAAAATATTGACAAAACGTTTTTTTTTTCTATTGAAGGACCACATATCATACATACATCCAGAAAGCTTGAGTACTTAGCAAGCCTTATCGAATAAATTAGCTCGCGGGTTGGGAAATAATTTGTAAGCACTTTTTTTTCAAAATTAAAAATGCACATGGAAACCAAGAGTCTTGACGAAATCTAAGATACCATTTTATAGAGAATTCTTCGCTCTGGGAAATATCTGAGGTTTTTTTTTATTGATTTTATTCATTCTTGTCTCTTTAGATCATTAAATTGGAGTGCGAGGGGGACAAGATGAAGCATTATCTACAACCTCTGTGTCTCCCTCCTAATTGAGGCGTTGAAACCGGCAAAACCACTCTTAAGATTTATGCTGAGCGCTGAATCGAGTAAGCCAAAAAATACTTTAAAAAGGAAAAAACTAAAGAAATAGCAGAAAAAACAAAATAACGTAAAATCAATATGATGTATTGAAAAACCTAATGAGTGATGGGTGGAAGACGCCGGGAATAATAGGAAAAACAAAAAGGAAAGGTGTACTATATTGATTCATTCGTAGTTGTTTTTTTTTTCTTTTGAAGAAGAGAAGGGGAGAAATGAATTTTTTTTTTATCAAAGCACGACATCTGGCCCGGTGTATGACTCAACCTTGGGTCAAAATTCTCAATTTTAAACCACGAAGACAAACAGCGGGTGGTTTTGCTTTTTTGCCTCTCAAAAACGGCAAAAAAAACGTCTTTATGAGGTAAAAGTGGAGAATCAAGTATATTAATTAAATGAGTTCATTGTAGTAGGAGTAGGGTTCTTTTCGCAATACGTCCATAAAAACTTTTATCTATGAGTAATTCGATCAGGGCGAAATACTTATTTAACTAAAACAACAAAACCAGAAGAAAAAAAAAGAAGAACCACTTTTACGGTGTCATTCAGTAACCGATCATAGTAACCGTTAATTGCTTATACGATCCCAAGAAAAATACCTGTAGAGGAGTCCAAGAAAAGTATGTGAAGAAAAGTGAGAGAGAAAAGTCACTAAGGATGCGGAGAACACCACAAAATGGTGAAATGTATCATTTCGCATCATTTTGTAGGAAATTGTAGGATTTCTTTGCTACGCAACGCTTGTCATTTCTAACAATCATTTTATAAAACTTTGGTTCTTTTACTATGTTCGTGTGCCGCAACAAACGGATTAATTCCAGCACACATTTTTTTTACGATAGTTTAAGTAAAAAGTATTTAAAAACCTATAACCCAAAATCTGTAGAATATATGTAACAGAAATAAATAGTAACGAGAAAATATAAAAATATATTTAACGGAAAGCTCAATTTGCACGGAAATCACTTCAAATTTTTGCAAATCTGCATACTACGTCTTTGCATAGATCTGCAACTGCTCGAGACTAATATGTCATACCCATACTGCCATCTTAACTGGTGCAAGTCCCAGTTTTTGTCATATTTATCGAAATTCAGGAGGTTGTAGCGCAGTAACAAGCGGTCCTCATTAGGTTTGTGCGGTCGACGTTTCGACAGCCCTGAAGCAAGCTAACACCTACATTGGGATTGTCTTCCGGGTTCGACATACTGATACCAGATCTGTTTGGGAGGATAGAAACATTGCCTCGACACATCGATTGACTCCCACTAGTCATTTTATGGGTCGCATACATTTTACATCAGATAAAGTTTTTATTTCTTTTTACTTTTGTTATTTCATTTTTATTTTTTATGCCTCGAAAGATGTTGAGGTTGGTGGAAGTTGTGATAAAAATGGTCGATCACGGTACTCTTAAAATTATGAAAAAAAAACCGATGAAACGGTAACTACGGATAGTGTGGATGTTCAGGGCAGAACATTAAATGATAAGGCTCTGTGTTTCGCATTCTTCCGCTGTAGTACAATTTAGGTGGAATACGTGGATTGCTCAGCCCCTTCTATCGTGGATGTTTGCAGAAATAGAAATCATGTCGTGATTTCCTTCATTTGAAGGGAAAGCCAACTACAATCTAAGACTTATTGCATTCTCCTTCTGCGTTGGTAACCTGGAGAATCAAATAGGTTCGGGATGGACCATTATCTCATTCAAAACGAGGATCTGCATGTCTTGTTTGAGAGATTTTCATACAGATTCTGGTCTTATATTACGCAAAACATGATTTCCGTAGGATAAAGCCGGATTTTGCACGACAGCTGTAAAGGAGATCAACATCATTGCAGTCTCCGAGTTACAGAAGGGATAAGGCGAAATTCTGTTGATAAGTGAATCCAAATGTATACTCTTTGTTTTCCATTGATTCGTTACCTCAAAAAAAATCAAGTTAACGAGGACAATTTGAAGTCCGCCTCTGCAACAGGAAACTCTTCATCTTGTCATTCACAAGCGACAGCCGAAATTACGTCAGTCGGATGTCGTTTGGGCATTGAATATGAGGACAAAAAACCCCAGAGTAAAAAAATGAACTCGTTGGCTGTGCGCTCATATTCACTGAAGCATAAATTTTGAAGCCTGCATTTGACTTGGACATCAAATAAAAAGAACTATTTTCGAGCAAATCCCGCAACAACAAAAAAAAACAGTTGGCCACGCTACTCAAATCGTGTCTGCAAAGACAAGAAGAGCGACATTAAAGTACAAAGTTCTCTAGTTTCAAATTTTCACTTCGTTTCCCAAAACGGTACATACATCAGAAATGAGAAAAACAACATTGTTCAGAACTATGCAATATTTTCAAGTAGTAAAACAAGAGAATATCCGAAGCCGTAAATGGACGATGAGGTGCTTCTTTGCTTCCATTTACATATTTGCATTTGTGATCACTTAGAACACCAAACACATCATAGGAATGTATCCGAGAGTTCATATTTGTGCGAAAAAAAATCATCCCATATCACTTGATACATAATCAGTAGTTATAGTATGACAACGATGTCGTTACAAAAATTTAAATAAAATGAAAGCATTACTGTTTCAAGTATTATGCTATTAAAATGGAAATAAGTAAGGCCCACGAAGATCTCTTTTTTTTGCCTGAAATCTGACGAGAGTCCCCGAACGTAGGGCTAGTATAGCTGGAGACGGTCGTCCACATACCGGTATCAAAGCGAATTTGAAAAAAGCAAAGTAGTCAGATTGGTAGGGAAAAAAGGGAGCGCAACGATGATGTAAACAAAGATGAAAGCAACAAGACTAGTGGCAAGAATACAATACTATTATGCATTAACATTGAAAAACCGACGATGAGTGAGGGTGCGACACCGTCGGCCACCGTCGCTTACTCTTAACTTGTCACAGAATGGAAATTCAAGAACAATTTACACATAATTAGATTCTTCTTATTGAGATCCACCCAAAAACTGGCATATCGTTGAGAAGGGAGCAAAATGACGCAAATATTCGCCAAAGAGCAATAATTGGAACCCAACATACTCTGATTACATTTGGTCCGAACATCAAGAGATTGTTAGAGGAGGGCAATTGAGGTGGTTGATTCGTTATTTTTTAAAACTCATTTGTGTGAGTTTCTATTATTGTGTAAAACTGCAGTTAGTCCTTATTTTGAACCCGTGTAGCAAGGAAAGAAGTTAACAAAGAGGCCCAAAAATCACTATTGAGCACAACTACATCCGAATTTTGTGGAACTTTATTGCATATGATGAAACGATTTTCTTCCGTACACAAGAGCAGTGCAAAGTTTAAAAATTCCATTTTTCGTTCTTTTGATTTCATTTCATCTCTACTTTGCACCTCTTTTAATCTCCAGAACAGAGTTCAAATTAAACAAGCCTAAGCGAGGCTCTTAAAACACATAATGTACTTTAGTTTACAAGGCTGGCTTCGCTCTGAATAGATTTTCTTGCTTTCTTATAGCACCGCCTTTTCAAAATTTCCGTTTGTAAGGAAGAATATGATATTTTCAGATTGATTTTATGCAACTATTTCAATATCATTGCTCATTAATTTACACAAACCTGAGTTCGCCACAGCGTTTCGAGTTGAATGATATCGTTTTGAAAACTATTTGAGATTCTTTATTTCTATGATTAGACTCCACGGCCCAGCTATTTATCGGGTCAGCTTATTTTTGGGACATGGCACTCCATCCGGGTCTCGCCTATTGCACCATCGGCGGTCACTGCATAGGAAGAAAATATTATGCGAATGTCAAATCCACATTTTGTTCCCGGAAATTTCGATATGTATACAGAAGAAAAAAGTAATAGAACTTTTCACTGTCAATATGCTAATTTCAATTAATTTCACTACCAATAAACCAATATTATCCTCCACTGTTGGATTTATTACTGAGAGCTGGGAGGCTCGTTTTTACGGGATGTATTCGTAGTTAGAGTCAATTTTGAAACAACAACAACAATTAATTATCTAAAAAAAGAGAAATGGTGATCATTGTCGGAATTACATATACAACACAAAGCAGAAAACAGTTTAAATCTCATCGCATTACTTCACAGGTGAACTGGAACGATCATTAATTAAATGACAAATGATTAATGATTGTGTAATATTTGCAAAAGATTGATTCACAATTTTTCCGGGACAAAAATATGTAAAGTCCGCATAAATTTTGTCTTTCAACGCAACAATGCGACAGTCAGTGGCTATTGCCGATGGTGCAATTGGCTGGTCACCCTAGAATGAGGTGCGAAAATAGTCGGCCCGCCGAGTCTTGATCACCTTGATCACCTTGACTCCCGTTGATCTTCGAACCGGTCGAGCGGGCGCCAGTAATTCTTCCATTTGTCCCGGTCGCGTGCCAGAGTAGCCCAGTGGTTCCTCCTTTCGCGTGGGACGCGAAGAGCATCATACTTTTCTTTGAAGGACTTCGTGAAGAAATCTGACCATCGGGTCGGCGGTCTTCCTGTAGTGCGCTTAATATCGCGGGCAACCCAGTCGCTCACGGCTCTGGTCCAACGGTTGTCGTTAAAGTGCATCACGTGTCCGGCCCACCTTATTTTACTTTCCTTGGCAAACGCGGCGGCGTCTCTAATCTTCGATCGCTGACGTAGGAGAGAACTTCGAATCCCGTCCCTCACTTGCGTGAAACGGGATACTCCTAGCATCACTCTCTCAATTGCGCGTTCAATGACGCTCACCGCGTTTTCTTCCTGCTTGCGAAATGCCCAGGTTTCCGAAGCATAGGTCAACGCAGGAAGTACGGTGGTGTTGAAGAGGTGAGCACGGAGCCGGGTGTTCCTGGTCTTCTTCACTACATCCTCGATGCTCTTGTACGCTCCCCAAGCCGCTCGTCTCCTCCTGCCCAGCTCGGGGGTCAGGTCGTTCATCATGTTCAATTCCCGACCCAGATAAACATAGCTGGTGCATTCGGATATGTTCGTTCCGTTGAGCGTGGATGGGGCATCCGAGACCCATCCGCTCCGCATGAACATCGTCTTGTCTAGATTCAGCTAAAGACCGATGCATTCACATGTTTCGTCGGATTCGGTCAGCATTCGTTCCGCTTGGCTGATGCTAGGTGTTATCAGTACGATGTCATCAGCAAAGCGCAAATGGTGTAGCTGCAGACCGTCGACCTTCACTCCCATGTCGTCCCATTCCGCATTGCGTTTTCGAGGGTGGCTGTGAATATTTTGGGTGAGATTGTATCACCCTGTCGGACTCCCCTCTTCACGTCAATGATGATGTTCTTGTAGAATGGCGAAATTCCGGTCGTGAAGTTACTGTACAACTCTCGAAGTACCTTTATGTACTGAGTAGGGACGCGTTGGTTGTCCAAGGCTTCCACGACCGCTTCCGTCTCAACTGAGTCGAAGGCCTTCTTTAAGTCGATGAAGATGAGACAGAGCGGCATCTTGTACTCTCGTGATACCTCGATGAGTTTCGAAACAGTGTGAATGTGGTCAATCGTGCTGAATCTTTTTCGAAACCCTGCTTGCTCGCATGGCTGTCCTTCATCCAAGACTTTTTCAATCCTATTAAGGATCACTCTTGTAAAGAGCTTGTAGATGAAGGACAGTAGGCAGATTGGACGATAGTCGCCGATGTCATGTGGATCTCCCTTTTTATACAACAACACGGTGTTGCTGGTCTTCCACTGTTTAGGAACCTTGCATTCCGCCAGATAACGTGTAAAGAGCCTCGCCAGGGTGTTGATGAGTACTGGCGGAAGACTCACCAGGTGTTCTGGTCTTATTCTGTCGGGACCGGGTGCCGTACGATTTCTTACCGACATGATAGCATGTCGTAATTCGAACGGGAGGACCTCCCCGTGCTGCTCAACGTTGGCGTATCAGCTCAAGAGTTTCAAGAGGCAGGCGTCTCTTGGTGGTTTTAGAACTCTCAGCCTTCTTCGCGCAGTCGTGAAGGTGTTCAACGAGCC
The DNA here is from genome assembly GCF_031761385.1 of Necator americanus. Lineage (NCBI taxonomy): Eukaryota > Metazoa > Nematoda > Chromadorea > Rhabditida > Ancylostomatidae > Necator > Necator americanus. The sequence continues at coordinate 31,250,564 of NC_087376.1, forward strand.
GGTCATATTCCTCGTCGATGTTGTCCATTGCGGAATCTTCCCAAAAGCCGGCTAACGCAGCGACGTCCGTCAGGCAGAACCTTTTATTGACGATGATGTGGTCTATTTCATTACGGTACCCTCCACCGGGTGACTCCCACGTCCAGCATAGAGAGGAGGGCTTCTGGAATTGCGAGTTCCCATGGATGGTCTTAGTCGTCATGATGAACTCGGAGAGCCTCTCCCCCTGGTCGTTCCATTGTAGGCCGTGGGTCCCGATGTGAAGTTCCTCCGGCGTTCTTCTTGGGTCAACTTTGGCGTTGAAATCGCCAATTATGACCTTGTAGAAGGCATGATCTTCTCGGTAGAACTTCTCCAGGTCCATATAGAAAGCTTCGACTTCTTCTTCATCGTAGCTTGATGTTGAAGCGTAATCGACGAAGATAGTCAAAGTTGGTATTGGACCACATCTTCTCATCCGCAGACGTCCGATTCAGGTCGTAAGTTGTTCGAAAGAGTCGATGTTCTTTGCCATACTCGTGTTGACAAGGACGCCGACTCCTCCAACACCTCTACTGTCGCATGTTCCTAAGAACACTTCTTCTCCAATTTCATATACGGCGTTGAGAGGGTGACGTCGTCTCGTCTCGGTCAGTCCGATGACGTCGTACTTGATCTTCTTGGCTTGCATCATCAGGCCGCTTCGATGGCAGCTTCCGATGCAAGCGTACGTGCGTTATAAGTGCAGATCGCCATTCTAGCCCTTTTCCGTTTTGGTAGCCTACATAACTCCTGCAACCCCGTCCTACCTGGCGCTACCGTACCAGGCTTTCCTTCGGAATCAGGAGACTCTTTTCTATCACAGTGTTTTGCGTGAAATTTTAAAACCCATGGGCAGGTTGCAAGCCTCTAGTCCCATGAGTTTCTGCGAGAACTTCCGCTCTCCCGGAGTGGACATGTGGAGCTTATTTGTTGGAGGCGACTCCAAACCGCCTCCCTTGCACCTCCCAGTCACTTGATTGCAGGCTTTTGGCCGGACCGACGTGCGGGATACAAGGATGTCATTAGTCAGTCCTGGCTCAGCAGAAACAGGGAGTCCATCCCCTGAATCCACCTGCGCCTCTGGGCAAGCACAAGGTCGCTTTTGGTCTGCGATTAGCCCCCTATCCGCCACGCGGGGACGCGCCACGTAGCCTCGCGACTAACCGACTGTGATCCCTCTAGTGAGGAAGATCCGTGGCCGCCGAATCTAATGATGGTAAATAAAAAATTTCGAATGATTTTGAAAATGATACCTTCAACTCGCAATGCTGGAGGAAACAAAATTTCTTGTATGTTATTGAGCATAATATTGAATTTGAAAATTCAAAAATATCATATTCTTCTAAAATTCTTACTATTTTTTGAATTCTTATTTTCATATTCTTCTAAAACTAAAATACATTATGCATTTTAAGAGCACTGCTCGGATTTACTCAATTTGAACTCTGTTCTAGAGAATAACGAAGATAAAAAACGGAGATGAAATGAAATAAAAAGAATGAAAAATGGGATTTTCAAAGTTTGCGCTGCTCAAGCGTACGAAAGAAGTTCGCAGTCATGTTGACTAGTAAGAAGAGCTACGAAACCAAAACAAACAAGAAAAAAATTGATCCACGTCCAACAATGCCAGTGGAATGGTTTATTTTATTCACTGATTCATGGAAAAAAGTGAAATTTATAAGAAATTGACGGGAACTCCTTCAGTTGTAATCAAGAAAATTAAATCCTCTTAGCTCAACTACTTAATTTTATTGTAACATATTCCGAAAGGGGTTCACATCTCTTTCAAGCCACGGTAAAATCACTTTTAACTCAGGATCAAGGACTAAAGTTGGTGTCCAATAAATAACAATAATTATTCTAAGAATTTCTAGCAAACGATATTGCTTTAAAAAGAGAGTAAAGTGTAATGTCTAGCCGAGGGAATGATTAAACTGAACTGTTAGAATTTTAATTTATCATCTATATTCCTATTACACGTTTAGCACCTCTTTCTTGGTATGAGTTCGTGTTTAGTGAGGAAAAAAAACTCGTCAGTGTTCGGTAATCACACAGTTGCAATTCACTTTTGGTGGGCTGTATGAAACAGAATCCTATAGGGGAAGGAATTCAGAATAGTTTCTGTCTAGAATGTAATTTTATAGTTTAGCCGCTATCTATTTCAGCTCGGAAGAATTTCTACGGTAGCTGATTATGGCAGCTTAAACACGTGCTCAATTGCGAAGCGCATCCAAAAAATGGACAAAATCCTATTCGTTCGAAGAGTAGCTCTGTAAAAATCTGTTCCACATGTAGCTGATATTTTTGATATTCATAGCCTTTTCTAGTAGAGTTTGTTAAAATGGAAGATGCATAAATATTCAGAAAAAAAAACGGTTCGCTATAGTATTCATAGACAACAAAAAAATCCTCCATGCAAAACGTCCAGAAACCCTTTGGCTTCTGTCAACGGTAAAGTAAGTCAAGAAGAAAAAATTCACGAAAAACAAGGAAAGGATGTGGATTCCGCATCAGTAATGAACTACACTAATATATGAACAATACTATACAAAAAATATTTAACGTTAGTAGGAAACACGGCGATAGCACTATGTGCTACGTTGACAACTCGTCATAAAGCCAGCACGTAATTGAAACGTCGACGCTTCGGTTGTTGGCTTCGTGTGCATGTCCTGGTCAGCAAACAATTATCGTCAAAAGAAATACTCATCTATTTAATCATTATCGGTAAATAAATTATATCGGACTGGTTCAGTGAACACCTCGGAGGGCATGAACCAACCATTGAAGGAGTCCAGTGCTTATACTCTACATTTATAACCACGGATGCCCACTTTGTGTTAGGTTGTCAGTTAGGGGAATGGCGCTTGACGAACATAGCATGTTTCGTGGCAATCACATATCATGGATGGGCGGACATTGTTTGTTTGTTTGTGTGTGTGTGTTGTGCCGTCTTATGATACGAGAAAGCTGAACGTTTCTTTGGATATCCTGAACCAAATATTTACTAAAATTTCTACGCTTACAAAGCAGTTTATCCTTCAGAAAGTGAAAGAGAATGGTTGCACTTGGGTGTTTTTTTCCTCAGGTACAAGTTCAGACCTCTTGAAATCCCCTTTCCGACATGCTCTAACTGTTTCCTGTTGAGAAAAAAACCATTCCAGTGCGAGCTCAGAAAAGCTCAAGCAAAACCTTTGCGAGAAATCTGAACTCCTACATGTTCATTTATAATGTAAGGTGTTAGTTTTCAGAACGATAGAACTATATATATATATATATATATATATTTCTATGATGCTAGAAAAAAAAAAACTTGCAACAGGCACTTGGAAGCATGGAAGACTATTCATGTGGAAGTAATTGGAGCGTTATATCCAGAATTATTAAACACCAAGATTCAGGTAACTAGAAATAGCTTAGCCACGATATGAACAACTGTTTTTATTTTAGCATGCAGGTATTTTTTAGTTTGAATTTAACGACAACTTGTTATGAAAATTAATTATTTTACAAAAAATTAACTAGTAATTTATAGTTTTGTATGTAGGCGATAATGATACATGGTGTATATTGGGACTAATTAGCAATTGATACGGATAGCACAATAAACATTACTTTGTAAAATTCTGCTTGCCAACTTCATGATTATGCAAAAATAGTGGAGCAGAATGCGGCTGTAAACGGTTTTCATTGACTCAAAACTTTCAGGCAACTTGAAAAGAAAAGAAAAGTCAATGATTTTCAACAGCGTTTGAGTACTCGTACAAAAAAAAGCACTAGGGATTTTTTTTAACCTCCTAGGGAATTCAGAAATTTATGTGCAGCCCTAATCCCTAAATCTCACTCGTTATCGAGAAATGAAACTATTTTCTATCATTACATTTAGTTTGAAGATACGACTTCTAAAAGGTAGGAGAACAAAGAAAATTTAGTCTACATCATTTAAATTTATCCACACCTAAGTATGTACTACACTACAGAAAATAAAAGGAAGTACATTCAAAATTACCGAATGCTCTGAGTAGAAAAGGATCTCGGGTGAATGATGCATTCCTCAAATGAGAAACATTAACCATAGAAGCCCCGTCAGCCATAGAAGTCAAAATGACTGCGATTATGACGATAGAAATTTGAAATGAATAGAATTTGAATTCCCAGAAAAATCTAAGAGTTTTATATGCGATGAAACCATTAAAATGTTCATGGCAGATAAATTCTTAACTGATGCTCACAGTAAGCTTTGCTATTTCGGTATTCATCAGGATTGATAGCTCGATTCAGGAGCCTGCGTCAAGAAAAACATATAAATACACAGGTATGGAACAGATTTCCACTTGATATTTGAGTTTTAGTATCGAAAGAAATAGGAAACCTAAAAACAAGGAAATAAAATTCCCTGTGATAGCTTCACATATGTAGTTCATTTATAAATATGCTTAAAAATCATTAATTGTAGTGCAGAGCAGTTACCAAGACGACTAAATTTCACAATTAAAAGAAAATTGAGCTAACTACGAACCAACGCTTAAATATTTCACAAGAAGCGATGAATAATCCTCATAAGAAATTTTCTTCCGGAAGAGAAAACTGACTTGTAGTAATGATTTACGAGAAAGTGTTAGAAGTCTGACACAAAGATGAGATCTAATAAAATCCTAGGCAGTACTCACTTATAAATGATAGCCCAGGATTTGCCAAAAATATATTAAAAACGAAGTTTTTTTTACTTGTATTTTAAACCATAAATTGCGAACGTCATACTATAAAAATAAGCTCAAAATGAGCAGGAACAGTTTTTCATGGAAACAAGCACCACACTTTCGTACTCATAATTAATTAAGAATAAAAAGTGAAAAATAGAAACTCATCGGACTAGCAATTACACAGACGAAGTTTCTTCTTTCGTGGTGACACTGAGGATAACTATGGATATCTGGCACATAGTGCATAGTATACGTAGCACTTCTACAACTAACTTATCAGCTTGTTCTAGGCTTTTGCCAGTAAAACTAAAATTCATTAATTCTAAACGACCCTACAAACAGCCATGACACATTGATGGCTAAAAAATCGGGCAGACTGGAAACAATGTCTTGCCTACAGTAGTTCTCATTAATCACTAAATGAATTCCGTTGGGAACTCAAGGATCAGAAGGCCAAAGGGAACCTATTCAAGTCAAATTGCGGTCGTTATGGAAATAAATACGTAGGAAAGACTCGCTGGATTTTATGCTCCGAAACAGCGGCCAAGTACAGAAAACAAAAAGCGACACCACAGAGCTGCGAAATACGATTTCCTCGGTGGAAATTTCAATAGTAAGCGAGCCAGGATAATGCTTCAACGACAACATGGCGTCAATCGCATTCTTTGCATGCGAGAGCTGACAACGAGAAATAGAATAGAATATTCTGGAACAGACGTATACGCATCTGCGACAGTGAGTATGTTCAGAAGTGAAAGTTACTGGATATGTATGTTCATCAACTGCGCATAATTATATATGTGTGGTATATTATGAATGCTGTAACGTGGTCGTTTCTGGCCGAATCGAATTAACACATGCATTAATTAGAGGCGTAGAGCATTCGTCGGACCAACACAAAAACATGGATCGGCCGTGGGTCTCGTTGTGGACGCCGTTGTTCAGCGTTAAATTGGCAACTAGAGTAGCGGATGAGCGCGCAATTTGGATCATTTTCATTCATCACAATTCATGGTTGAAAGTGAAGCGTGGAATGCGCCTAATTGTGGATTTGAGACGCGTCATCGTTCTTAGCAAATCGAATTCGAAAAATTTGCTCTTTACTCCGACCACATACGCACAAACAAACACAGCAACGCTGTAGACAAACTATCATGAGAATCCACGAAGGAAAAAAAATGGGACTGCTATTTGACGCAGAGATTCGCGAATTGCTTCAGACTACTGCAATACTCGACATAATAACACTCACTTGGATACGACCTGTTGTTTTTTGTAGATAGCATTATGGATTCAGAGCAAATATACATGGACATATTTCGTAGCATAATTCATGTGATACAAAATTACAATCTAGCTAATCTTTACATGTGGATTATTTGAAATGAATTTAATTTTCATTTGTTATAATTTTTTTTCGAATGAATACACATGGTTCATCTTCCATCTAAATCTGCAGATGTTTGAAGCGACATTTATGGAGGTCCTAGTTCTCATTAAGTTGACCAACATGATCACAAACGTGATCAACGTGATGATTTTTGGTGATTTCAGAAAGATGATGATTCTTCCAGCATTTTCAGCTCTTCTTCAAGAAAAATTTCGAAATTATTTCTTCTCTTCTTTTCACGCCCTCATCATTCTTCTGTCCTTACTTTCCTCTACACAATATCTTATTTACTAATGTCTGGAAATGCTCAAACGATTATTTTCTTCAACTGATTGTTTAACTACTTCCTGAGCGTAAAAAAAGTTACATCAACATTTTGAAAAGTATGATGTAGTCTGGGTTATCCTAAACATTGCCCCATATTAAGAAGAACCGAGCGACGATAAACGTTAGGAAATATTTTCTGAAATAACGAGGTATTGATATTGTATCCAGTTGTCTATTTTAACAAACAGAAGAGTTCTAGGATCTACTCCACCAGAAATCACTGCGCATCAATGTGTTAATTTTTGCTGCATGTAGTAGGTGTTCCCACACAAATCGAATCGCGCTTAGCTCATTTTATACATGAATATTTAACAATAAATAAATAAATAAACAAATAAATAAATGTAAACAAAAATAAATAATATATATATATATCAGTCGAGGTTGTAGGATGGTATGAAAATTTTGGCTTTTTAATGGGGAAATCTTCATATTCGGAATGGAATATATCTAGGAATAGCTAGTCATTTGGATTAAGACATTGAAATTAACTGATGCTGTTGATTTTAAAATTTGCGACAAAAACTAAAGATGGGTGTGTGTAAGAAAAAAAAAGAAAAAAGGAAAAGAATGAAAATCGTTAGAAGCGTGAAGCGTTAGAATTGCTGTTAATTTTTTAGCCTCATATACGTATAGACAAATGTGCAACGCTGTTTTGCAAAATAGTTTTTCTACTTTTTAGTTAATTAAAGGAAATTACTGAGCATGTATTATGGATAACTTCGTATTCTAGGAGAAAGCAATCCGTTTGAGAATCGTACAAGGATGAAGAAATGAAGTAAAGCAGACCATTTCGATAAACAAAATTTTAATTGCTTTTTTGTTGTTGAGGCTAATATCATGAGTTCCGGTCGATTCGCAGAATTTTGCTTGAACGTTATGTACTTCTCATAATTTGCTGTTAAAATGCCTAAACGAACGCTATCCGAAAAAGAAGGAACTCAAAATTGAAACTTCCTTAACGTGTTAGTGTGAATATGTGAGAAGTGCATATCTGACAGCATAGAAAAACAAAAGCTTGTGTAAGTCTTGTAAACAACATGTAAAATGAGATTTTCCACGAATGCTGAGGACAAGCGAGAAACATATGTACATATACACAATCGAACCAGGAAATGTCGGACTTCATGGGAAAGAAGTTGAACAAGCTGCCACTAGGATCTCCTATAGAAGACACTGGTCCGGCTCGATACGTTCATGCATTGTTTTCTTCGACCACCACTAACTAATGTCAAGCGCCGCTTGTTATCGTCGAAAGCTGGACGTAACGTAGTGAAGTTATGAGAAATAATGACACAGATTATAACTATACGAATGAAAATTCTGATAACAATGTAGTACGTATAACCTGTTACAATGCGACTACACTACCGCTTAATAAAACTGGTATAAAACCTATCCAGAATTGCTGCTTGGCGGCTAAACTCCAAGAAGAACCAATTTGAACAAAAAAAACTCCAAAAATCGGCCGCAATAGATGCTCCACGAAAAGTAAACTGAGATTCCTTGAAGCAAAACCCTCCACCTCTTATACCATCACAAGAAAACTTCGAAATCACATCGACCGAAATCAGTTTTTGTAATCTCACATTTCCGTCTTTTTCAAGTAGAAATTACCCCCATTTTTAAAGAAAATGCAAATGGAGAGTTAATATTAAGTGTACATTTATTTCCTTTTAAATGCAACGTACTAAAAATTTCCTCTTAACAGAGGGAAGAAATAGAGGAAATGACGAATTTTTGCGCTCAGCCTATCCGTAGAAAGTTTTACTATTTACGTAATACCTCCAGAAGCACACGAATTGGTAGGATTCAGTCCGGAACCGATTCTTACACGTCTTAACTTCCATGTAAACAAAGGAGGTCTCCTTCATATATCAGGATCCACATACTCCCAGTCGTTAGTCGGATCGATTACACACACTAATTTAATTTATTGTTTTGTCGGTTATATAAATAGTATCTCCTATGAGTCAAATCCGATTAAAATCTCAGACCAAAATTTTCAGACACGAATAAAAAACTATGGCCTCCGTAAGCAATTTTAAGAATAAAGGTAAGAGGTTCACAAAAACTCAGCACCAACCCACTCGTTGTGCTATTGACCTCCTACTAACCAGTCAACTTACACTTCTTCGCAAATGAATTACGGATAGAAAAAACGCTGGATTAACGTCCCCGCTGAACAAACGCTGGTTTTTTTTTTTTGAATGAAAGGAACGGTAATCGACGTTCGCTGTCCAGTAATTCGTTTTTTTTAAACAACAGATGCAATTAACACTTCGGTTTTGAGTATATTCTCCGTAGTCAAAAATTCCTATAATTTATTCGATGGTGTCATAAATTTATAGTTCTTACGTGCGCGCAGATTTTTGTGGATACAAAATTTAATCGAGAACTTCGAGATTAAGTCGAGATGAAGAAGAAATAGTTGATTGAATATGTATGCTTAAAATGTGAAAAGACGAAGAGAAAATCGTGTTTCTCACAACTATAGCAACGACTACAATGTCGTGTCGTTTTGCAGCAAGCACCTATAATCTTCAAAAGTGCCGCGTAAACGACGTAATTGCTCCTGGCTTTGGCTATGTAGAAAACAACAATAGATTGCTGAAATGAACAACATGCTCCTGGTCCGAATTCCTTCAATCAAGCAATGCTGTGCAGCGGAGCCGGTATGGATCATTGAAATATGAGGAACGTGATGGTTGCAGCATAAAACAGCTGATTAACAGGGGAATATCACTGCAATTTCTTCTTTTTTGAAAAAACACTAAACCTCTCGGCAAAATCTGGAAACGGATCACCTGCACATTGCATTGCTTCATTTCGGTTTATCAACGAATGTTACAATTGACCTCATCGTTATAGATTAATAAAAATGAAAAAAAATCCACTGTTTCCTTTTTTGAAAAAAAAAAACTTTTTGGAGTTATTCGTAAAAGAACAACACTTGAGAAACAAATGACAAGTCTAATAAAAATTAATTAATTTGAAGATATGTATGTGTAGGCGAACACATAACACTTAACATTTACGCAAAAGTTCATGGCAAAATCACATTAGCACTTCTTCAGCTTCAATCGGGTTCCACTTAAATAATTATTTATGCGCAAAAGGTTCAACAACAACCATAAGATTTGCGAAGAAACCTTTTGATCGGTAAAAACCCAAAAAGAGAATTTCTCAAAATAAAAACCATCCTAAAGTAAAATAAACGTAGTTTGCGAGAATTACTTTTTATTTTAAATGACACAAAATAATGGGAAAACAGAGAGAGAGGAAGGAGATCCATCCTGATAAAATTCTTCAAAATTCATCAATTTTCTTCTATTCTCATGTGCACTTCGCATCGTTTCGATGGGAAATCCTACCATTTCTTTCCTCCACTATACACTTAATGAGTGTGTAATTCCACATGAGAACGATTTTTTTTCTCCAGACAATCTATCCAAGTGGGAATTATTCTAGACGAAGGTACTTTGGATGAATGGGCAAACGAATAAAGAGAGATATGAATTCTCTTTGATTAAATCCGATAAAAAAATCTAATGAAACCTAATTATGTATTTTTCGTGATGTGTGAGTTAGAGTTTACTGGCTGAAGTATAAA